>NC_080421.1:87152325-87473627 GCF_029873635.1 Malania oleifera
CGCACACACACACCCACACCCCTACATGCATCACGTACACACCTTGTAAACACCCACACACATGCACAGAACACACACACACACAGGCATGCAATTTTATTTTATTTTTGTTATTTTATTTTATTTTGTTTTTATTTATTTCTCTCTTGGGTATGGTCATTATTAATATCTAATATTTAGTTTTTCTTTTTATATTTATGCAGGTACGTGTAATGTTTAATTTTTTTTTAATATATATTGTAATATATAGTTTTCACGTTTAGGCTTTTATTATATATCTATATCTATTTAACATTATTGTTATAGGTGTTGGATGATTATTTAATACTTTATTACATGTACATATTTATTGTTGTATATGTGTTTAAAGTGCTTATATTATCATTGTATTGTTTTTTTTGTGTAATCATTATTTTTATTGTTACATATTATTTAGGATGTTTTATTGTGTAGACATTATTTAGGCTTTTTGATGTATTTAGGATATTTGTCATATTTATTGTTCATACGATATTTAGGGATTTTGTTTATTATTTAGGATTATAATATTTATGCACATCTAGGATTCTTCATTATTTACATTATTTTCATAATACAACCATTTAGGGTTTTGGGTTATTGTTTTATTTTAGGGTTTTGGCTATTTCACGTTGTTAGGGTTTTGAGTAGTGTTTTATTTAATTTACTTTATATTGTTATTGCGTATATATTGATGTTCATTATTGTGTATTATTTATTTGTTTCTTGTATACGATTTGTATTATTATTTTGTCGTGTTCATAACATTGTTGTGGAATTTTTAATGCTATAATATTTATTTGAATAAGTGATATTTATATTTAGCAACTTATAATTTTAAGTAACATTGTACATTTAATTTAGTATTTTAGGTGACCGTGTACATTTAGTAATATAGCATTTTAGGTAATATTATATATTATTATTATATTTTTTATGTCAATATACAAGGTATTAATTATTATGGTAAGTTTGATATTTTAGGTAATATAATATTTTTGGTGTTTTGGTATCATGGTATGTTTAGTATATATAGTATTATAGTAATTTATTACGTATTATATTATTTGTGGATATTTATTATTGTTATCATCGTGATTATGTTTATTATGGTATGTTTGAGTATTTTTGTTTATAACGCACATGTAATATTTTAATATTATGATATGCTCATTATCTTAGTCTATATTATATGTTTATATTCTACTCTTATTGGTATGTTGGATATTTTAGCTTCTATTATATATATTGATTAGTACGTATTGTGGTATCCTAATATTCTAGTTTATTACTATATTTTTTATTATTATTTATTATGTTTAAATTATTATATCTATTATCTAAAACCTCATAAACTAGTATTTTCATACTTAGGAAAACCCATAAAATTTCTAAAATTTGGGAGCGTATTTTATAAAGCATTTTTTTTTATTTTTAATCTCTATGATTTTATTGCGGGGGTATGAGCCTTTGGGCATCACGTACCCTAAGCTCTGAGGGAATATATGTACATATTTATTTATTTATTTATTTTCATGTATAATTATAAATTCATAAAAAAGGAGTAATGTAAAGACTTATTAAATTAACTTAGGGATAATTTCAAATTAATTAGGTACCGTTCGTAAGAACGGGCGCGTAGGGGGTGCTTGTACCTTCCCCTCGCGTAACCGAACTCCCGAGCCTAACTCTGGTAATGTAGACCGATTCTACCCCTAACGGGGTAGTAATCATGTGTTCTAACCGCACTAAAGGTTAGTGGCGACTCCTACACCATATTTTTCCTGAAAATATTAAAAATTGATTTTAATTTCGCCGCCCGGGGCACACGCGCTCCCGGGACGTCGCGACACGTAGTATATATGATTACAAATTAAATCATCCTCGCCAATTTATATGTGTTGAAAATAAAGAGTAAGGGAAAGAGAGAGTGAGACCGGGATTTTTATGAGGCTCGACTTATACTTACATCCTCGCCTTTGGCAAACCACAAAAGGATTCACTAAAATCAGTTTCTTTGCTGGGCAGAACAACACCGTTTACACACTCGTTTGATTAGGCTAGAGCCCGCCTCTCCAAATGATATACCCTCGTTCGGTCATTCCTTCAATTAGGCTAGAGCAGCACCTCTCTAAGTGATATCCCCTTGCTTAGCCAATGATCTGAACACCTCGAATCGTCCAAGAACTAAAAAATATATGAAGTAATCTCTGCATACAATAGCACTCTCAAAACATAGTAGATTAGTACAATTTCAGCTCTAGGTACTTCAACAATTTAAATACCCATAAGAAGTAGAATTGAAGCTCAAGTGTATAATTCACCAAAGATTCCTTTGTGATTTGAGAAAACTCAGTATGAGAACCATAGGTTGATGTTTCAGTAGCAGTTTAGATGATTTCCCTCCAGCAAGAGTATGAGCAATAAGAAACTTTGAGAGAGTTTAAAAGATTTGATGCAAGTATGTTGTGTGATTGCTTGTATATATGAATTCTTGGGATTAAAGGATTATTTATAGGCAATTTTGGATTAGTTTCCTTGTTCCCTAAGTGACTTGGAGTGTCCACCAAGTTTTTATAACTTTCATATTTGAAAAATCAAAATTTGAAATTTTTTCGTTGGAGTTTAAAAAATCAAAAACCCGTGGAGTCAGTCGGCTGACCAGGAGACTAGGTAGTGTATTTCCACAGGGTTAGTTGGCTGGATAAGCGGCTGACACCCTTTTTTCTTCCAGAAATTAAATTAGGAAATAGTCAGTTGACTGGCGTGACACAGTTCAAAATGGGTTAGTCGGCTGGGTATTATTAGTCAGCTGGGTGGTTTCAGTTTATTGAATCAGTCGGTTGTACAGTTAATTTTGTTATTGTTTATTTGTCAGTCGATTGACTAAACCCAGAGTATTTCTGATTAGTCGGCTGACCAGTCTTTTTCTTGATTTTTCAATTTTGGTTTTCAAATTTAATTTTGCTCTCTTATTTTGGTCTTTCATTAAAGTAGGTCTCTAAGTCCATGTATTTCCCTTAAAGAGCAATATTTTAAAAGATATTTAAATATTAAAGTAATTACATAAAGACTTCTAAGCTATTTGTCATTCTTAAACACTTAAGTCTTTATGCTTTGTCTTGGCCTTTTCTTCAAGCTTTAACATCAAGTTTATCCTCTAATAGTCGTCAAGTTTTAATATATCATCCATGCCTTTAAGTATTCTTTAAGCTTCATATGATCATGTTCCTTTAGAATATAAATTTCAATTGATCCTTGTTAGAACTTGACCTTGCTTTCACACATGTGAGATCTGATATATCATCACTCAACCAAATATGTTAAGTTCCACTTGTTTGTTAGCATCAAAATAGGATGTTAAGCCTTGTAAGGCCAACAATGTCCTACGGGTCTTTCTATGGTCAACCTATGGTCAATTGAGCTTTAAACATATAATGTAAGACATGCATTATTACAAATAAATTTAAATGCAATAAATTTAAAAATAAATGTCTTCTCTTCTTTGCTCTTCAATTCTTCATGGAATACGCCTGACTATATAAGCTTTAAGTTCCTCTTAGCTTCCATTTTACCTTTCCCTTATGTGTGTGCTAAGTTATAAACTTGCTCAAATACTAAATGCACAAATAAGATACAAGTGGTTTGTCATTATCAAAATGGGATTGGACTCAAAAAGTCAACAATCACCCCCTTTTTGATGATGATAAACACGCAAGGGCAAAATAGGTTCAGTCTGAAAAAGCCCCCCCTTATAATATGCATAATTTTAAAATAAGTAATGTAATTCAAGCATATCTACAAAAGAAGACATTTGAAATTTATTAATACATTTAGTTTTAGCAATGAAGCACAGACATGTAGCATTATAGCTCAGACACTCATGTATTAAAATTTGTAGTATTTTGCTCAGAAATTTCTCCCCCCTTTGGCACTTGTAAAAGGTTAAGTTAAATGATATTTGAATATGAAGTACTTACACAGTTCATCCTAAAGCCTCAACCACTCTAAGCTTTGAAGTCTTCATATGAGTCTTTTGCTTTTAATCCTTTTAGACTTTGATCTTGAGTCAACTTTATGTTTCCACATGCTTTTGATCATTTTGGCTCACTTGAGCTTCCTTTGGATCACTTTGAAAATGAGTGTAGCTTTCTGGTCCTTGGTGATCTTTGAACTTGCATTTCCTTTGCTATTTTGAACTTTGTAATTTAAGCATTCCTGAAACATCATCACTTAACAACACATGTTAAATCAACCTTCATTTGTATCATCAAAACGAGATTCAAAAGTCATGTTAGGCCACTAATCTCCCCCTTTTTGATGATGACAAATAAGGAGTAAAGGTGAGAGATCCTTTGAAAAGGCTCCCCCTTACAATACACATGCTTTTAAAACAAATATGAAAAAAATGATGATTTCAACTATGAGTAAGTTAAAAATTAAGGCACAATTGAGTATATTTCATTATAGCTCATATCATGTGCATATTTTCATTTATAGGTCATGTCATGTACATGCATTATAGTTTTCATGTTCATTATAGCTTTTACGCTGCCTTGCTATATGCCAAGATTTTATATTAGCCATATTCTTATTTTTCATAATGTTTGCTCATGTTTATGTTTCATTCATGTTTGCTTAAAATTTCTCCCCCTCTGACATCATTAAAAAAGAATTGAGGGGAAAAGACAAGAAGACTTGTAGCACATTAAGAGCATAGTCATATTTAAGAGCATAGGCATATTACAAAAATGCACAAGTAATAAAGGGTACAAACCAAAATGAAAATAAAAACAAACAAAGCAACACCATAGCTAATACATAGAGTGTGATTAAGACATCTCAAAATGACAAACTAAATCAGTTATCAGCATCATCATCATCCTCCTCTTCAGCTTCTTCTTCACCTCCTTCCTCTTCATCAGCTTCCTTTTCATCACCTTCCTCACTGCCTTCCTTTGATTCATCATCATCACTATGAGAAGTAGAACTAGTATCCATAGGATCAACATTGCGGGATGAGCTAGGTTGATACTTCTCAGTATGAGTGAGGCATTGATCAAATGAGGAATAGGTAGTGTGAAATGAAGACACATCCACTTGAAGGGATTGAAGTCCTGTTCTCATGTCGCTGCTAAAAGTGGAGAGTTCATGATGAAAGGGAATGAACCATGAAGGTGTATTAGTAGGAGGTCCTTGGTCTTGAACTAGAGGTGGAGGAGGAGGTACAACTGGTGGTGCTCTTTGAGATCTACCTCCTTTCAAGAACCAACCCTGATCTTGTTTTTCATAGCCCATCTTCTCGAGGGTTGTGGAGGTGAAAATATCATATCGGGTACGTTTGATGAATAACTCAGAAGGTGTGGTAATGTCAAGCTGAGCAATGGTAAGATTTAACACACCTCCATAAGGAAGTGTGACATGAGTGGCTTCTAATTTAGCCCACATCCATTTTAAAATGAGGTTGGAGAGATTAAGCCTTTTACCCTTTAGTGAACACCATAAAATGAAACAATCAATGTAGGAAAGATGATCATAAGATCCGGCCTTAAGTAGGATGTTATTGGAGATGATTTTATGAAGTATTTGGGCCTAAAGGTTCAATTGCTTATACATAGGTGGATGGCCAAAGTATACGAGTTCATTTACCATAATTAGAAGCAGAAACTCCTCGGGTGTGAAACCTTGCTCAAGAATCCAGGATTGAGCAAAGGCGAGACATTCGAATTCTCCCAGGGTGATATACAAAATGGGAGCTAGAATTTGAGGAGTCAAAACAATTTTCTTGCCTTTTACTTTAGTAGTGAGAACACTTTCTCCAAAAATCATATTGGCATAAAAGATTTTGACTAAGTTGGGATTCATGCCTTTGTCTTGATAAACAACAAAATTTTTCCATCCTATATTCCTAAACATAGGCAGTATTTCAAGGAATTCAAAATTGAAAAAGGTAGTGTCAATCACCTTACAAAATATAGGATCTGTCGAACGGAGAGAAGAACGATATTGGAGCTTAGATTGTGGAGTGACTAGCCATTGCTCAATATTGTTATCATCCTTTCTAGTAGAAGATCCTTGGTTTGCCATAATCTTAGTGTGAGGCATCATTGTGCTTTTGGAGAAATGGAACCTTAGAATCTGAGAGAAAAAGAGTAGGAGAATAGGTTTGAGGCTTTGATTCGAAGGGTTTTGAGTGAGGAAGTAGGGAAGACAAAGAGGTGGAACTGGGTGAGTGATGGAGCAGGAGTCAGTAGCGTGAAGTTAGGGTTTGGTGCTTTAAAATATATAGATCCTATGACTTTAGGCGACTGAAGATTAAGTTCAGTCACCTGAAGATTTACAAAATTGGAATCTTAGTAGGCAGTAGCACCTTAGTCGCCTGAGCTTCCAAGCTTAGTCGCCTAAAGTCCCTAATTTCTTAGCTTTCTCATTTTGCTCAATATGAAACCTACTTACATCACTTCCCTGCTATGTAGTAACCCAAGTTCTCTTCTAATGGATATAAATATTTCTTCGGAGAGAGGTTTCGCAAAGATATCTGTCCATTGGTCATTTGTGTTTATAAGTTCAAGTAGGATATCTTCTTTTTGAATATGATCTCTTAGAAAGTGATGTCTTATGTCAATGTGTTTTTTTTTTTAATGTGATATAGGATTTTTAGAGATGTTAATAGCACTAGTGTTATCACACTATAATTGGAATGGTTGAATATTTTAAATCGTAGTCCTTTAATTGTTGTTTCATATACAAAGTTTATGCACAACAACTCCCAACTGCTACATACTCAGCTTTAGCTATGGATAAGGCTATGAAGTTTTGTTTTTTTGAGAACCAAGACACCAGAGATCATCCTAGAAAATGACAAGTCCCACTTGTACTTTTTCTATCTATCTTACACCTTGCATAATCGGCATCCGAATAGCTAATCATTTCGAATATGGTGTCCTTAGGATACCAAAGTCGTAAATTGATTGTACCTATCAAGTACCTTAGGATTCTTTTAACGACAATTTGGTGTGATTCTTTAGGTGCAAATTTGAAACGTGCACACATGCAAACACTAAACATTATATCGGGCCTACTAGCTATTAAGTATAGCAAACTTCCAATCATGCCTCTATAATATTTCATATCTACCAGTTTCCCTTTTTCATCTTTATCAAGGCTTATTGAAGTACTCATGGGAGTACCTATGGGTTTGCTACTTTCCATATCGAATTTTTTAAGCATATCTTTTATATATTTGGATTGACTTATAAAAGTTCCATTCTTTGCTTGTTTGATTTGTAATCCTAGGAAGTAGTTCAATTCTCCCATCATACTCATTTCAAATTCTTCTTGCATACATTTAGCAAATTCTTTACATAGATTATGATTTGTTGTACCAAAAATAATATCATCTACATAAATTTGGATTATGAGCATATCATCTTTCTTAGATTTGATAAACAAAGTACTATCAACCTTACCTCTAGAAAACCCTTTATCTAGTAGGAATCCACTAAGTCTTTCATACAAAGCCCTAGGGGCTTGTTTCAGACCATATAAAACCTTAGTTAGCTTGTATATATATTCAAGTTTTTGTATGTCTTCAAAACCAAATGGTTATTCTACATATACTTCATTAATATAACCATTTAAAAATGCACTCTTTACATCCATTTGATACAATTTAAATTCCTTATGAGATGCATAAGCTAAGAGCATCATAATTGCTTCCATTCTAGCTACGGGAGCAAATGTTTCATCTTAATTCATTCCTTCTTCTTGGTTATATCCTTTAGCTACAAGTCTAGCTTTATTTCTTACCACTATTCTATTTTCATCATTTTAATTTCCAAATACCCATTTAGTTCCTGTAATTGAATGATTATCCGGTTTGGGAATTAATTTCCATACTTTACTTCATTCAAATTGATTTAACTCTTCTTGCATGACAATTATCCATGATTCATCACTTAAAACTTCTTCTACATTATTTGGTTCATCTTGAGATAAGAAAACATAGTGATTGCATAAATTTTTGAAAGAGAATCTTGTAGTTATTCCTCTTGATGGTTCTCCTATTATTTGATCTTTTGGATGATTTCTTATATATTTCTATTCTTTTGGTAGTTCAAAAATTTCAACAGCATCATTTGGTTTTTCTTTATTTTCTTCTTCTTTTGCTTCTACTATGTCTAAGTCTTCTTGTTTTTGAGTAGTTTGTACTTCTTCTAGTTTTATTATTTTATTGAATGGGCTTTCTTCATCAAATGTTACATGAATTGATTCCAAGATTGTAAGAGTTCTTTTTTTGTATATTCTATAGGCTTTGCTTTTTAATGAATATCTTAGGAGTATTCCTTCACCAGCTTTTGCATCAAATTTGCATAAGTCATTTTTATCATTTAATACATAGCATTTACAACCAAAAACAAGGAAGAAATGTTAGGCCTTCTACCTTTCCAAAATTCACTTAGAGTTTTATTCAAATTTGTTTTTATAGAAACTTTATTTATTACATAGCATGCAGTGTTTACAACTTCATCCCAAAAGTATTTTGATAGATTATGTTCATTTAACATTGTTCTTGCCATTTCTTGAAGTGTTCTATTCTTTCTTTCATCAACTCCATTTTGTTGTGGAGTTTTAGGTGTTGAAAAATTATGATTAATTCCATGTTCATTGTAGAATTTATCAACATCTTTGTTGTTGATTTCTCTTCCTTGATCACTTCTTATATTTGAAACATTATATCCTTTTTTATTTTGAAGTTTCTTACACAGATTTATCAACATATTACAAGCTTCATCCTTGGAGGCTAAAAACAATACCCAAGTAAACCTAGAATAGTCATCAACTATTACAAAGGCATATTGCTTACCTCCTATGCTTTGGGTTCTAGTAGGACCAAACAAGTCCAAATGTATAAGTTCTAAGGGTCTACTAGTTGATATATGTTTCTTCTTTTTAAAGCTTGTTTTGATTTGTTTTCTAAGTTAGCAAGCATCACAAATTTTATCTTTTATGAACTTTGTATTTGGTAAACCTTTAACGAAGTTCTTTCTAGATAGGTTTGATAAAAGGTCCATGCTTGCATGTCCTAGCCTTCTATGCTAAAGCCAACTAGCTTCATTTATGGCATCCAAGCATGATACATCTTGAGAGACTAAGTTTTCAAGGTTTAAACAATATACATTATTTACTCTATAGGCTGTGAATAGAATTTCATGTTTTCTAGGATTTTGAGCTATACACTTATCTTGTTTAAAGATTATGTCAAGACCTTTGTCACTAAGTTGACTTCTACATAAAAGATTGTTCTTTAGTCCATCAACTAACAAAACATCATCAATAGTAAGTGAGGGTTCTTTATTAATTTTACCTATACCGACGATTTTACCTTTGACATTATTGTCACCGAAGGTCACATAGCCTCCATATTTTTGAACTAGGGATATGAATTTTATTCTATCTCCTGTTATATGTCTTGAACACCCGCTGTCCATATACCATTTTTCCTTTGATGGAGTAGTCCTAAAGCATACCTACAAAGAAGGATTCATGGTGTTACTTTTGGAACCCAAACCTTCTTAATTCTTTTTAAGTCATTCCTAGTTTTAGTGTTTACTTTCCATTCATTCTTGATTTTGACATATTTCTTTTTAAGTGGACAATTGAATTTCATGTGACCCTTATTTCTACACAAGTAGCAAGTAGTGTTTTCATGTATATTTGTAGAAGATGTGCTTGCATAGTATTTTTCTTCTTTTACAAAATATCCCTTAAATGAATTTTTCTTCCTTTTGTTTTCCATTCCATTGTAACCTATTTCTTCTTTATTGCTAATCTTCCTTTGTAAACCAACCATCTTTTCAAAATTTTCTTTTCCTCTAGTAAAATTGTAAATGATTTTATATTTATCTTCAAATTTTATTTTAATATCACTTATCTCTAGGTCTTTCTTACTTTCATCATTTACTTGTAGTTTTACTAATTCTTGAGACATATTATTAATTTTCTTCATTAGATTATCAATATGAGAATCCATTTCTTTTTCAGCCAATTTAGAACTTTCTAGTTGATTCTTAAGATTTTCATTTTGTTCTTTTAAGGCTATGTTTCTCTTATATACTTTGATGAACCTATTGTGTAAGTTGAATAGTTCAGCTTGGATTCTGTTGTAAGAAGGCATACTTTCATATGAATTATTACTATATTCTCCACTAGATTCTTCCGATGAACTATAATAAGAATTTACCTTAGCATTGTGTGCCACAAAGCACATGTTGGCAACTTCTTGTTCACTTGAGTCATCCTCCGATTCGTTTGAGCTTGTGTCATCCCAGGTAGCTTTCATTCCGTTCTTTTTCTTCCTTTCATCCTTCTTCAGCTATGGAAAATCAGGTTTAATGTGTCCAACCTTCTTACAATTATAACATGTTGGTGGATTGTTCTTAGTTTGCTTTGTGTTTGTTTCTTCTTTGTTTGTTTTTGATCCTTTAAACTTTCAAGGGAATTTTTTGTTCTTCCTGAAAAATTTGCCAAGTCTTTTAGTGATAAAGGCTAGTTCTTCATCATCCAATTCATTGTCTTCATCCTCATCACTAGAACTTTCTTTTCTAGCCTTGAGAGCTATTGATTTCTTGTTTTATTCTTGTTCTCTAAATTTATTTCATTCATTGCCATCTCATATGTGAGTAGAGAACCTATTAATTCATCTAGGGAGGTGCTTTTCAAGTTTATTCCTTCTGTAATGGCAGTGGCCTTAGGTTCCCAAATTGGTGGTAGTCCTCTATGGATTTTTTAGATCATTTCATAAGTTGAGTAATTTTTCCCTAAGGCATTGAGGGAGTTTATTATGTGAATGAACCTAGTGTACATATTAGTGATGGTTTCATCCGGGTTCATCTTGAAAGCCTTATACTAGCTTCTGAGCATGTCGATTCTACTATCTCTAACATCTATAGTTCCTTCATAGGTTACTTCTAGCTTGTCCCAAATTTCTTTGACTGACTTACATGCCATGACCCTATTAAATTCATTAACGTCTAGAGCATAATACAATGCATTCATGGCACTAGAGTTTACTTGCATCATTTTATAATCATTGTTGGTCAAGTCTTTTTCTTCTTTAAGGACTTCTTTACCATCTACGAGTTTAGTGGGAATGTAATTGTTATGTGTGACAACCTTCTATGCTTTCCAAACCATGATTTGAATATACATCCTCATTTTTTGTTTTCAAAATGTATAATTTAAATCACAAAAGATAGGCAATTTAATAGATGATTGGCCTTTAGCAAAAGGGGAAACACCTAGGTGTGCCATTTAGACCTTTATATAGTTTCTAATTAAGATTTGCTATAACCTGGCTCTGATACCAATTGAAAGTCATGGTGTTATCCCAAGAGGGGGGTGGATTGGGTTTATAAAAATTTCTTTTAGAGTTATTACCAATTTTCAGCTTTTTATATACTTAATCAAACACACAAGGAAGTTGATAATTTTAAATACTCAGAAAAATCAACCACATTCACAAAAACCATTCACAAATCAAATAATAAACAATCACCCAACTACACAATACTTAACCAACCTTGTGAGAGCTGCAGCACTTTTTTTTTTTTTTTCAGTGTTTGCAAGAATTCAGTTTATAGCCCTGTATGAATGATATTTTTATGCGCTCCTTTTAATCAAGATTTCCGCAAGCGGTTAATCAACGTACTCCTTTAAAGGTTTCCACAAAATATTAAACAATGTATTTTCTTTGATTAAAAGGTATTCTCAATCTCAAATTTTCAGCAAATCTGCACATTGAAACACAATTTGTATATGCTAAAATTTAAATAGAAAAGGGTAGAGAGAGTGAGACTGAGATTTTTTTTACGAGGTTCAGTTTATCCCCAACCTACTTCATCGCCTTAGGCAAGACCACCTAAGGATTCCACTAACTCGTTCCTTTGCGGGCGGAACAAAACTATTACAACCCTCCTTCAGGGTGGAGCCCCCTCTTCAAGTGATACCCCATGCTTGGTTACAATGATCCAAATACTTGAACCATCAAAAAACAAGAAACAAGAAAAAAATTTATTTTGTACAAAGAATGCTCTTAGATAGAGCTGGTTAGTACAATTGAAAGTGTCATATACTTCAATAAAAAATTTCAAACGAAATAGAGTTGAAGCTCATGAACAATTTCACTGAAATACTTCTCTTGACAAGGAATCAATGATTCAAATGATTAGAGCTCAGAGAAGAGTGATCAGTGCTTCAGAATATTTCAGCAATTTAGAATGAAAGAATGAGCAAGAGAGAGCATTGAGAGAATAAGTGAGCTTTTAGCTTAAGAGCATATTTTTCAATTGCTTTGTTTTTGTTTGATTAATAAAAACATGTATTTATAGGCTCATAAAGCTTAATTTGTGTTGCCCAAGTTTACTTGGAGTATTTCCCAAGTTTCTACAAAATTTGAGGCACAAGAAACTTAATTTTGAATTTTAAAACTTTTAAAAAATTTAGTCGTTAACAATGTTCAGTAGCATGAGGAGTCGAGGTTAGTCACCTGAGGTTCTTTAAAACAATTATTTTTTAACTAAAAATAGGGTCAGGTGCCTGAGGTGACAAGGGTTAGTCGCCTGAGGGTACACTACCTCTTCAAAAATTCATCAGAAAATTCTTCGGGTGCCTGAACTTATTCTTTAATTGTCTAGGGAAATTCTTCAGGCGCCTGAGCTTACACTTCAGCCACTTGAACAGATAAATTTTCTATTTTTCAGGTTATTTTTCAAAAACACTTGGCTCTCTTGCTTTGTTACTTTATAAAACATTTTTCAGGGTTTTAAAACAAGGTCTCTAAGTCCAAAACAAATCCTAATGGGCTTCAAACCATTTCACATGATATTTGAATATGAAGTACTTACATAGTTCATCCTAAAGCCTTAAACACTCTAAGCTTTGAAGTCTTCATAGTCTTTTTCTTTGAATCCTTTTAGACTTTGATCTTGAGTCAACTTTAGGTTTCCACATACTTTGGATCATTTTGGTTCACTTGAGCTTCCTTTGGATCACTTTGAAAATAAGTGTAGCTTTGTGGTCCTTGGTGATCATTAAAATTGCATTTCCTTTGATATTTTGAACTTTGTCATTTAAGCATTCCTGAAACATCATCATTTAACATCACATGTTAAATCAACCTTTAGTTGTTATCATCAAAACGAGATTTGAAAGCCATGTTAGGCCAACATCTCCTTTTTCTGTTTTTGAGTTCTGGAATTTTCTAGTATACTTCCATTTATTTTTCAAGAACTTTTCGAACCTCTTAGTTAGAATAGCCATATTGTATTTTGATTCTGAACAACTCTACTGGAATTGTTGGATGATGCTTTAAGGGTTGTTACTTTCTTAGTTTTATTCTGCTCACTCAATCTTTCATTTATTGTTAATTCGTACGTGATAAGTGACGTGATTAACTTGTCTAGTGTCTTTGCTTTTAGGTTTCATCCTTCTCCTATGGCTATAGCCTTTGCCTCCCAGACTGGTTGTATACCCCTAAGAATTTTCTTGATCATTTCATAAGTAGGGTAAGTCTTACCAAAAGTATGCAATAAATTAGTGATGTGGGTGAATCTGGTGTACATAGATTGGATTTATTCACTATAGGACATTTTAAATGTTTCGTATTCACTTGTTAGCATGTCTATTCTACTGTATTTTACATCTTTAGTGCCTTCATATGTGATTTCTAATTCATCCCATATTTCCTTAGTAGTTGTACATGCCATGACCCTATTAAATTCATTTACGTCTAAATCATAGTATAACAGATTCATTGCAGCAGCATTTATTTGAAGAGCTTTCTTGTCCTCATCTGTATATTCATCTCCAGTCTTAGGTATATTTTCTTTCTCTACAATCTTCATAGGAATATGATTTCCTCTAGAGACAACTTTCCATACATTCCAATTAGTATTTTGAAGAAAGATTCGCATTCTTTGTTTCAAGTATGTGTAGTTAACACTACAAAAGATAGGTAGTCGTGTGGATGAGTGTCCCTCACCAAATGGGATTACACCGATGTGTGTCATTGTGATCTTCTACCAAAAAACATTTAAGTCTAGTGCAACCTCGCTTTGATACCAAATGTAAATTTATGTGTAATCCCAAGAGTGGGGGGGGGGGGGTGAATTGGGTATTTTAAAAATCTTAGTCTTTAGATTCTAATTTTGAAAAACTTACAACCACACACGCACAAACTAGATGACAAGCAATTCAATATTTCTCAACTTATCAATTTAATGTGTGACTTTATCACGCAAACAATATTACCCAATTACTTAACATACACAATAAACAAATAATTACGTGCAAGAGGAAATTAAAAGAGTTAAGGGAATAGAGATGCAAACATGTTTTTTACGAAGTTCAACCAACTCGGCCTATATCCTTGCCTTGGGTAAACTATCCAATGATTCTACTATATTGCTTTTTAACGTGGGAAGGAGCTTCCTGTTACAATCCGCTGCTTACAAGAGACGTAACTATCTCATAATTTACTGCTTACAAGAGGTGTAGCTTCCTTCTCACGATTCACAAACCGAACTGTTACTACAAGTAGTAATTAAGTATTCCTGAATACTCAACCACTTCTCAATAAGCTAATGAGTACAATCAGTTCTAAGCACTCTTATAAGGTATAATATGAAGCTCAAGAGAAAATATATTTTTCTCAATAATTTATATGAAAAGTATGATCTTTATATGAAAGATAAATATATGAGATGCTTCAAAGATCTAAACTTTATTCAATATCTCCCAAAAACAATATCTTAAAAATATGCTTTGGAGATCCCAAGGTTTGCTTTCAAATAACTTTTGCAAGAATAATAAAATATAAAATCTTTGAATCAAAATATAACTTTGAATATCACAAAGATTTAAGCTCTTGCTTTCAAATACATTTTGCAAAAATAATATTAAATCTTTTGAATAAAAATATGTCTTTGAATATTACAACAGATTTTTCAAATAAATATATATGTGAAGTTCAAGTTCTTGCTCCTAGTAAATATTTTACTCTAAAGAATAATGGAGTATATGAACTTATAAAACAAAGATTGAATGCTAAATAAAAAATAAAAAAAAACCATAACCAAACATCAAGATCAAACTAGTTTTTTGTAAGATGATATGAGTGTAAGCACTTTGGTCTTGAAGATGATATTGATGAATGCCCAAACTTGATGTGAATACGTTGAAAGTAGGCAAAGCTTAGCAAAAGGTGTGCAAAGGTTGTGCAAAAGTCATATAAAATTTGTGCTAAAGTGTTAGCCTAGGGTTTAGAGTCGGCATATATAAGTATTCTCGCCCTTTGATCAATTTTCAACCATTGGATCATTTAATTAAAAAATTTCTATCCATTTCTGTGCTGAAGTGCCGCTCTGCACCACAAATTCGTCAATGAATGTCCGTCCCAAATGACGAATTTCCTTCAGTCACTCGTCAATAGGGATAAGGGATTCGTCGACGATTGGTCTGTCTGAGATTTTTATGGTCTTGATATTTTCTTGTCGACGAGACTAAGAATTAGTTTATGAGTGACCTTCATGCATTCGTCGACGAGACTAGGGGAATCGTCAATAAGCTACTTGTTATTCAGCCTAATCAAACCTAGGTCAATGCATATGAATATGTCATGAAAAACATGCATCCTTAGGTCAATCTATATGTCATTCTGAGCTTCGCATCATATCTTATGAGTTATGCAAATACAATTAAACCTAATGCAAATTAAAACTGAAAATTTGGATTGCCTTTATCCTTCTGCTCTTCGGCTTCCATGGATTGAGGCAAATGGTACGTACTTCATGTTCCTCATGGCTTCCATAGCGTACTTACCATCCGTGCATGCTAAGTCATGATCTTGTTCAAAATATCAATGCCCAAGTAAAATACCAAGTGATTTGTCATTATCAAAACAGGATTTGATTCATAAAGTCAACATGGGATAAGTCAGGTATTAACCCTCAGGGACTTAAAGTGCAGATATTAAGTTACTTCCAAATTAGTTTACTATAGCCTTATATAAAAGAGAAGTAAAAGGTGGTATTTTTCAATTGGTGAAATCTAACTAACTACTAGAAAGCGATTAAATGAAAGTAAGTAAATCTATGTTAAACCTACTCCTACAAAGCAGTGTTTAGACATGAGTTTAGTTTAGGATGTCCTTCTACGTAATCTACGTTCAGTGAGTTTACCATACTAAACTAACGGAAACTCGTCTAAAATATCCAAGGAGCTATTTGATGGCATAGAGTAGCAAGGGTGCACCAAACATCCGGAGCATGGTCGAGAATCGGAGTATACTCTATCACAATGACCATAAGAACCTCTATGGGAGAATGTAGCCTAATATGTGTACCTAACTGAAGCAATAGAGGTACTAATCTTGTCACTAAACATCATCATAATCCAAACAAGTAAATGAAAGTAGTAAAAGAGAAAGCAATAAAAAGATCATCCCTTTTATATTTAGATCGTCTATCACTAACATCGGAAGATGCAAGAGAGTGATCTTGTAATATACACAGATAGCAAATGAACGCCGCTGGTTGTCACAAACCGTCGAACACTTTATGCACACACCGAAACAGGAATTGAAAACTATGCTGCTTCTAATCTAATTTGGCTCTCAATGACATCTTAGGTTTGTCACTAACCTAAGAAAGGCCAAAGAGGAACCCAAAGCTCGTGTTCATAGCAAATACTTATAGGCTCTAGGGTTTACAAGGTTTGTATCACAGTTTAGGAATGTTTGCAGCCTATCTCGTATAGAAGATCGTCACTGTCGACCAAGTCACCCCTATGTCTTTCTTGTGCACACCTTGGTCGAGACACGCAAGAGTTTAGGAATTTAAATCTTCAATGTCTTCGATTGCATCACGCCTTAGGGTCTTTTTGGTTGAGTTGATGGTTGAGACTTGCAAGATCTTGATCTTCAAGAAATCTCAGGACCTCGACATAGTCGCCCCTCAAGGTCTCTTGGTCGAACACTTCGTCAAGCCTCTCGGTAATTCTGATCTCATTTTTGGCTCAGTATGTCGATGTGGTCACCCTAAAGAGTCACTTGGTCAAACCTTGCAGCATTTTGTTCTGAGTCTGAACCTTGGAGTTGGTGAGTAAGACTAGTCGCCTGTTATGCTGCTAGTCGCACCACATGGTCGCACATCATCTTCTTGTCCCTTGATGATCCAAAGCTTTAGGAGCTTAGTTGAGCATCTGATTTGAGCTTTGAGTCCTCTAAATCCTCCCTTGGCTTCTTGTAATGCGTAACTCCATGGTTTTAACCTATTTTTTCGGAAAAAAAAAAAAACAAACATTACATAGCTTTGAAGAATAATAACTCTCGGAAAAAGCATAGTAAAATGAGGATAAACAAAGATAAATGAGGGTCTAAAATCATGCATTTTAGGGACTTATCAGTAGTGTTAGAAAACATTGTTGGCCTAACTAGGCTTTTCAATCTTGTTTTGATGATAAAAAATGAAGATGTTTTAACATGTGCTGCTGAGTGACTTTATTTCAGGAATACATAACTTAACACTCACATTTGTCATGGATGCAAGCCGGAAATCAAAGCCAAATCAAGTGAAAGTTTCACCGAGTATTAAAGAATTAAAATACAAATGAAGAAGCTTAAAGACCTAGAGGGACTCAAAGTCAATATGAACATCAAGAGAATTGAAGATTTAGTACTTAAATGTCATATTCAATAAAGTTGTTTGTAAGTACTCCATATCAAATATAATTTAGAAATATGAAGCTTTTTAAGGGAAATACATGGACTTAGAGACCTATTTTAAGACCCCAAAAAATGTTTTATGAAATACCAAAGCAAGAGAGCAGAACTAAAATTTAAAACCAAAAATGAAAAATTAGAAAGAGGACTTGTCAGCCGACTGACAAGAAATACTCTAGGTTCACTCAGCCAATTGACAGAAAATCTACAGCAAAGTTAACTGCCTAGTCGACTGACAGTGCCCAGCCGATTGAACCATTTTGAACTGTGTCACGCTAGCTGACTGACAATTTCCTGATTTTAATTTTTGGAAAATAGAAAAGTGTCAGCCGCCTGTCTAGCTGACTGACCTTGTGGAAATATACTACCCACTCGCCTGGTCAACCGACTGACTCCACGAGATTTGATTTTTTAAACTCGAATTGGAAATTTTCAAAATTTGATTTTTCAAATATGAACGTTATAAAAACTTGGTGGACACTCCAAGTCACTTGGGGAACAAGGAAACTAATCCTAAAATGCCTATAAATACTCCTTTAAATCCAAGAATTCAATTACCAAGTAATCACTTAGCACTCTTGCATTCAAAGCTTACAATCTTTCTCAAAGCTCTCTATTGCTCACACTCCATGTAAGAGATAACTTCTGAAATCGCTGCTGAATCATCAAACCATGGTTCTTACACTAAGTTCTCTTAATCGACAAACCCTTGGTGATCTCTATACTTAAACTTCATACTTTCTTTATTATTATTTGATTGAAGTATAATCTGCGCTCTAACTTGTACAACTCTACTATGTTTTGAGAGTTTCTTTGTACTCAAATTATAGTAGCCATCTTATTGCATTATTGATGGTTTAAAGCTAATTTGGGTTGTTGTACCAAGTAGGGATTGATTGCTTGGAGAGGTTTCTCTTCCTAAAAAAGAGGGAATATTGTAAAAGGCTTGCTCCAAAGGAGCATACTTAGTGGAATCCTTTGGTGGAATTGACCAAAGGCGAAGACGTAGGCTAGGGACAAGCCGAACCTCGTAAATCTCGGTGTTCTTCACATCCTTACTCTTTTTCTTTTCTGCACCATATATTCTTGTGTATGCTAAGTGCAGATTGCAGGGCTTAAAATCAAAATTCAAAAAAGACTCTTGATTTTAGAAAGTACGTTTTAATTAAGCGTTTGCGAAAACCCACGAGGGAGTATGTTGGTTAATTTGTGAAAATCTTGCTTAAGAGAAACGCAATAAAATTCCATCCAGAGTAGGTTTTACAAACAACTACAGGGCTGCTACCAAAAAGCATAACATTCTTGAATGATTGATTGATTTTCATATTTTGGTTGGTTGGATTGTGTTTTTAAATTTTTAGTACTTTGTGGTGTGATTTGGTTGTGATCATATGTTGATTAATTTACTTGCATTCTTGTTGTTGCCTTAAAACAAATAAGAAGTTGAAAAAGAAGTTAAAATTTTTAATTAATCCAATTCACCCCCCTCTTGGGAACACTATTCTAATTTCAATTGGTATCAGAGCCTAGTTCTAGTAAATCTTAACAAGAAGCTATAAAAGATCTAATGGCACATATAGGAGTAGCTCCCTTCGGAGAGGGCCAATCCTCAACCCGTCCACCAATCTTTTGTGGACATAACTATACTTTTTGGAAAAAACGAATGCAAATCTATTTTTAACATATGGATTGGAAAGCTTGGGAAGTAGTCATGGATGGAGATCTAATCCCTACCAAAATCGTGGAAGGAAAAAAAAATTCCTAAATAGAAAAAGGATATGACCGATATAGACTACAAAATGCTTCAAATTAATAAATTTAAGTGCCATAAATGCCTTGTATTGTGCTCTAGACGCTAATGAATTCAATAGAGTCATGGCCTGCAAAACGGCCAAAGAAATTTGGGACAAGTTAGAAGTAATGTATGAAGGAACGATAGACTTTAGAGACAATAGGATTGACATGCTAACCAATGAGTATGAAGCATTCAAAAAGAATTCAGATGAAACAATCACTAGTATGTATACTAGATTTACTCACATAATAAATTCTCTAAGTGCCTTACGAAAGACCTACACTACCTATGAAAGGATGCATAAAATCCTAAGAGGCCTTCCTTCCATATGGGAACCAAAGGCCACTGCAATAACAGAAGGTAGGAACCTTAAGACCACCTCACTAGATGAACTTATAGGTTCACTACTCACTTATGAAATGACATTAAAAGAAAAAAAACCCTGAACCTAAGCATATGAAGTCCATTGCCTTAAAAGCAGCTAGTAAAAACTCAAGTAAAGATGAAAGTGAATCAAGTGACCTAGACCAAGATGAATTAGCATTCATCACTAGAAGACTTGGCAAGTTCTACAGGAGGAATAAAAGGTTCCCTAGAAAGTTTAGTAAAAAGAAATCTGAAAAAGGAGAAACAAGTGGGAAAGAAAACAAAAGTAAAAATGACCCTCCTATATGTTATCATTGCAAGAAACCAGGACACATCAAGTCGGACTACCCTTTACTCAAGAAGGATAAAAAGAAGAAGAAGGAAGTTATGAAAGCTACTTGGGATGATTCAAGCTATATCAAATGGATGTAAAAAGTGCATTCTTAAATGAGTATATAAATGAAGAGGTTTATGTCAAACAACCACCAGGTTTTGAAGATCTAAAACATCCCTATCACGTATTTAGATTAACAAAAGCCTTATATGGATTAAAACAAGCTCCTAGAGCTTGGAATGAGAGACTGAGTAAATTCTTACTCAAAAATGATTTTTCAAGAGGAATGATAGATAGCACCCTATTCATTAAGACTAAAAACAAAGAAATGCTAATTGTTCAAATATATGTGGATGATATCATATTCGGTGCTACAAATGAAGAACTTTGTAAAGACTTAGCCACATGTATGCAAAAAGAATTTGAAATGAGTATGATGGGGGAGTTAAATTATTTCCTAAGGTTACAAATTAAACAAGCCAAAAATGGAACATTCATAAATCAAACTAAATATATTAAAGATATGCTTAAAAAGTTTGATATGGAACAAAGTAAACCCATAGGAACCCCTATAAGTACCTCAACAAGCCTTGATAGAGATGAAAAGGGAAAAAAAATAGACACAAAACATTATCGAGGAATGATAGGTAGTTTACTATATTTAACTGCTAGTAGACCCAATATCATGTTTAGTGTATGCATGTGTGTTAGGTTTCAATCAACACCTAATGAATCACATCAAATAGCAGTTAAATGAATACTAGATACTTGCTAGGCACACTTGATCTAGGCTTGTGGTATCCAAAGGGCATTGATTTTGAAATGATAAGCTATTCATATGTTGATTATGCTGGATGTAAAATTGATAGAAAGAGTATAAGTAGCACATGTCACTTCTTAGGATGATCCTTAGTATCATGGTTCTCAAAGAAACAAAACTATGTGGCCTTATCAACCGCCGAGGCTGAATATGTAGCGGCTGAGAGTTGTTGTGCGCAAATACTATACATGAAACAATGATTAAAAGACTTCAATCTAGATTATCAAAAAATGCCAATTAAATGTGACAACACAAGTGTGATAAACATATCTAAAAAATCTCATTTCACACTTAAGAACCAAGCATATTGACATAAGACATCATTTTCTAAGAGATCATGTTCAAAAAAAGACATAACTCTTGAATTTATTAATAAAAATGATCAATGGGCCGATATCTTCACTAAAACTCTCTCAGAAGATAGATTTATAAACATTAGAAGAGAGCTTAGCCTATTGCACAATAGAGAAATTGAGTAAAGAGTCAAATTAAGAAAGATTGCACAGTCAACCGACTGACTACAAGCCCAGTTGACTGGCTGAACAAAGAAATAAAAAGAAGCATTGTAGTCAGCCACCTGACCCAAGACCCAACCGACTAACTGAGCTGTGGTTTTTGAAATAGAGAGCAATCAGCCGAGTGACCCTGCAGTCAGCCGACTGACTGATGGGAAAACCCTAACTTCGTTTATAAAAACATGAATCAGTCGAGTTGTTAGCCAACTAACCTAGGGTTTTTACTCTTCCTTGCTTCGTCCTCTTCCTTTCCTCAGCTCATTCTCCTCCAATAATCACCAAACCCCATCTTCCATTTCTGAAATCCATCACTACCACCTTCATTTTTCATAGAAAAACTTTAAAATGTCAAGGATCAAATCTGTTGGAAGTAAGAAACCTTCCACCTCTTCTCAACCCATTGAAGATCCGTCCATTGAGCAATGGCTTGTAGCTCCACACGCCAAAACTTTCTATTGCAATCATCTAAATATGATAGAATGACTCTTAGGTAAAATCCTTGATACTTCCTTTTTCACATCTGATTTCCTACATATTATTTCTTTATTTGAAGCCCTAGGATGGAAAACATTTATACTTTATCAAGCTAAGGAACACTTCCCGAATCTTGTCAAAATTTTCTACACCAATCTTGTTAGAGAGGAACATGGGCTTTTGACCAAAGTGATGGGAAAATCTATCTCTCTCACTCCCGAATCCCTTGCTAAAATTTTTTAAATTACCAATGGAAATTTTGAATGTCCTACTTTTGGCACATCTTGGATTCTCGATCAAGACTTCACTTCGGAATAATTTCTTCCTTTGATATTATACCATAAACCCGTTTCTTTTGATAATCCTTCACTATATAAACATTTGAATCTTCAAGTTCAAATTTTGCAAAAAAATCATTACATATAATATCCTCCCTCAAGCTGGATCTCTTGCCTATATTTCTTATGTCGATTGCTTCGTCCTCTGGTGCTTGCTCAAGGGTAAGAAACTAGACCTACCAAGCCTTATGCTCAAATAGATGCTATCATGTGTAGAGGCACGATGAGTTACCCTTTCTTATGGAAGCATCCTAAATATGCTTTTTGCAGAACTTCAAATATCCTTCTCCTCCGATTTCTTTGTAAAACGTACTCATTATTACATTTTCAATTCTAAAACTCTTAAATTAATGGGGTATGAAAAGTATGATGATGGATGGATTCTTAAGGGTAGCAGAGGTCAAGTACATCCACCTCCTCCTGTTACCGGTCCTTCTGCATGGTTTAATCCATTCTACCAGCAATTCACCAATTTCAGCCAAAACATGCAAACAGGAATCCAATCCCTTCAAACCAACTTCTCAGCTCTTCAAGCTAATTATTCCTCCCTTGATAACCGTTTGGGTTGCATCAAGAAACACTTAGCCAGTTCCTCTCATCCCGTTGATCCTATGGATATTAGTTCTGATCCTGCTAGTGATGATGGAAGTGATGAAGAGGACTCTAAAAATGGCGATAATGGTGAGGAAGACACAGAAGAGGAGCATGGTTCTGAAGAAGGCGAAGATGATGAATTGGGAGAAGAAAAAGGGAATGCAATTGAAGAAGAACATCATTCTGATGATGAAAACTAATGTGTTTCTTAAAAATCTGACATTTGTAACTTTTTATTGTATTTTGGCATGTAGTATGATAAAACACTTAGCTTGGCAACTTTGCTTGTTTATTTCCCTTTGTTTTTGATTGATGTCCAAAGGGGGAGAGGTTGTGAAAAAGCAAAGATGGAAGTGTTAGATGGAAGTGTTATACTATGTCTGGAATATTTAGGATGATGAGTATGGAATATGGACTATTTATGACTTTGAGCATATTGATAGATAAATATTTATGATGATGTGTATGGAATATGGACTATTGATGACTTTGAGCATATTGATATCTTTGACTATTAAGCATATTGAACATTTCCATATTCTATACATATTTTATGTCACATGTTAAAAATGCATATAGTAAGGGGGAGTTTATTTTATCCTCATTTTTGCTTCTCATTTTTCATCATAAAAAAGGGGGAGATTGTTGGCTTAATTAGGCTTTTCAATCTTGTTTTGATGATAACAAATGAAGATGTTTTAACATGTGTTGTTGAGTGACTTTATTTCAGGAATATATAACTCAACACTCACATTTGTCATGGATGCAAGCCGGAAATCAAAGCCAAATCAAGTGAAAGTTTCACCGAGTATTAAAGCATTAAAAGACAAATGAAGAAGCTTAGAGACCTAGAGGGACTCGAAGTCAAGATGAACATCAAGAGAATTGAAGATTTAGTACTTAATGTCATATTCAGTAAAGTTGTTTGTAAGTACTCCATATCAAATATAATTTAGAAATTTGAAGCTCTTTAGGGGAAATACATGAACTTAGAGACCTATTTTAAAACCCTAGAAAATGTTGTATGAATGACCAAAGCAAGAGAGCAAAACTAAAATTGAAAACAAAAAATGAAAAATCAGAAAGAGGAATGGTCAGCCGATTGACCAGAAATACTTTGGGTTCACTCAACCGACTGATAGAAAATCTACTGCAACGTTAACTACCGAGTCGACTGACTCAATGAACTGAAATCACCCAGCCGACTGATAGTGCCCAGCTGATTGACCCATTTTGAATTGTGTCACACCAGCCGATAGATAATTTCCTAATTTTAATTTTTAGTAGACAGAAGGGTGTCAGCCGCCTGTTCAGCTGACTGACCCTGTGGAAATATACTACCCAGTCGCCTGGTCTGCCGACTGACTCCACAAGATTTGAATTTTTAAACTCTAACGAGAAAATTTCAAAAATTGGTCTTTCAAATATGAACGTTATAAAAACTTGGTGGATACTCCAAGTCACTTGGGGAACAAGGAAACTAATCCCAAAATGCCTATAAATACTCCTTTAATCACAAGAATTCAATTACCAAGTAATCACTCAATACTCTTGCATTCAAAGCATACAATCTCTCTCAAAGCTCTCTATTGCTCACACTCCATCTAGGAGATAACTTCTAAAATCTCTGCTCAATCATCAAACCACGGTTCTTACACTAAGTTTTCTCAATCAACGAACCCTTGGTGATCTCTATACTTGAGTTTCATACTTTCTTTATTATTATTTGATTAAAGTATAATCTGTGCTCTAACTTGTACAACTTTATTCTATTTTGAGAGTTTCTTTGTTCTAAGATTATAGTAGCCTTCTCATTGTATTATTGATAGTTCAAAGCTGATTTGGATCATTGTACCAAGCGGGGATTGATCGCTTAGAGAGGTTTCTCTTCTTGAAAATGGGGGAATATTGTAAAAGGCTTGCTTGCCTAGAAAGGAGCATACTTAGTGGAATCCTTTGGTGGAATTGACCAAAGGCGAGGACGCAGGCTGGGGATAAGCCAAACCTTGTAAATCTCGGTGTTCTTCTCATCCTTACTCTATTTATTTTCTGCACCATATATTCTTAAGTGCAGGTTGCAGGGCTTAAAATCAAAATTTAAAGAAGACTCTTGATTTTAGAAAGTACGTTTTAATTAACCATTTGCGGAAACCCACAAAGGAGTACGTTGGTTAATTTTTGGAAATCTTGATTAAGAGAAATGCAATAAAATTCCATCCAAAGCAGGGTTTGCAAACAACTACAAGGCTGCTACCAAAAAGCATAACATTCTTGAATGATTGATTGATTTTCATATTTTGGTTGGTTAGAATGTGTTTTTAAATTTTTAATACTTTGTAGTGTGATTTGGTTTTGATCATATGTTGATTAATTTACTTACATTCTTGTTGTTGCCTTAAAACAAATAAGAAGTTTAAAAAGAAGTTAAAATTTTTAGTTAATCCAATTCACCCCCCTCTTGGGAACGCAATTCTAATTTCAAACATCTTTATAAATCCCATCTTTTCACTTCTTTATACACAAAGCATTAATAAACTAATCTGTAAGTAGTTGATAACTGCGCTCTATTCCCTGTGGATCAATACCTGACTTCCCACTTTCTAGTGAACTTGGGAATAGTTAGATTTTATAAATATTATTTTTGGTAGTTAACAACCCAAGCCTTGGCGAGCCTACTGTACATCCTACCGTTGTGGATAAAGAAACAATTTATTTATTTGTCAATACTGTTAAAGAGTTTTGAAAATTTGGTAACCACCCAAGAAAGAATTAAAGGGGCATTTAAGATGGGAAGGATGAACAACTTTAGCGTTGGGCAAGGGGTTGCGAAGAAAGGAATGGATGAAAAGAAAGATTAGGAAATACGAGAAATACAAGGTCACCTTTATGGAGGAAGTAATGCTATCTATATGGGTAAATGATAGTACAATATTCAACCCTGCAATAAATGGTATAGTTCAGCAACCGCAGATGTTTTCTTTGAATTTCCTCTCAGTTCTCAAGCAGCAAAATGTTCAAGCCTTATATAGAATATTTCCAAGAGAGACAAAGAGAATAAAAATTCAGCCTATCCCAATGACTTATATAGAATTGTTCCCACAGTTGATTAAAAGTCAGCTAGTTGCCCTAATACCAAGAATGTCAGTACAACCTCTTTACCCAAAATGGTACTACCCAAATGCTCGATGTGAATATTATGTGAGGGTGCCAAGTGGCCCAATTGAAAATTGTTCACCATTTAAGTACAAGGTACAAGCTTTGAGGGATGCAGGGTGGTTGTCTTTCGGTAAGGAACCCAAAGTGCATGGAAATCCATTACCGAACCATGATAGGCCACGATAAAGGGAAAGCAGTAAGGATAGGAAGAAAAATATGCTCACTTAGTAGAATTTCATCCTGGGTTGGAAGATTGTATGGTTGTCAATTTCAGCGGTGGATTAATATGACACAGAAGTGATAGTGGATAGTTGGATTAAATGAGTGACATGTGCTTGAGTACCTAGTGGTGATGAAATCAATGAAATCTTAGGGATGTTTATGAATTCCTTCATTCTTGTCACTAAGAGTACAATGCCCTATAAATTTTTTTGTTCAAATTATTTTGAATTTAAATAAAATAAAATGCATTTCAATCTCATCTCATTACATCATCCTTTGTCTATCACCTTTTGCCAACTTTTGTATGGTTTTTCTTGTTTTTCTTACAAGGATACAAAAAGTGATTTTACCAGTGCAGAAGACCTCAAGCTGATAATTGGCTTTGAGGACCCAACCAATGGGGCAAAAACAAAAATAAAATATATAAAAATGAAAAAAAAATGATAAATTAAAAAATGGAAAATTAAAAAACCCTTCTGATTGGTGCCTAGTAGGGGTCCCACTCCAACAGCGAGTCCTTGATAATTTTAAAAAGATGAAATAGGTTGGAAGAAGATGTTGGCAATCCATAAGGATCCCTACGAGAAATGACTTTCAAACTATAAAGGATCATATTAGGAGGAGCTCTATCTTCTTAGATGTTGTAATAAAAATATTTTGCTTGGTGACACCTGTGCCTTTTTTATGAGATCAATAAGCAAAATTCCTTGATTTCTTATTCTTAATTATGGTTAGTGTCTTATGGATGTAATGATTTTATTATGATCAAATGATGGGTGGCCATCTTTAGCCAGCCAGAATACCCAAAAGAACAAAACAATGCATTGATTACCACATGGCAACCCACTTGAGCTTTAATTTTAAACCAACTTTTTCTTAAAGTCAATTTACTAAAAATTTAACCTGCGTTTGGGTCCCTTAGTGCCTAGCAATTCATTCGAGGCAATGGTTACTGCCAAAATGATAGCATGCCATCTTTCTACTACCCAAAGAAAATAAAATAAGAAATCCCTTGCTATCCCTATTGAGCTTCAATTTTTTTTTTCTTGAATACACCATTGAATGATCACCCCCAACACTACGACAATTTCAAGAAGATTAATATAAAGCCCAAAGTGAATCCCAAACAAAAAGAGGAATCAAGATCCCATCACAAAAGGAAAAACAAAAGATATAGTAAAAGAAGGGGGAACAAAAGGAAAAAAATGATATGGGGCATACTTCATAAGTGATTATGGACTAGTGTTACCCTAATAAAATTGATGACTTTGAGCCTTATTGAATCTTTTTCTTTTTTAGCCCATGTCGTCGGCCTACATTAATATGACCCAAAAGGAAAATCCTAACTTGATTGGTATGTGCCAATACCTCAAGTGAATTGTCAAGCTCATTAGAGTTTGAACTATGATACGACTGGATCCTAATAAGGTACGTAGGTAGTTTGTTTAAAGAAACAAGTTTAGTAAACCTTTAGAACCACTAGAGGCATAAATGTCATTTTGGGAAGGAATCTTTTAGCCTTATTTTCCTTATTCTTCTAGGAATCCGTCTCCTTAACCTACATTCCATCCCATATCTTAAAGTCTACCTTGAGGTTGGAATACTGATAAAAAAACTTGAAAAGACATTGATCACAATTAAGGGTAGAAATGCCACAGTGATCTTCAGGAAATAAGATTAAGAAAAGGTATTATTGGATATAGAGATAAAATTTACAATGGAGACCTAATTGATTTAGGATTTGAAAACCTGAAAAGGTGGTGCCAACCTGTGATGAAGACTAGAGACAAAGATAAAGAAAAGAAAAAGTTAAGTTGAAGGCTAGGTAAAAGTGAAGACTTTTATAACCAAGTTTCTTCTAAAGATGTCGTAGTTGGAAGGAATAGAGGAATCATAGGATAGAGGGAAGAATGTATCTACAAATTTGGCTAACGGTAAAGCTACTGGGAAAAACCAATTGAACTTGTGGGTTAATCAAAATTTTTCTAGTATGGTAGAGAAGCATATTATCAGCAAGTCTGATTTAAAAAAAAAAAAAAACAAAACAAAACAAAATTGTTCACCCGTTGATTTGTTTCTCTAAGTTAATATTAAGGCTACATGGTGTCAAAGTACTAGTAAAGCCACTCTTGTTTAACAAGAATGGAAACCAAGAAAATATACAAGTTTAAGTAATTCATTTTTATCTCTAATAAGATTGTGTTATCTAATTGTATACTTATTCATTTAACTTTAAAATTATTTAACCATTAAGAGTGTAGTCATGTTGGGGATGTGGATCACATTCAGAGTAAATCACATGTACCAAAGAAAGCTACGTGAGGTGAGGGATGATTGCATGAGAGAAGTTTGCAAGTCAGAGGGCAAACTATTGACCTTATAGGTCATACCTTGTTTTGATTATGACAAATACTTTGGTATCTAATGTCTATCAAGTTTGTCTGCAGGATAATATTGGTGAAATCATATGATGGCATGTGGTATCTTGAAAAAAAAGAAGACCCACAATATTTATTTGTTGTCATTTTATATTAAGTTTAATTCGAGTATGTAATAGTAAAGTAGGAATAGTCTATAATAATTAATGCATTGCATTCATGATAAGACATATAAGCTCAAAGACCTTAGATTGATTATAGGGAACCAAAGGACCGTAGGGCAGGTTGACCGACGCCGAATTTTTAGGGTTAACTATCAAAGGCATTAGACTGACCATAGGACCCAAAATACTACATGAAAAGTCCCCCATAATCTTAGAATTAATTATCATGTGAATAGGGGTGACTTCATAAGAAGAATATGACTAAATTGCACAAAGTTGGTGTTTTCGTTCGACCAAACCCCAACACACAAAGCACTTCGGTCGACCGAACCTCTCCAGGGTTAAAAATTTGTCCAGTCAGTTGACCAGTTCTAAAATGAACTGCAACGCTCTGGTCGACCGAACTTGAAGAAGAAAAATGGCCTGGTAGACCGGACATCCCAATTTGGTCAATCAAACTTGGTTCGATCAACCGAACCTTGGAGGCTAAAAAATCGTCTCAAGTCTGGTCGACCAACTTTTCAGTTCAAAATCACCCTGATTGACCAAACGGAGCAACCCGGTTGTCTGAACCTTAAAAATGGTCGACTGACCCTCTCGGGTTGTTCAGATTTTACCAATGTTAAAACGAGATTAATTTATATTAACCTTATTTAAACTTTTCCAAAAATACTAGATAGGTCCAAAATGGTTATAATTCTTGGAGTGTCTACATATACCCTCTAATTTGCATGGATTAGTAATGAATTAGCAAATAAAATTAGCAAATTTTCTTTGAAATTAAAAAAATCCCATTTCTCATATTCAAGCTCCATACTTCCATTCTTACTCATCCATATTGCGAAAATAGTTTAGTAAGAGTGTTCTTGTTATTGTCTTATTAAGCTTACACTCTCTTTGTCCCACTTGTTTAAGATTTATTTTCATTTGAGAGTAAGCTTAGAGTTTTTCTTGGAGACTTTATCGATAAGTCTTCCTTGGGAAAACTCCATAGAGCTTGTGAGTTTTGCATCATCTTGCAATACTCAAGAGCTCGTATTGCATTTTGTTTGTGAAATAAATTTTTACAAACTGATTTCAAATATCTTTTGTGCTTATTATTTAGAAAAATATTTTTGAGATATTTGCTTGTGTAGTGAAGATCTTTGTTGCTGCATCTTGTGATTAATATTACTTTATTGACACAAAGATCTTAACACATACACTCTCACGTACTGATTGCTATACTTGCATTATTTTTTTTAGGAGTAGACATTAAAACTACATTGAGCTTATCATATCCTATCATACTGTAGTGTGTTGATTATACTAGTACAAATCTGCTTAGTTGAGAAGTATATATTTTGTACGCATCTTGTATTGAAAATTGATTGTATTCCAGGCGTGGCCTAAGGGGGTGTTCATCCAGCCCGGAAGGATTGGTTGTAAAGGTTGAGGTCAGCCCTGTGTTAATTTGACTTGGTTGTATTTCGGTACCGCTTCACCTATGAAGTGAGCCTTAGTGCAATCCTTATACATATCTAGTGTTATCTCTCTTTACTACTTTATTGTGCATGACTAATTAGTTTACTTGTGAAGTTTAATTTCTGTTGAATATACATTGATTTATTTTATCCGCACTAAATTGACCTTAGGTTTGTGTAATATTGATGTTAGTTGATTGACCTAGGGGATTAATTTTTAAAATACCAATTCACCCCCCCTCTTGGGATTATAGTAAATTCAACACAAACCATCGACAGATTGTGCCCTAATCGTTGACGGTTTTAGGTAGAATGTAGAGGGTATTTTTATGTGTATAGGGTCAGGGAACTAATTGCTTCTAGGGAACTTCTTCTTGAGAACGTTCATACGTCGGACAATGCAGGTGATATGTTGATGAAGCTAATCACAATGGACAAGTTCAAGCATTGCTTAGACTTGATCAATGTCTCCAAGTGCTAGACGAGAGACAGATCCAATTTACATGCTTGAGTGGAGCAGCGATTATGCTTTCATATTTTCAAGGTGGTGAATATTCGCCAAGGTGGAGATTGTTGGGGATGTGGTTTATATTCACGGCGGATCACACATACTGGAGAGAGCTACGTGAAGCAAGGAACAATTGCATGAGAGAAGTCTGCAGGTTATAGGGCAAACCGTCAACGGTTTTAGGAAGAATGTAGAGGGTGTTTTTCTCAGCACCAAACCATCCATGGTTTGGCTAAACTATCAATGGTGTCAATCGGCATAGATCACGTAAATTCAAATCGAGGGCTAGTAGATTGGGCTAATCAGAGGAATTTTCTCTGGGGATTGTTACAAGGATTGTTTAGATTGGATCTAAGGTTCCTGTACGTTTATGGTTTGCATATAACCTTTGATTTTTAACCCTATTGTAAGGTTTGACATTGTTTATAGTGGAAAAGAGGTTGTTCTCCCGTGGATGTAGGTAGATTGTCAAACCACATAAATCTTGTGTTTCTGCTCTTGAATTTTTATTCTCCCTATGAATGATTGCTTGCTTCTTAAGTATATTTCATCATCGAGTGATTAAATTGGTGGTTGTTGATTTATTCATGTGTGATTGTGTGCTTTTGCTAAGCGTATCCGAGAACGATCGACAACAAGTCCTTAAGGGGGGGGCATCATCAAGAAAATCTAGTGAAGCACTGGTTAATCAACATTCTTAAGATAAACAGGTCATGTTGAATAACTTGGTCACAAGTAGCATGTGGTAGATGACATGTCAAGTTGTGAGAATAAAAAATCCAAGGCCACTCACATCAGACAATGCAAGTGGTATTTTCTACTCAAGATCATAGTTTCATGAATATTGTTGTCAGGGCATCATTCGGAAAAAATGAACTTTCTTCTCCATAGGCTCATTTTTGTCTCCATATCCATATCCATATCCTCTAGATATCCTCTTATAACCTTTATTATCCCTTCCAACGCATCCATTTAGACTTCCTCCCATGAATATTTTCTCAGTCCCTGGTATGCCTTATATAATACTATCCATATCTTTCCAAAATTGCCTCTTAATATTTTCTCCTAAACCTACTTGAGGAGCATAAGCACTAATGATATATATTATCTCTTGGCCCAATACCATCTTGATCTTTATAATTTCATCCTTTACTTTGTTTACGTCAACAACGGTATCTTTTAAGATTTTATCTATAATAATTCCTACTTCATTTTTATGTTTTTCTTTTTCAGTACCCCAAAGTTTAAATCCTAATTCATCAATTTCTTTAACTTTGCCCCCCACCCACTTAGTTTCTTGAAGGCAAATTATATTATTTTTTCTCATAATCATTGTCCACAATTTCCATACTTTTACCCATAAGTGTCTTTATATTGCACATTTCTAATCTAATCCTACTTTCTTAAACTAGCTTCTTTACCTACCCACATCCAGAATGATGTAAGAACTCTTGTATATTTGACATCGTACCCGCGTCACGATCCTAGCTTGTTTAGGAAATTATGCTTACCAGTAACCACTTGTCTCGTGCATTAGGGATGGGATTCCATTGTGTAAATACTAATGTAGGTTTATTTTCTACTAGTTGTTTTTCTATATGCAAAATAAGGTAGTATGACTCCTTGGTCACTTTGATGTTTCCTAGTGTCGGGATGATATTTGCATATAAAGCTCTTTAGGGGAGGGTGAGTGTTTATATATATTGTAAAACTCACTATCTATTATCAACATGTTTAGCCTATTTGCCTCCCTCGCTAAACACACAATGTTAATGGAGGTGTTGTTAATTAATTGTATTGCTTCAATGTTTACTGCTTGCCTGCCACTGCTTTTATAATTGTGTACTGCTTTTTCTGTTATTTGATTGAATGCTAATGAAAGTGTTTTGTGGATGAATTATTGTAAACGATATGCTGGCTAGTTAAGTAATAGTTCTATAGCTACCACCGCACAATCCTTTCACAACGGTGTGAAAAAGGTCAGCTAGTGACATTTGGTATCAGAACTCGGTTTTATTGCTATGTGAATTCAGATACCTTCGTTGTGGGACTAGAAAAGCTTTGGTAAGTGACCATGGTACAAATCAATGTTGAGGGAATTAGTGTGTTGGAAGAGGTTGAGACAACAGCCAACAATGTGGCCGTAGAGGTGGCCCAACTAAGTTGACTTGTTGATGAGGTAATGGAATCACAAAAGCATTAAACAAGTTTGATAGGTGAAATGTCAGAGGACTTTCACCACACTGTGGAAACTTTGTAGTCTCAGATAGTTGATCTAGATGCAAAGATGAATATGATGGTTCTTGTTATGGGAAACTCTAATGCTATGGGGTTTAGCAATACCAAGGTACCAGAACCTAGGACATATGGGGGTGTCCGCGTTGCCAAGGATTTGGAGAACTTCTTTTTTGATATGGAACACCACTTTCAAGCTATGAGGACTACCTCAAAATAGGTGGAAAGTGGATATTACAACCATGTACTTAGTTGGTGATGCCAAACTGTGGTGGCGTACCAAGTACAATGAAATTGAAAATGGAAGTTGTGTAGTGGATAGTTGGGCATACTTGAATAGAGAACTCAAGGCCCAATTCTTTCCTAAGAACGTTGAGTACAATGCTAGGAAAAAGCTAAGAGACCTCAAGCATACTGGATTAATCAGGGAATACGTAAAGTAATTTTCTGCTCTGATTTTGGATATCAGGGATGTGTCGGAGAAGGACAAGTTGTTCTATTTCCTTGAGGGGTTGAAATCATGGGAAAGAAATGAACTTCATAGGCAAAGAGTTCAAGACTTGCCTAGCGCCTAAGTTGATGCGGAATGGTTAATTGTCTATGCTGGTGATAACCCCGCTTTGTCCAAATAGTTTGGTAGGGGGGGAAATAGTGGAAAGTCTTTCAAAAAGGGCAAACCCAAAAGTGGGGGAGTCGACTATAAAGCATCAACCTCAAAAGAAGCTTCATCATTTTGAGGGCTCACCACACCCAATGGAAAGGGTAAAATTTCATGCTACTTGTGTCAAGGCCCTCATAGAGTTTTTGAGTTCCCTCACAAAGCAAAACTTAATGCCTTACAGGCTTCCACTACAAAGCAGGTAGTGAAGAGCGATGGGGGAAGAGGATGATACCCCGAGGATGGGTGCAATGTGGCAGGTGAACGCATTGGAAAAATAGACAAAAGAAACTAAAGTTACATAAGCAAAGGGACTGATGTTTTTGGACTTTAGGATCAATGGGGAGAGTACCCAAACTATAGTGGATACTGAGGCTACTAATAATTTTGCTTCACAGCTGGAAGCATGGAGACTCAACTTATCCTTGTAGAAGGATACATGATGCATGAAAGTAGTAAATAATGTAGTCCAACCTACTCTAGGAGTAGTCAAGCAAGTGGTTGTGAAGCTTGGATAGTGGGAAGGTCATGCGAATTTTACAGCAATGCCATTGGATGACTTTCTAGTCATTTTAGGAATAGAGTTCTGGAGGGATATGAAAGTAGTGCTGATGCCTTCTGTTGGTTCCCTATGTCTAATGGGAGATCATCCTTGCGTGGTGCAAGTTATTGCAATGAAAGGAGATGATGGGAAGTTCCTTTCAGCAATGTAACTCAAAAAGGGATTGAGAAAAGGTAAGCAAACATATCTAGCCATAGTGGTGGTAGATGAAGAAGTAGGCCAAGAACTAGTGCCTACAACCACGCAAGCGGTGTTGGATGAGTACAAGGAGTTGATGCCAGATAAGCTAACTCATAACTTGCCTCCATGATGGGGTGTGGAGCAAGAGATCAAGTTGTCTCCAGGAGTGAAACTATCTGCTAAAAGGCCATATCATATGGCGCCTCCAGATCTCGCAAAATGGAGGAAACAACTTGATGAGTTGTTGGAAGTAGGATATGTTTGCCCTTCCAAAGCACCATTTGAGGCATTGATGTTGTTTCAAAGGAAATATGTAAAGCATGTATGAAATGTGTTTGACAAACTGAGGGGAAATAGTCTCTATGTGAAGAAAAAGAAGTGCTTTTTCGCTTAGCAAAGCATCAAATTCCTTGGCCATGTAATTGAGTAGGGTTATATTTAGAGGGATATGGAGAAGGTAATGGTGATTCTAGAATGGAAGATCCCCACAATACTGAAAGAGTTTTGTTCCTTTCTTAGCCTTACTAACTATTACAGGAGGTTCGTAGAGGGGTATTCGTGGAGAATGACAACAATGATAGAACTATTGAAGCAGAGGCATTATTGGCCACACATACATGATGATGTGGTTGATTATACCCGGACTTGTCTCACTAGCCAACAAGACAAGGTGGAGCAGAAGAAGAGTGCAAGGCTGCGGGGGGCCCTACTAATACCATCCAAACCATAGGAAAGTGTCTCATTGGACTTCATCACCACCTTGCCTAGAGTGGGAGATGTAGGGTCTATACTTGTATTCATAGACATGTTTTCAAATTATGGTACATTCATAGCCGCATCAAAGTATAATTCGGCAGAGGAGACGACACAATTATTCGCTACGAATGTTGTGAACTATTGGGGTGTTCCCCAATACATTGTTAGTGACCGACAATCACAATTCATCGACAACTTTTGGATAGAAATTTTTAGAATCCTCAATTCACATCTTGACATCTCTTCGAGTTATCGCCAATAGAAAGACAAAAAGATAGAGAGATTCAATGGGCTACTGGAAGAGTACTTGAGCCATTTCTTCAATGACAACTAGACGAATTGGGCGCAACTACTTGATATGGCCTAGTTTTGTTTCAATGCCTAAAAGAGCTCAACAACCAATAAGAGCCCTTTTGCGCTTATTATAGGCCAACAACATAGTGGATGAGTTGTGCAAAGGAAAGGGTCCCTGGGCATACATCTTCAACAGAGAATGGAGAAAGTATGTTGACCGCAACAGTTCAACGTAGGTAACTTGGTGCTTGTTAAGCTCAATCTTGAATAGATCAGGTCACTATGAGGACAAGATAGGATACTACTTTGCAAATATGAATGACTAGTCCCCATTTGGCCAAAGTGGGGATGGCCTTTTATAGAAGCGACCCTCCGACTTGGATGAAAGTGCATACTGTGTTTCATCTTAGCTGCCTTCAAGTCGTTCAACACCGACACCGACGATCTTAGTTGAAGTTAGTCAAACAGAGTAGAGTTAAAGATAGTGTAACCTGATAGACATAAAGTTGCGTTGACCTTATAGGTCATTCCCAATTTTGATAATGATAAATACTTTGGTATTTAATGGTTGCCAAGTTTGTGTGCAGGTTCTTTTTGACAGGTTTATATAATGGCATGCGGTAACTTGAAGAGAAGTGAAGACCCCGTCACATTTATTAATTGTTGTAATGTTATTGGGTCTGTAATAGTAACTAGGTATATCGGTCTATAATAATCTTTGCATGTCATGCATGTAGGTATTTGTAAGCTCTTAAAATGACCATAGAATGACCATAGGGGCTGAATAACTTTAGGGCACCCTTCGATTGACCTTTGATCGAACGACGCTGGATTTTTAGGACTATCTCAAAACAGCCCTCGAAAAGACCCTAGTGAGACTCTAAGTCCCAACACTCACACACACATCATATAATAAATATATAGGAGTGTTTAATCTGTGCTGAAATTGAACATAAATAGGAAAATTGAGAGAGCTCGGGCGACCAAACCCTTGGAGTTCAAAACTCCTCGGGTGCCCGAACTGTTGAGAAGTCAATAATTGACTTGGGCTCTCGGGCGACTGAACTATTTTGTGCGTATTAGCCACGGGTTCCCGAACCCTTTGAAAGAGACATTCCATCAACTCGGGCGACCGAACTGTTTAGTTCAAAATGGGCCTTGGGTGACCGAACACGCGGATTTAGGCCACTGAACATATGACCAAGCACCCAAAGTCACGAAGCAATGCTACTGACTTTTATTCGTGCTACCGAAGCATGACACGGGCAACCGAACTCCTTTAAATTACTTTTATCCTTGTGTCTGTTTGGGCGACCGAACCAAGGTTTAGCCACCCGAACCTTGCCGGGTTAAAATCAATTTAACTGAGGTAAAAATGGGTTAATTTGGTTAATTGTGTTTAAACCATTTGAAACTTTTCTAATAATACCCAATGGGTTCTAAACGACTATAATTCCACCTTGGTCTATAAATATGAGTTCATTTGCGTGGATTAAAAAGAGATTAAGAAAAATCATTAACCAAAATTCTCTCAAACTCAAAATCCCATTTTGCCTATAATACTTCCAAACACTCTCACACCTTGATTCCATTGATTATTTTTAGCTTTGCGAGAGTTCTTGCTTGGGTTATTGCTTAGTAGTATTGCTTATACTCCCATTGCTTTGTCTAATTGATTGGTATTGATTTTGGGGAGTTAAGCAAGGTTTTCCCACATATTTTATTTAATAAATCTTGTGTTGGGAAAAACCTAGTAGCTTAAGGATCTTTGCATTGTCATTGCAAAGATTCCTATAGCTTGATTTTGTTATGCAAAGATTTTTTCAAACAAGCAAATATTTTCAAACTAGTATTGTGCATAGTACATTGAAGAAAACTTTCTTAAACTAGTTTGATTATCTGATTTGTATACTTGGAATATAAATTTGCTATTGAAATACATTGTTTGGATTCCAAGATATTGCTTGTTTAGAATACTCTTGAACATTATTGTGATCATATCTTGTTGAGTGTTATTTGTACGTATATACACATCACTGAGCTTACATCTACCTACATTGTTGATGTGTATGTGATTGATTAAGTATACTGTGCGTATTGGGGTACATATCTTCTTTACATGGAAGCATAATCACTGTACCAATTTATTGTGAAAAATGCTGTTGTATTTCCAAACGTGGCCTGAGGGGATTTGATCTAGCCCGGAAGGATCAGGTTGGGGTCAGCACTGTGAATTTGACCTAAGGCCTTCTCTGCCCCGCAAGGAGAGTTTGTAAAGGTTAAGGTCGGCCTTGTGCTAATTGACCTGGTTGTATTAGGTGCCGCTCCACCCGTTAAGTGAGCCATTAATGGAATCCTCGAGCTTGCAAGCTAGAGGTGGGGACCTAGGCACAGTTGGCCGAACCCCGATAACATATCGTGCGTGTTCTTTATATTTCTATAATTTATTTACTGCACGTGTATGTTTTATTGTGAATGACCTAGGTTGTAATATTCTACTAACATCTGGTTTAACCTAGGAATAAGTTTTAAAATTCCAATTTACCCCCCCTACTGGGAATACACCAAAGCTAACAAGTTGAAGATATCCTTGTAGACAGAGAGTTCATATCCTCAAGGAAGAAGCAACGAGAGTTCTTAGTTAAGTGGAAAGGCCTTGATGATGAAGAAATCAAGTGGATTTTTGCAGAAGATATGCAACCATTCATGGACAAAGTTGAAGTGTACCTAGTGGGGAAGCGTCATGAGCCTAGGTTGTTCAAGGCATTATGTTTGCCTTTGATTGCTTGTATTGTGCATTAGGGATGGATTTCCATCATGTAAATACTAGTGTAGGTTTATTTTCTACTAGTTGTTTCTCTATATGCCAAATAAGGCAGTATGACTCCTTGCTTACTTTGATGTTTCCTAGTGCTAGGATGATATTTGCATATAAAGCTCTTTTGGGGAGGGTGAGTGTTCATCAATCTTTTAAAATTCACTAGCTGTTGTTAACGTGTTTAGCCTACTTGTCTCCCTTACTAAACACACAATGTTAACAGAGGTGTTGTTAATGAATTGCATTACTTCAATGTTTACTACTTTCTTGCCATTGCTTTCATAATTACTGATTGCTTCCGTTGTTATTTGATTGAATGCTAATGAAAGTGTTTCGTGGATAAATTGTGGTAAACAATAAGTTGGCTAGTTATGCAAAAGTGTTTTAACTAATATCGCATGGTCCTTTCACAAAGGTGTGAAAATAGTCAGCCCGTGACACCAGGCGTCGACATGTCGTGTCACTTCAGGCAACAACCTAGCCCATTCTCACCCACTTTTTGCTACACCCAAGTAGTACAAATGCACCAAGTCACTCGTAAGGGATGACCTAATAAATATTCGGTAAGGATTCATATCATAGTGATTAGATAAATTTTATGCTAGCTATCAGCTACCTAACGCAACCCTCCTCCTCTTCCCAGGCTTGGGACCGACTGTATGTGAACTTTATAAGCAGAATTATTGATGAACTAACTAAGAATATCCAGTATGAGATTCCTTGGTGTATGTTGTTTGCAAATGATATTGTGTTGATTGATGATAATAGGAGTAGAATGAAATCTAAGCTAGAACTTTGGAGACAAACATTAGAGTCTAAAGGGTTCAAGATAAGCACGAATAAGACAGAATGTGTGAAATGTAATTTCAGTAATATAAGAAGTAGCAAGAAAAAGAAGATTAAACGTTCTAATCAAGAGATTAATAGTATTAATGATAGATATAAATATCTTAAATTTATTATGCAAGCTAAAAGGGAAATTGAATAAGATGTAGTACATAGAATTAAAACAGGTTGGGTAAACTTGAGGAATACGTCAGGTGTGTTGTATGATCATAGAATACCTTTAAAATTAAAAGGAAAGTTTTTCTTTAAAATGACTATAAGGTCAGTCATGCTTTATGGTTTTAAATGTTGGACAACTAAGGAGCAACATGTACAAAAAATGAAAATTGTCAAGATGCGAATGTTAAGGTGGATGAGTGGTTTAATATTGAAAGATAAAGTAAGAAATGAACATATACGTTATAATTTAGGCATAACACCGTTTGAAAAAAAATATAAGGAACAAGTAAATTAGATGGTTTGGACATTTGAAATGTAGGCCTAGTAGAGCACTTGTAAGGAGGAGTGAAGTAGTTATTATATCTGGCATGAAAAGAGGTATGGGTAGGTCTAAAATAACTTGGAATGAGATAGTGAGGAAGGATTTATTAACCATTAATATAATAGAGGAAACCATTCTTGATCGGGTGAATTGACAAAAAAATGATTCATGTAACCGATCCCATGTATTAGGACTTAAAGCTTCTTCTTCTTCTTCTTCTTGTCCTAAAGCCAAACTATATACATAATAACTACATAAAAGAAAAGAAAAAATCTTTTGGTATCTTAAATTTTGCAAGATTAAGCAAATTAAATTGATAATTTCTTGCATAGTCAACTCGTTCATACGACTCTTGTAGACGTAGTTGATGGATTAAGAATTCCATTAGCACCGAGGACTCCTTACTAGGAGGTTTAATATACATGATTGGGCATCAATTTGGCCCAAATAGATTAAATATTAGGCCCCATTGTATTAATAAGCCGCTCATTTCCACTCAATTTTCAATATAGGACAAACCCTTTTACACAACTCAAACCGCACTTGCTTATATCATGCGAGTGCACCAAATCGATAGAAAAACTTAAGTCATTAAATCTTTAACTCATTCATGCATATAAGTTACTCATCTATTACTTAGCTTTTCAACATGGGATAAACTCGGGAGGATAATTTCCAAGTGGATCAACATTTCTCTCCCATCAGACAAGACTGCGCTGTTGCGTTACACGTAAAGAATTAGAAAATGAGACGTTCCAAATCTCTATTTGTATGCAATGGATCAACTCGTGACCTCTTCTTCTCTTTTACTGCGAGGAAAATATTGCCCTACAAGTTGATTTGTGCGCAAAAGCCATTTGTGTTTGATGGGCATTGATTAAATGGAGAAGACACAAGGAGTCGTATTTCTTTTTAGTTTGTTGATTCCATGGAAGCAGTGGTAGGTCAAAACAATGACACCCAGTTGGTGGGCAATGGAATAGAAATGTGGAAATGTTTGCTTTATGCTCTTTCGTTTTTTTAACCTTTAATTGCTCATTTCTATGTTTATTTAGATCCATTTGCACTATGGAATATGAAAAATAATAGAAAAAATAAATTAATTAAAAAAAATCCTTTTTTTTTTTTTTGTTATTACAAAGATGAAAAAAATAAATAAAAAATATACCAAAATCAATGAACAAAAAATTGATTTTCTCTCTTTTTTTTTTTTTTTTTTTTGCCGTATTAGAATAATTTTTCTTTTTGACTAATTTTTTAGTTCGATTTAGATTATATTTACTTAGTAACAAGGAAGAAGAGGAAAATAAGATGCAAACTAATTTTTCACTATCTCTTTTTTATTTTATCTATATGAAATACTATTAAAATTAATTAAATTTGACCTAATATGCTTACAAATTAAGAAAAAGCAAATGTTAAGGACATATAATATCTAATTTTACATATTTATTTGATATACTTTTTATTTTCTTTCTTACTTTTCTTAATAACTAAATTTGAAAAAGTGATATATACATATATATATATATATATATATATATATATTTTTTTTTAATTTTCCTTTTCTTAGGCCATAAAATTCTTTTAAAACTTGAAAATTTTAGGTCCTTAAGAATTCTACTTATTAGTTTGTCCCAAATTGGAAAAATTGAATGGATTATGAATGTTTATATACATGGTTGGACCCAATATCTCATAGCTTTAAGCTTATGAGTCAAGTTGGTGTTCATCCATGTGTATCAAGCCTATCCATAAACTTTCCTGATGCTAACAAATGGTATCAAAGTCGACGATCCATAACTCTGGGTGAGCGACATTTGTTGGAGAATTGAACTAACTTCCATAGGGGAGACAAATTTCATTCAAGGGGGGAGTAATTGGAATTCACAAGTAAGGGGGAGGTTTAGGATCTAATAGACTTAAACTTATCGGTCAAGTTAGTGTTCACCCATATGCTAACAATTTGGAAGTTGAAAAATATGAGGGAAAGGAAATAAAAATATAAAGGAATTCAATTTCTCATGTTTGATTATCAAGGAAATTGAAATAACAAAATATATTAAATTAGAAAACAAAAATTTGGTCTTATACGTCATTCATTTTTAATTTTTCTTAATTTTTAATCATATTAGAATAAATTTTATTTTTAGTAGCATCTGAAATAAAGAGAAAAATATGATAAAAAATAAGTTTTCTTCTCATTTTTCTTTCGTTTTCTCATCAAAATTCTTGATCCAAACAAACCTTAATGAAAGGAAAAGGAAAACATATACAATTCACTTTTTTCATGTTTAATTATCTAAAAAAGTAAGAAGAAGAATAAATTATATAATAAATAAATAAATAAATAAAAATTTAACTTTGTCCATGAATAATATTTAATTCTTCGTGATTTTTAAAATCTAGTGGACAAGTTTTTTCTCCATTTTATGGGCGTGGTGGGGGTGGGTACAATGACTTGATGAGCATGACTCCTCTCTATTACTTTTCCTTGAAATTCTTCGATGCACTCATCAATTATAAGTGGGACTACTTATAGCCCACAAATTGATTCTCCCACGTCACAAGTAAATAGTTATATTTTTAATGGCTGTCTATTTTCTAAAATAAAAAATTTGATCACTATCCCAAACTCCTTGTCTCCTTCTAATACTTATATTATATTATATTTAAGAGTATGAGTTCGAGGTTTTAAATTTGAATTTTAATTTGAGTGAATTTAAATAAAATATAATATAATTTTATATTACGAATATTAAAATATAATTTTATATTAGAAATATTGGATTAGTTAAAGATATTTAATATGAAAGCTCCACAATTTTAATAGCAAATTATTCGCATAATAGGATAAGAATGTTTGATTAGTGAATTAAGTGTTGAGAATTCCACTAATAAATTTGTTCTACACTAAAAAAATTAAATGGAAAATGGATGCTTATATATATATATATATATATACTAGTAAATACTGCATTGCGCGTGATTATATATGATGAATAATAATTTTTTTTAAAATTTTTTTATGAATTTTGAATATATTTTTAAATAGATTAATAACATATTATTATAATTTAGTTTATAAATATTAAAATGGAAGTATTCAAAGTTGTTTGAAAAAACTAATATTCTGTTTAAAGTTAGGTGTAGCTCTTATAAAAGATAAGATAAGGGAGTAACGACTCAAATGGTATGGACACTTGTAATGTAGGCCACATAGTGTGCTAGTGAGGAAAAGTGAGTTAGTTACTATGGGGGGTAGTAGAAGGAGTAAATGTAGACCTAAAATAACTTGAAAGGAGATAGTTAGACTTTCCCATACCATGTAATGATTCCTAATTGATTGGAAAGAAGAATGGTTTAAATTTTACGTCAATTTAGTACTAATTCATATATATATATATATATATATATAAAGCTTGTGAGGGCTTTGTACTTTTTCACACAAAAATGAAGAGAACAAATTTGCCTCACTAAACAGTCTGAACTCCTACATTGTAGCACTTAATATAAAAGGTGTTTATAGAATTAATCGTATCAAATAAGTGTGATTCCATTGTAAAATACTATTTCCATATTATCAAAGTTGTCACTAACCTGTTTTTTACCTAGGTGCAATTTGTTCACCTAATTATTACTCATTGATTAGTCTCTAGACTAATTTTAAGTCAAGGAACCAGTAGTCTCGGTCTATATTTACCAGAGTTAGAATTGGGAGTTCAGTTATGCGAGAGGAAGGTACTAACACCCCCCTACACACCCGTTCTACGAACGGTACCCAATTAATCATGAATTATCCCTAAATTGAATGTGTTAGCCTTGGTGGCTACATTATCATATTCAATGTGTTTTGATGATATCAACGTATTTGTTGTTCCTAGTATATTAATATCTTTGTAGATCATGTTAAGTATAGGTACAAGTGACAAATACATGAAGTATTAGATCAAAGGCAAAGATCGGGTCGAGTAGACATTCAAATAAGGAAAGATCGAAAGGAAACTCACTCGGAAGAATTCAAGCACATTCAAAGAAGATTATGTTGAATTATATGTAATGGGGATTGTGTGAGGTAGGAACATTTTGTAACTTTTGCCGTTTTGTTTCAAGCGTGATTTCTAAGCAAAAGTTGAACAAAATTGCATGTGCATACTTGGACACAAGAGTATATAAGATTTTACTAAGTCACAAACTCAATACTCATGGTTTTCAAAGATAAAACAAAGAGTTTGAAAAAATATCCTATACTCAAATATATTTTCAAATGGGACAAATGTTAAGTGGTATTTGTGTTATAATCTTTTATATACACGGTCCAAAACAAGTTTTATGTCCTAAAGACTCAAGAAAGTCAAGTATATTTTTATATAGGACATACTAGCATATAAGATATCAAAATAAGCTTTCAAATGTGTTTGCACACTCAAAATATCTTGTATTCAAATGAAACTTCATAAGGACAAGTATTAATCATAATTAGCTTTAATATCTTTCATATACTTTTGTCCAAGAATGGACTAATTCATTAAAAGGCTTTTTAGTATGAAAAATAGGGCAAATAGTCGACTAATTGGGTGTATTCATTAAGTAATTAATCCAGTAGCCAAAATGAGTATCTGCCCAGTGAAATCGTCGACGAATTGGGGTAAGTCGTCGATGAATTGGGAGAACTTGACGACGAATTGGAGCATGTCATCGACGAATTAATCCAGTAGCTAAATGTGTTTTCTGCCCAGGTGACTCGTCGACAAATTGGAGAACTCGTCAATGACTTGGGGCAACTCATCAACGAATTGGGTATAACTGTCGATGATTTGTATCGAGACCTGAATCCAACGAGTAGAAAAACTGTTAGTTCTTGAGCCAATCAAATGGGATTTACTCGCAATGGTCACATAATGGCCAGCCTGACATTTTGCCTATAAATACAAGTCCATAGACTTTTTTTAACAATGGTTTTGATGGTTCTCACATGATTTTAGTGATTAACATCCTTTGAATACAAAACCTAAGCACTTTGCATTTTAGTTCTTCATATCAAGTGCTCAATTTCTCTCTTGCTCTCTAATCTTGTTTGATTCATTACTTGAGAGATTAGTGTGAGGTTGTATTATATTTGATATCAGCTCAATTAAAGGAGCATCATTTTGTAATCCATCTTTTTGTAGTAAAAGGATTGGTTCTCGTATTGGTGAACCGTTGTTGAAAGTTCTTGGTGGACTAATTTGCAAGGCTTCTTGGTGAACCTTGTGCCTTTTGGTGAGTGTTGAGGGATTTGTTCTCGTGTTGTAAGACTTCTTTTCCAGTGAAGGAGTCTGATAGTGGATTGTGGAATCCTTGAATTTGTCTCAAGGCATGGACGTAGGCTTGGTGCCGAACCACGTTAAAATACGAGTGTTGAGCTTTCTTTTCTCTCACTCTTAAATTCATGTCTTGCGCATGATTTACATTTTATATATTGTGATATACTCTCTTGTATCTTATCAATAATTTTATTTTGTAGAAAAAAGAAAAAATACGTGATAGAGTCCATTCACCGCCCCTCTAGACTCTACACCCACCAACAAGTGGTATCAGAGAGAGGCGCTAAATTTTTCGGAGTAAAATGTAGAGCATAAAAATCAAATGGCGTATTTAATGGACACCACTTCCTAAGGATAGTCCGTGACTAAACCACTAATGTTCAATGGCTCCAACTACCTGACATGGAAAAATCAAATGACCATTTTCATCCAACCACCCAAGGATTCCACTATCCGCTCCTTAAAACTGGGACGGAGCTTCCCGTTACAATCCGCTTCTTATTCCCTTTACAATCTACTACTTACACGAGGCGTAGCTACCTCTTTACAATCCGTTGCTTACACGAGGCGTAGCTACCTCTCCTCAGTTCACAACCCAAACTGTAAATACAAATGATATGGAATTTTGCGTACAAGTAAAATGCTTCTCAAACAAGTTAATTTGTACAAATAAAATTCTTAATGCACTCTCAAATGATTTTCAAAAGAAGCTTGGTAGAGTATGATAAAACCTCTCAAAAATATTTTTCTCAAGATCAAACCTTGGGTGTAAGCCCCAAAAATAATTCCCCCAAAAAGATTTTCAAGAAGAAGAGTAGGAGAAGTAAGTTTTGATTTTCAAAAATGGAGTATAAAATATGTTTGGGAAAGAGAGAATATGCAAGAATGCTCACAAATGGTTTTTTTAACATTTTTCAAGTGGTTTAGGCTTGTATTTATAGGCAAAACCCATTACTAGCCATTTTATGGTCGTTAGGGTATTAAAATATAATTTAATTTGAAAACTAACCGTTTTTCGACCGTTGGGGCGCTTTTTGTGAGTACACCCTTCGGTTTTTCAAACATAACGTTTTCTATACAACTGCAAATTGGATGTTTTTGGTATCACCAGAATGCTAAGAAAAAATCCCACAAATTTCATGTTGAACACTTTTTAAGATAAAGAGTTTTCCATAGAGAAATGTGCTAATTAATGAGATGAAAGAAACATGAAGGGAATTTTTCTACTGCGGACACCCTTTAGTATTTTGGACATAACGTTTTCAATACAAGTCCAGTTTGAACTTGTTTGGTATCAATAGAAATTTAAGAGAAAATCCCACAACGTTCATGTTGAACACTGTCTAAGATTAGGAGTTATTGATAGAGAAAAGTGCTTATCACTACGACGGAAAAAACATGAAGGGTTTTTTTTTTTTTTTTTATGTGAAAAAAACTTGTTTTGGAAAAATGTTTTCTTGAGAAGTTTATGCCCCTAAGGTCAATCTAAGGTTTTGGTCATTTTTTGAAATTTTCAATTCAAATCATATGATTATGCATGCACAAATTGAAACCTAATTACTATTACAACTTAAACAATAAATAAAATCTTCATGCTTCTGCTCCATAATACTCCATGGAATACGCCATAATTTGTGCTTGATTAGGTACTCCTTGCCTTCCATTTTGCATCCTCATTTGGACCTTTTGCATTATAAATATGTTCAAATACCAAACGCACAAATGAGATGTTGTAGTTTGTCATAATCAAAATAGGGATCAGACTAAAAAAGTCAACATACTTCAATTGATTTATAAATGTGGCATTCTTAGCTTACTTGATCTAAAGACCAAAGAAATATGTTAACTCACCCATCATGCTCCTCTTAAATTCTTTTTGCATACATTTCAGGAAGAATTTACATAAATCCTTATTATTAGCACCAAAGATAATGTCATCAACGTAAATTTGTATGATAAGCATATCATTATAAGCATATCATTATCTTTTGACTTTATAAACACGGTGCAATCCAATTTTCCTCCTGAAAATCCATTGTCTAACAAAAAGCCACTTAATCATTCATACCAAGCTCTAGGAGCTTGTTTCAATCCATATAAGGCTTTTGTTAGTCTAAATACACGATTAGGAAAATGAAAGTCTTCAAACCCTAGAGGTTGTGCAACATATACTTCTTCATTAATGAATCCATTTAGAAATGCACTCTTCACATCTATTTGATAAAGTTTGAAGTTCTTGTGAGATGCATAGGCCAGCAGCATTCTTATCGCTTCCATTTTAGCTACTGGAGCAAAGGTCTCATCATAGTCTATTACTTTTTCCTAATTCCTTGAGCTACCAATCTAGCCTTTTTTTGGACTACAATTCCATTCTCATCCTTTTTATTCCTGAATACCCATTTGGTGCCAATTACTAAGTGATCAGTGGATCTAGGAACTAACTTCCAAACCGTATTCCTTTCAAATTGATTTAACTCCTCTTGCATGGCTACTATCCATGATTGATCATTAATGGCCTCATTTATGTTCTTGGATTCCTCTTGAGATAGGAATGTGCAATGATTGCACAGATTCTTTAATGATGATCTAGTGGATACTCCTCTTGAAGGTTCACCAGTAATTTGATCTTTGGGGTGATTCCCTACAAACTTCCACTCCTTAGGCAATTCAAACTAACTTTGAGAGTTTTCATTTGGAGGTGTACCAATTTCATTACTCTCATTTTTTATTTCCTGAATTGTTAGATCTTCTAAACTCTTTCTTAGTTCTACTTCATCAACATCAATAGCTTTAGAAGAGAATGGATTAGCCTCATCAAATGCTACATGAATTGATTCTACAATTGGAAGAGATCTTTTATTGTATACTCTATAGGCTTTGCTGTTCTTAGCATATCCTAGGAAGATTCCTTCATCTGAGTTGGCATCAAAATTTCCTAGGTCCTCTTTGTCATTTAGAACAAAGCACTTGCATCCAAAAACATGGAAGTAAGATATATTTGGTTTTCTTCCTTTCGATAGTTCATATGGAGTCTTTTCTAGGCTAGTCCTAAGTGAGACTTTGTTCATCAAATAACACATGGTGTTTACCGCTTCAGCTCAAAAATATTTAGGAAGGTTATGCTCGTTCAACACGGTCCTAGTCATCTCCTGAAATGACCTATTTTTCCTCTCAACAATTCCATTTTGTTGAGGTGTATAAGGTGCTGAGAAGTTGTGTGATATTCCATAATCCGCACAATAATTCTCATCTTCTTTATTTTTGAACTCTCTATCTCGATCACTCCGAATGTTTTGAATGTCATATCCCTTTTCATTCTAAATCTTCTTGCATAAATTAAGTAACATTTTACACGCTTCATCTTTGGAGGATAAGAAAAGCACCCAAGTAAATTTGGAGTAGTCATCAACTATGACGAATGCATATTGCTCTCCTCCTAAGCTTTGAGTTCTAGTGGGACTTAATAGATCTAAATGAATAAGTTCTAAAGGCCTACCAGTAGAGATATTCTTTTTCTTAAATCTTGTCTTGGTTTGCTTCCCAAGTTGACTAGAATTACATACATTGTCCTTGATGAACTTAGTGCTAGGTAAGCCCCTGACTAAGTTTTTCTTTGCTAATTTGGACAATAGATCCATACTGACATGTTGGCCTAACAAGGTTTAGAATTTTATTTTGATGATATTAAATCAAGGGTACTTAACATATTTGGTTAAGTGAAGTTTTAGAGCTCAAATGCTTTCATAGAAGATCAAGGTCAAAATTTCTGAAGAGTGTCATTAAAAGCTTGGACTTAAAGATAGAAGATTTGATGAAGCTAAAGTTTATTGAAGAAAGAAGTCAAGACATACACAACGAATGGAAGCAAATGCATGAAGACTTAGTATTTATAAAACTATAGTTTATAAGAAGTCTCATGTAAGTACTTCACAATTTCAATATAATTGTTTGAAGTTCTTAGGATCTATATTTGACTTAGAGACTTGCTTTTGAAAACCATGGAAAATACTTTTAAAAAGTCTCATTTAAGTTATCCAAGATCAAAGGTTAGAGTGTTGAAATCAAAGTTTTTGAAAATTTATAAAAGTTGTAAGCTCAGGCGACTGATGTTGTTTGATTAAGTGACTGACATTTTTTTTATACTGACAAAACTAAGAAAATAGAACCAAGATAGGAGAATGACCATTTATGCTCAAGCGACTGACTTAGCACTATGTTTTAAAATACGATGAATTATAAAAGCTCAAGCGACTGACCATTTAGGCTTAGGCGACTGACTCAGCACCGTGTTTCACAAATTTGCTGAACTATAAAGGCTTAGGTGACTGACCCTTAGGTCACAGTCAACTGACCTTTATATTTTAAATTTTTAAACAGCGAGGGAAAGTTTCCAAAATTCATTTCTTGGACTCAAAACTTGGAGAAAACTTGAAAAACACTACAAGAAACTTGTAGAACCACATACATGCTTTATTACTCTATAAATACGTGTTATTTTCACAAATCAAATACAATAACCACAACAATCAAGCATACACATCTTGCAAACTCAAAGCTCTATTGCTGAAGTTTTTTTTGAAGTTCTTGTTATGCTTGTGCTAATACAACTCACGATTTCTAATCAGTTCTACTAATATTTTTCAAATCAAATCAAAATCTCGGTAATAATAATCTGTGCTTCATTCATTCGTATTGATTATTGTTGAAGTATCTTGTATTTCATTTGCACAAAATATGCTCTAACTAAGAGTTTCTCTTGTAAGAACCAAAGTTGTTCTTGTTTCTATTTTTGACGATTCAGGGATATTGGATCGTTGGCTAGCAAGAAGGGGTATTCTTGTTAGAGAGGGGTCTTCACCTGATAAGTAGAGAGGTTGTAACTTTGCCTAGAAATAAAGTTGGAAAGGAAAATCCTCACAACGGTTGCTTGGGACAAGGACATAGGTTGTTGGCCGAACCTTGTAAAAAATCTAGTCTACAGTTCTTCCCCCTTACTCTCTTTAATTTATTGCAAATTTATTAACTGCATGTATGTTTAATTGATTGATGAAGAACTAATTGATTACTGGGAATTGTTGGAACATTGAACAAAGGAACTATATTTATTGGTTGGCTGTAAAATTAGATTATACTTGAATATTAAACTACTGAATATTGCAGCTCTTTGAAATTCTGATTTTAATCGATATAAAAATCAAGAAATTAATTGATTATGTAATTTAAGAATTCCGAATACTAAGTTTTTGGAAACATAGCTGAGATCTATCTTGTGAAATTTTATCTTTGATATATTATGAAAAGAAAATCTGATCTAAATTTTTACTTGTAAAAGTAAGTTGAAAATCATATAATCTTTACATTAGATTGATTAGTTGGTAAATTAAAAATGGATTGAATGACTGCATTCAAAATTAAAAAGGGTTATACTTAACTAAAGAGTTTAGAAAGAAAATTTTAATACCCAATTCACCCCCCCCCCCCTTGGGAGTACACCTTACTTCTCATGGCATGTCCTAATCTCCTATGCCATAGCCAACTTGCTTCATTCACGGTTGTGAAGCATTGAACTTCTTGAGATATCAGGTTTTCAAAGCTGATACAATATACATTATCAACATGATAAGTATTAAACAAGATTTTATGCTTTTCACTGTTTTCAACTATGCATTTGTCTTGTTTGAAAGTTACTTCAAAACCTTTGTCACTTAGTTGATAATGCTAAGTAGATTATGTTTTAACCCTTCTACCAATAAAACATCATCAATCTCCAAGGAGAGCTTCTTACCGACTTTACCGATACAGATAATTTTGCCTTTAGCATTATCTCGAAAGGTGACATATCCACCACCATCCTTTAGTGTCAACAAGGTAAACTTGGACTTATCTCTAGTCATATGCATCGAGCACCCACTGTCCAAGTACCATTTGTATTTTGTTGGTGTGGACCTAAAGCATACCAACAAGAAGGGATTTAAGGTGTTACTTTTCGTACCCATACCTTCTTAGGTCTTTTTGAATTTGATTCATTCTTAGTTTTTACTCTCCATACTTTCTTGATTTTAATATTCTTTTTTTTTTGTATGGATATTTGAATTTTATGTGCCCCTTCTCTTTACATAAGAAACACGTAGTGCGCTCATATGTGTTAACTAGAGATGTATTGACGTATTTGTTGGAGGCTTTTACAAAGTACCCCATGTAGAGGTTCTTTTTCTTTGTGTTTTTTATTCCATTGAACCCTATTCCTTCTTTGTCCAAGGACATTCATTGAGCTTCAACAAGTTTATCGAAGTTCTCTTTTCCTTTAGTGAAGTTGTATATGATTTTAGTTTGATTCTTAACTATACTTTTACGACACTACAAATTTCTGAGTCTTTTGCACTTTTACCATTTACTTGTAACTGAACTATTTCTTGAGACATGATTTATTGTACCCATGAGTTCATCAATAGTTGAGTCCTTTTCTTTTTCAACTAATCTTGATGACTCTAGTTGGTTCACAAGTATTTCATTTTTTTCTCTTAGAGTTATATTTCTCTTTGACACTTTTATGAACCTATTATGTAATGAGAATAATTCAAATTGAATTTCCCTATATGAAGGCATTCTTTCACATGATTTATTACAAGATTCATCACCAGATTCATAAGATGAGGTTGAATGGGATCTTACCTCGTTGTCTCTCACTGTAAAGCATAGGTTAGCAATCTCATGATCACTTGAATCACTCTTAGAGTAACCTGGGCTTAAGTCATCCCAAGTTGCTTTCATGACTTATTTATTCAGAATGATATGTATGAGATTTTTGGCGCAAGGCCATGATTGATAGACGCCCAAGGTTGTGTATGTCATTTGTTTTGGTGCAAGACCGTATTTACGAAATGTTCAGTGCAAGGTCGTATTTATGAAAGTATAGAAATGCTATCAATCCATTTATGTTAAACACTATATTATCATGTACTATATGTTATTAGAACCCGGATGTTAGTTTAGTTCAGTTTCAAGAGCATGGTACCGTAGCTATATAGATAAGATATCTATGTTTAGATTTGTGCTAACTGCCCTACAAGGGGGTGGGAGATGGATAGTTGATGTGACTTTTAGTGTAGAGTTATAGACGTCCACCTGGAAGACCGGACCAGGGTGTGGCGGACCCATCGTACTTGTAGACATTTTTGACTCGACAGTGGTCGACCAGCCATTGTTGGGTCCCGCCTTTGAGCTGCACAACCCGTTATGGGGGGTAATACATGACACTAGTCATCTATACTAGAAATTTTATGAACTATATGATTTATTAGAAAATACGAAAGTATTTGATTATTCAGTATGCTATGATAAATGTTTCAAATATATGAAATGTACTGCATATGTATAATTGCATCAAATATTCATGTTGCCACACAGCTGTATTTAATTTATTTTCCCTTACTGAGAAGTGTCTCACCCCTGAACTTAAATAATTTTCAAGAAACCCAGAAAGACCAGCGGATCGAGGCCGCCGTTGAGTACGTTGAGCACGTTGAGCGACCCCGTTAGAAGGGTAAGTTTGAATTAGGATCAGGAGATTTTGGTGTGGGATCCTAGTGATATATTTGTATTTTTGGGAGATGTATATAAATACAGTGTTTTGGAATATAGTTGACTCTGGTATTAAATATTTTGTGCTTTTGAGAATGATGATTTACATTTACTGCTACCTAGGTTCTGATGTGTATGACAGGTGTCCCCATTACCCACGGGTTTCGGGTTGACTATTTTATTTATTTTGCTTTTATTATATGAATATATAAAGTAGGTTGTTACACATAAGAAGTGATAGAGGCACTGAATTTAAAAATGATGGCATAGATAATTATTGTGACCTAGAGGGCATATCACACAACTTTTCTACACCTAGGACCCCTCAACAAAATGTAGTAGAAAGAAAGAATAGGTCATTGTAGAAAATGAATAGGACTATACTGAATGAACATAAATTGCCTAAATATTTTTGGGTTGAGGTTATAAATACTGCATGCTATGTCATGAATAGGGTGTTAATTAAACCTTCACTTAATAAAACCCCATACGAATTGTGAAACAACCATAGACCTAATATTTCCTACTTTCATGTTTTTGGTTGTAAATTCTTTGTGCTTAGGGATAATGAGCATCTAGGGAAATTCGATTCTAAATCTGATGAATGCATCTTCTTACGTTATTCTATTGAAAACAATGCAAGTGAAAATTCAGAAATAAATGATAAATCATCTGAAGATAATAACAATGAAAATGAAGTTTAGGAGTTGCCTCAGGATTGGAAATTCATTAGAAACCATCCTATAGATCAAATCATAGGTAAACCTTCCCATGGTGTAGCCACAAGATCTTCCTTGAAAAACCTAGTGAGTCATTCTGCTTTCTTGTCCCAAGAAGAACCTAAAAATATTAAAGAAGCCATAGAGGATGAGTATTGGATGATGTCTATGCAAAAGAAACTTAATCAATTTGAAAGAAGCAAAGTGTGGACCCTAGTTCCTAGGTCTAATGATCATACAATTATTGGAACTAAATGGGTATGTAGAAATAAGAAAGATGAGAATGGGGTAGTAACTAGGAATAAGGCTAGACTAGTTGCCCATGGTTACAATCACGAGGAATGAATAGATTTTGATGAAATATATGCTCCCGTTGCTAGAATGGAAGCCATTCGTATGCTACTTGCTTACGCTGCTTTTAAGAACTTTAAATTATATCAAATGGATGTTAAAAACACATTTCTTAATGGTTATATTAATGAAGAAGTGTATGTAGAATAAGCACTCGATTTTGAAAATCATAAATATCCAGATCATGTATACCGGTTGTCCAAAGCCTTGTATGGATTGAAACAAACTCTTAGAGCTAGGTATAAGAGGCTTAGTGGTTTTCTACATGAAAATGAGTTTACCTGCGGCAAAATTGACACTACACTTTTCATCAAATCCAAAAATGATGAAATGTTTATCATTCAAATTTATGTTGATGATATCATTTTTGGAGCCACTAATGATGAGTTGTGTAATGAGTTTGCCAAATGCATGTAAAGTGAATTTGAAATGAGCATAATGGGTTAAGTTAGTTTCTTTTTAGGGAAAAAAATTAAGCAAACTAAATATGGGACTTTCATTTGCCAATCTCAATACGTTAGGGATTTGCTAAAGAATTTTAATATGGAAGATAGCAAAATTCTTGGTATTCCTATGAGCTTTTCCATCAAACTTGATGAAGATGAGCAAGGAATCCCTATTGATGTGAAATTGCATCATGGCATGATTGGGATTCTTCTATATCTCATAGCTAGTAGGCTTGATATTATGTTTAGTGTGTGCATATGTGCTAGGTTTCAGGCTGCTCCTAAGGAATCTCATATATTAGCAGTAAAACGAATCCTTAGGTATCTAATTGTAACCATGGAGTTAGGATTATGGTATCCTAAGCATATGACATTTAAGATTGTTAGTTATACTGATGCTGACTTTATCGGTAGTAAGGTTGATAGGAAGAGTACTAGCAGCACTTGTCACTATTTAGGACAATCTATGATTTCTTGGTTCTTCAAGAAATAGAACTCAGTTGCCTTATCCACAGCCAAAGTAGAATATATTGTTGGTAGTAGTTGTTGTGCTCAAACTCTATATATGAAACAACAACTTGTAGATTTTGGGTTGCACTACAATACAGTACCGATTAAATGTGATAATACTAGTGCAATTAATATCTCAAAGAATCCTATATCACATTCACGAACTAAAAATATTGAGATTAGACGTCATTTCCTTCGTGATCATGTGCAGAAATGGGATGTGACACTTAAGTTTGTGTGCACAAATGAACAATAGGCTGACATTTTCACTAAACCACTTCGAGAAGATAGGTTCATACAAATTAGACGTGAACTAGGTCTCATGCATAGTAAAGATGCTTCCTACATATTTGATACATTGCATAAACTTAGGGGGAGCTTTCTAACAAATATTAAGTCTAACAATTAGTATAACAATTGGTATTTTTCATTGGTTTAGACTTTATGAATTTGTTTGTGTTTTGCAATGCATAAGTCTCATATCTACTATATGATGATGGTTGTATTTATGTTTTACGTCTTGATCATACTGGAACTATTTGGATTAAGTAGTTGTGGATAAACTATTAATCTTAAAACTCAAAACATGTCATTTTTATACAGGTATTTTTGAAAAAATGTCCAATTTTCAAACGGCATGTTGCCTAAATTTTTAAAATTTTTCAAACTTATCTTGTGTATTAATGCATCATAGCCAATGCCTATGGCTATTTTTTTTATAGCCCTTTTTTCTGTTGCCAAAAGGGGGAGATAAAAATGAGAGGCAAAAATTGGGTAGTACTTAGTACTTGAAAAATTATTTGCATTGAAAGATTTTTTTCATTATGCATATTGTCAGGGGGAGCTTTTCAAGTCTATACCCATTTTTTTTATGGTGTATTTGTCATCAACAAAAAGGGGAGAATGTTGACCTCATAGGTCACACTTGGTTTTGATAATGACAAATACTCAAGTGTTTGATGGCTATCTAGTTTATGTGCAGGTTTATATTCGCAGATACTTTGATGGCACATGAAGTAGAGCATGAAGACCATGAAGATTATTTTATGTTGTAATTCATTATTATTCAATTTGGGTCGGTAATAGTAATTAGGGAAAAAGGTCTGAAATAAATCTCTGCATATTATGCATATAGGCTAATTGTAAGCTCATAGACCTTAGGGAGACCTTAGGTTCCTACACAAGTGCACAAAATAGCCCCCATAATCACTTATAATATTAGGGGAACAAATTGAAGTGTAAATGAACATAATAAGAAAAAATGAGAGAGGCTAGGCAACCGAACCCTTTGTCTTCGAAACACATCGGGCGCCTCAACCGTGGACAAGTCAACATGTTGACTTGGATTCAGGCGGCCAAACATATTTGACCATACCGTCCATAGGCAACCGAACCGCTGAGGTGACTGTTCTCACAACTCAACCAACCAAACCTCATGTTCATTTTACCCTTGGGCGACCGAACACTTGAGTTCGGTCAATCGAAGTATAGTCTAGGCAACCAAAATGTGGACAGAATGATTTTTGCCTTAGATCAGCTAACTGAGCCTAGATTTGGGGACCTGAACATTTAAAAGTTGCTTTTTTTAACTGAGTCTATTCATGCGACCGAACCAAGGTTTAGCCACCTGAAAACTCTCGGGTTGCTAATTTTTTTTTTTTTACCGAGGTTAAAATGCTTAAACAGGGTTAAAATTTTTAAATTGTTTTTAAACAATTTTAAAAGTACCCTAGATGTCCTAAACGATTATAATTTGCCCAACTTCTATATATAGGGCCTCATTTGTGTGGATTAGTAAGAAATTAAGAAAATCATAAGTGCAAAATCCTCTCAAACTCAAAATCCTATTTTGCCTATAATACTTCCAAATACTCTCAAACCTTCATTCCTTTGATCAATCTTAACTTTGTGAGAGTTCTTGTTTATGATATTGCTTAGTATAGATTGCTTAATACTCTCATTACTCTTGTTTGATTGATTTATTTATTTTGGGGAGTTAAGCAAAGTTTATCCCACATATTTAAGTTTAATAAATCTCGTGTTGAGATAAACTCAGTAGCTTGAGGATCTTTGCATTGTCATTGCAAGATACCTATGGCTATATATTTGGTGTGCAAATATTTTTTACAAGCTATATTATCTTTCAAACAACTCTTGAGCCTATTTCATTGAAGAAAATATTTTTTGAGTTGATTTGAATATTGCTGTGGCATCTTTGAAATCCTGATTTATTATTGAGATTTGAATATCTTATTTCAAAGAAACAGCTTGTTTATACACTCTTGAGCATACTTGTGATTATATCTTGTTGAGTGTTACTTGCACAAAAATCACATCACAGAGCTTACAATTCGTATACTATTGATGTGTGGTTGATTGATTACATTTTGTACATATCTGCTTGAATGAGAAGCATAATCAATGTACGCTATTTGTATTGTGAAAGTATTGTTGTATTCCAGGCGTGGCCTGAAGGGGCGGTAATTCAGCCCGGTAAGAATTGTATGTAAAGGTTGAGGTTGCCCTTGTGCTAATTGACCTGGTTGTTTAGGTGCCACTCTGCTCATTAAGTGAGCTTATAGTGGTAATCCTTGTGCTTGTTCACCAAGGAGGGGATGTGGGCAGTTTGCCAAACCTCGATAACATTTTTGGTGTCGTCTCCTTTATTGTCGTATTGTGCATGCTTTGTTAATTTATTTGTGCAATATAATTTTTGTTGTATATTTATATTGATTTACTTTATCTACACTAGATTGACCCTAGGCTTGTGTAATACTGCTGCTAAAGGATTGACCTAGGAGATAAAATTTGAAAATACCAATTCACTCCCCCCACTCGGGATTATGGTAAAGCTAACAAATTTTACCTAATCGAGTTCACCAGTGTACCTAACCGGTTGTTTTAAAATCACACCATTGCAATTTTGGATAAAGTGGGGAAATCTTAAAAAACATTGCCAAAGTTGGATTGATCAAATTTTTAATTTCATTAAATGGCAAGAGTTTGGAGTAAATGTAACCCACCTATTTTACCATTTTTTTTTCCATATAATAACATTTATAATAATTCTAATAGCCTGCTAAATTTCCAAATTCATGATCAACCTGGACCCATGGGTACTAGGGATATAATTGTCATACAATTCTGATACCTAAGCAGTAGAAAACGCAAAGTTACATACATGCCATACAACACTAGAAACCATACCAGAGTTTTACTGAATCTATCATACACATACAATCATCCACAAAAGACCAAAAAGAATCCTAGGGTCTAAATCCAAAAACCCATATGACCCTAGCTCAACCACTTACCCTACTGACAGGGTAGCTCGATCCACTTCTACTACTGCGGGGCTCTATCCGCCCTCCTACCTGGATTTCCTAAAATGTTTGTAATGTTGGAGTGAGACACCTCTCAGTAAGGGAGATAAACTAATATCAGTGTGTGACAACATGAGTATTTTTCATGATATACTTGTAAACAGTACATAATTCATACTGGTATAAACAACAGTATCATATCTGATTAAAACATGATTTATCATAACATAATTTAACATACTAAATTTCTCTACTAAAAAATCATCTTGTATAACCATATCATACTCGAATTATTACCTCAGATAGATAGCTAGCTATTGTCCTACCATGCTCCCTATATAACAGGGTTGTGTGGCCCATAGGTAGGACCTAGTAATGGCCGACCGACCATGCTAAGTCAAACATAGGTGTGTAAGTACGATTTGCCCATTACACCTGTGCCGAACTACCAGGGGAACTACAACACTACCATGAAGCCACATCGACTGCCATGTCCCACACTCTACATAAGATGTGTGGTAGCACTAATATAAACATAAAAGTGAACATATAGCTATGGTACTGTGCTTCGTGAAACTAAGCTAAGCTATCCGGATTTTGATAATATATAATATATTTCATGATATTGAACATAACAGTTTAATATTTCAGAGTAAAGCATGACATGATAATATTTTCTTGAATCTTGACATAACATGCATAATTACGGCATTTACCCCATCATATCATAACGTAAAAAATCATGACACTAGCGCCGACATAACATGACGTACTTGTACATGAAATTCTTGCACTATTTAAAATAATATTCTTAAAAGCATAGTTCTTGTACGGTTTTTATGGTTTTCATAAAAAACTACTATAACATGCTTATCTTGGAAAAATTATAATGTTTCAATATAACATAATTTTCATGGAAATATTATATTCAGGCCACACAAATGTAAACAGCTTTCTAAACTAATAATTTGTTCTAAAATCATATTTCCTTATAAAATCTGTTAAAATCATTTCCCTATTCAACAAAAATATTCCCAAACATAGTTCTATAACATACATATTTTTTTTAAAATAAATGTTGTATAATAATAAATAATTTCATGAAGAAGGCTAAATTAATTTATCCCCTTATCTAACTTACTGAGAAACCAACAATTTAAACCAAACCTGCACTCATGTGTTCTCCAGTTCAACACCTTGAAATTACATTTTTCCCAACAAAACTTCACTATCATTCTATCTAAAGCATTTTCCTCAGTCCAGAAACACCAAATACCTTCTAAAACTTAAAATAACCAACTTACCCAGATTTTGGGATGGTGCCCAAGTTGGCCTAGCCAACAAATCACTCCAGTAGACTTGAAAAGAATCTTCCCAGGAGTAGCGTGGCGGCTTCCAATCGTTGAACTGGCGAAAGATGAAACTAGAAACCCTAGAGAGAATGTGGGGAGTACAAGGTTGAGAGAGAGAGAGGGTTTCATGCAAAATTCTCGCTGGAAAACCCGAGTTTAGCATATTTATAAGGTTCAGATTCATCGACGAGACACGTCACCTCGTCGACGAGTCCATGAAGGGATTTCGTCGATGAACACTTACCCCTCGTCGATGAATTTTAGGCCCTGAAATCAGTCCTCTTGGTAATGTCTCGTCAACGAGACACACGTCCACGTCAACGAGCCCAAGATGCTTGTTCATCGATGAGAACTCTACACTCGTCAACAAGACCCTACTGAATCCCCTTTTTAAAATTATATTTTCCTCATTCCTTTTTTTATTTAATTACTATATTTCTTCAGGTCTCTACATTCTCCCCTCCTTATAAAATTTCATCCTCAAAATTTACTATCAGTGCTGAACTCCATCCTTTAAGGAAAATGGGCTACTTATTTTATTAATTGCCCTCACTTGTGGTGGAGGAATACCGTGGTTACATTCAAGGTTCAAGGAGATTACAAATACGTAAAATAAAAATTCTCCTAAACCAAAATACTACCTACTAACCGAAAATTATTACATGTACTAACTAACCTGCACAAAAGAAACTTAACATACTTACCTACATCTTTTCCTGATTATTGCTAATCCCCACTAAATAGATGTGGGTATTTTGATCGTATTTCTTCCTCAAGCTCCCATGAAATTTCTTCAACCACATGATTCCTCCACATGACTTTTACTAATAGAATTCTCTTATTACGCAATTCCTTTTCTTTCCTGTCTAAGATCTGCACTGGTATCGCCTCACAAACTAATGAATCTCTGAGTTCTATCTCTACATATCTAAACACGTGAGAGGGATCTGGGACGTATTTTATCAGCATAGAAACATGAAATATGTCGTGTATTCTAGCTAAAACTGGTGGTAAAGCTAGCCGATAGGGAACTGACCCCAGTCTTTCAAGTATCTCGGAAGGGCCAATAAACCTAGGGCTCAGCTTACTCTTCCTCCCAAACCTCATAGTTCCTTTCAATGGATCTATTTTAGAAATACATGGTCTCCCACTTCAAATTCCAACTTCCGGTGGCGATTATCAGCATAACTATTCTACCGACTTTGAGCTGCATTGTTTCTTTCTCTAATAAGCCGAACTTTATCGTACGCCTGCTACACTATTTATAGTCCCAAAACTCACCTATCATCTATCTTCATCTAGTATAGAGGAGAATGACATCTCCTACCATATAGCACCTCATAAGACGCCATGCCAATGCTGGTCTGATAGCTGTTATTGTATGCAAACTCTACCAGTGGCAAAAACTGGGTCCAACTACGCCCAAAATCCAGCACACATGTCTGTTGCATATCCTCTAATATCTGAATTGTCCTCTTTGACTTCCCGTCTATCTAAGGATGAAACGTTGTGTTGAATGATAACTAAGACCCCATAGCCTCCTACAAGCTCCTCCAAAACGGTAACGGGAAACGCGGGTCTCGGTCAGATACTATAGACACTAGCATGCCATGCGATCATACTATCTCTTGAATATATTTTTTTCCAGTCTGTCTATGGAGTTGTTGACTTTGATAGGAATAAAGTGAGCGATCTTTGTTAGTCGATCTACGACCACCCAAATAGCATTTTTTCCCTACCGTTCCAGCGGTAAACCTGCCACAAAATTCATAGAAATGTGATCCCATTTCCACTCTAGGATATAAAGTGGTTGTACGTGGCCCACTAGCCTCTGGTGCTTAGCCTTTACCTGCTGGCATGTCAAATACTACTGCACAAATTCGAAAATTTCTCTTTTCAGGTGCTTGGCCTTTACCTGCTGGCATGTCAAACACTACTGCACAAATTCAGCAATTTCTCTTTTCATGCCGCTCCACCATAAATACTCTCATAGATCCCTATACATTTTAGTGCTACCGGGATGTACCGTGTACAGGGACCTGTGAGCCTCCTCAAGGATTGCCTTTCCAATATCCTCATCTGTAGGAACGCACAATCTAGTACGAAACCTCAAAGCTCCGTCATCTGAAATACTAAACTCCTCTCTCTGTACGTCCTACACTTTAGCTATCAGTTCTACTAATTCTATGTCACCCCTTTGAGCAGCTTTAATCTTTTCTTGTAAGGTAGGATGCACCACTAGGTTGGCAATAAATGCCTGGTGATCACTTTCTACTAATTCCACGCCAAGCCTCTCCAAGTCCATCTGGATCAGACACTGAATTATTACTGTCAACTATGTTGTTTCCCTTGATTTTCGGCTCAGAGCATCAGCCACCACATTAGCTTTACCTAGATGGCAATTGATAGTACAATCATAATCCTTGATGAGCTATAACCATCTTCTTTACCACATATTCAACTCATTCTGCATGAAGAAGTACTTTAAACTTTTATGGTCTGAAAATATCTCACATCTCTCTCAATACAGATAATGCCTCCAAATCTTCAATGCATGAACCATTGTAGCTAATTCTAGATCATTAGTGGAATAATTCTTTTCATATTCTTTCAATTGTCTAGAGGCATATGCTACTACTCTTCTGCATCAATACACATCTGAACCCCCTCAAAGATGAGTCACAGTAGATCACATAACCATCACCTCCTGATGGAATGGTTAATACTAGTGCTGTGATGAGCCTTTATTTTAATTCTTGGAAGCTCTGCTCATAACCATCATCCTATTCAAACATGACATTATTTCTAGTTAGTCGTGTTAGAGGCCTTGATAATGTTGAGAATCCTTCTACAAATCGTCGGTAATAACCTGCCAGACCCAAGAAACTCCTAGCTTCTTGTACGTTCCTCAGCCTGACCCAATTCACTATTGCCCCTATCTTGCTGAGATCTACTGAAATTCCATCCCCTGATATAACCTACCCCAGAAAAGTAACTTTCTCTAACCAGAATTCACATTTGCTAAACTTGGCATACAATTTATTTTCCGTGAGCATCTGAAGTACTAGCCTTAAGTGCATCTTATGCTCCTTAAAACTCCTTGAGTAGACTAGTATGTCATCAATGAAAACCATAATGAACTGGTCTAAATACTGGTGAAAGATTCTATTCATCAAATCCATGAATACAGAAGGAGCAATCATCATACTAGCTGGCATAACTAGGAATTCATAATGCCCATACCTGGTCCAAAAAGCTGTCTTTGAGATATCTTTGGTTTTAACTTTCACTTGGTGATAACCTGAGCTAAGGTCAATCTTGGAATAGACCTATGTACCCTAGAGTTGATTAAATAAGTTATCTATACAGGGCTAATGATACCTGTTCTTAATTGTAACTTTGTTTATTTCCCTGTAATCTATGCACATCCTTACAGACCCATCCTTCTTTTTCACAAATAAAAATAGAGCTCCCTAGGGCGATGCACTAGTTCTGATAAACCTTTTATTCAATATTCCTGCAACTAATCCTTTAGTTCTCCCAATTCTGCTGGAGCCATTCGGTAAGGAGCTTTAGAGATTGATGCCATCCCTAAAAGTAAGTCAATAGCAAAATTTATCTTGCGGTCGAGAGGCAATCCAAGTAGTTCTTCTGCAAAAATGTCTGGAAACTCCTTAACCACTGGTGTACTGACAAGCTTCAATTCATTTTCTGCCACCTCCTTTACATAAACCATGAACCCTTGACATCCGTCCAGAAGTAGTCTTCTCGCCTGTATGGCTGACATTAACTGAAGTGGGGAATGTTCCCGTGACCCCACAAATATGAATTCTGGCTTTTCTGGTGGTCTAAAAATCACTTCTTTTAGATGACAGTCGATACTAGCATAGTTAGTAGCTAGCCAGTCCATACCTAGTATTACATCGAATCCATGCAAATCTAGCACAACTATGTCAGCTAATAATACTCTCCCTTGAATTTCAACTAGGTAGCCCCTAAACACCCTACGACATCTCACCACTGACCCTGTCGGTGTTTCTACAAATAATTCAACATCTAATAATTGTGTCTCAACATCATACAATTTAACATATCTAGTAGACACAAAGGAGTGGGTAACACCTATATCAAATAAAACAATAACTTGATATGATAAAGCAGTAAAGGCACCTGTCACGACATTGTCTGCGGCCTTCGCGTCTCTCGGCGTCAAAGCGTATACTCTCGCCAGAACTACATTCCTCTGCTAGCCTCCACGGGATGCCTGATAACCTCCCCGATAAGGTCTGGGAGCAGAAGCGGCATTAGGTGGTGTAGGGCAATCTCGCACCAAATGTCCTGGTCTACCATAGCGATAGCAGACGCGTCTACCTACTTGACACTCTCCAAAGTGTCTCTTTCCATATGTCTGACATATAGGGTAGGTTTGCACTCCCTAAACCTTATGGCCATTAGTCTTCTGCCTCTGTCCCTTGCCATAATTTTCTCTCCTCCACTGGCCTCGACTACAACCCTGCTGAAAGCCTGAAGGCGTGGACCTCTTCTTCTATCCCTGCTCCTCTCACCCAACTCTAGATATTCGATATCTTTCTCTTTGAATGAGATCTCAATTCCAACAATGGTTTCATTAGATATATTACAACTAGAATCCCTGCTTTTTCCGATCAAGTTCCTCCACCACCGTGAACCCTAGTTAGATTCAGGCATGATACACTTTTTAGTTATTGGCACCAGGTCATAGCTATAAGCACCACTCTTTGTTCCTCCAATAGTTTCACCGTAGTCCACCATCTCTCGGCCTCTCCTGATAGCTTATAGGTGGCAAATAAGACCCTCTCCTCCTTCATGCACGACCACCGCCAATACTTTCTCAATTTCCTACATCCAGTTTTTGGCGACTACAAGATCAGCTCCTCTTGAAAATGCCAGAGGATTCATCTTGGTGAATTTCTCTATCATACACCCATGGTCTACAGACGGGCCTCCCTATTCTCTAGTACTCCGTGCGATCTCAGCCATGACTTGCTAAGCTACATTGTGTAATACTGCTTTTGAATCAGCCCGGCCTACACCCGAGGGCCCTATAGCCTCACTACCGCTCACATAAGCACTGCAACCCCGGGGTTCATCCGGAAAAGATAATAAACATAGCTTAGGGACCTACCCTTATAATTTATGTATCTAACCAAAACTCTTAGTATCCCTTCTATCTTGATGTCCTTATCCTAATTTAAGATTCAGTCCTACACCTTAGAAACACATCCCGACAATAGTTTACTATGACTTTCCTGAAATCGTCACCACAAGAAAGACACAGAAACCACCACAAAATTCCTACCTCCAACTCTAGAACAAAACCTTAAATCCTTTTTCTTATACTCTGATATTGTTTTCGCTGCACTCTAAAGTCTAAAGAACCTAGTAACCTAGGCTCTAATACCAAACTATAACAACCCGCCTATTTTACCGTATTTTTTTTCTATATAATAACATTTATAATAATTCTAATTGCCTACTAAACTACCAAAGTCATGATCAACTTGGACCCATGGGTACTAAGGATATACTTGTCATACAACTTTGACACCTAAGCAGCGGAAAACATAAAATTACATACATACCATACAACACCAGAAACCATACTAGAGTCCTACTAAATCGGTCATACATATACAATCATCCACAAAAGAACAAAAGGAATCCTAGGGTCTAAATCCAAAAACCCATCTGACCCTAACTCAACCACTTACCCTACTGATAGGATAGCTCGATCCACTTCTACTGTTGTGGGCCTCTATTCGCCCTCCTACCTGGATTTTCGAAAATGTTTGTAATGATGGGGTGAGACACCTCTCAGTAAGGGAGATAAACTAATATCAGTGTGTGACAACATGAGTATTTTTCATGATATACTTGTAAACAGTACATAATTCATAACTGGTCTAAATAATTGTATCATATCTCATTAAAACATGATTTATCATAACATTTAACATACTAAATTTCTATATTGAAAAATCATCTTGTATAACCATATCATACTCGAATTATTACGCAAGATCAATAGCTCGCTATTGTCATGTATTGCCCCCTACATGATAGGGTTGTGTGGCTCGCAAACGGGACCTAACAATGGTTGGCCGACCATGCTAAGTCAAACATAGGTGTGTAAGTATGATGGGCCCGTTCCACCTGTGCCGGACTACTAGGGGAACTACAACACTACCACACATCGACTGCATCTCCCACACTCTACATAAGATGTGTGGTAGCACTAACATAAACATAAACATAAACATATAGCTAAGGTACTGTGCTTTGTGAAACTAAACTAAGCTATCTAGGGTTTGATAACATATAATTTATTTCATGATACTGAACATAGTAGTTTCATATTTGAGAGTAAAACATGGCATGATAATATTTTCTTGAATCTTGACATAACATGCGTAATTACAGCATTTACGCCGTCATATCATAACGTAAAAAATCATGACACTGGCGCCGGTATAATATGATGTACATGAAATTCTTGCACTGTTTAACATAATATTCTTAAAAGCATAGTTCTTGTACTATTTTTATAGTTTTCCTAAAAACTGATATAACATGCTTATCTTGAAAAAATCATAATATTTCAATATAACATAATTTTCATGGAAATATTATACTCATTTCACACAAATGTAAATAACTTTCTAAATTCATAATTTTTTCTGAAATCATATTTCCTTATAAAATGTGTTAAAATCATTTCCCTTTTCAACAACAGTATTCCCAAACATAGTTCTATAACATACATATTTTCCTGAAAATAAATGTTGTATAATAATTATAATTTCGTGAAAAAACTGACTTAATTTATCCCCTTATTTGGCTTACTGTGAAACCTATAATGTAAACCAAACCTACACCTATGTGTTCCCCAACTCAACCCCTTGAAATTACATTTTTTCCAAAAAAACTTTAGTATCATTCTATCTAAAACATTATCTTTAGTCCAGAAACACCAAATACCTTATAAAACTTAAAATAACCAACTTAACCAGATTTTGGGATGGTGCCCAAGTTGATCTAACCAACAAACTACTTTAGCAGACTTGAAGAGATTCTTCTTAGGAGTAGCATGGCGACTTCAGATCGTTGAACCGGTGAAGGATGAAGCCAGAAACCTAGAGAGAAGGTGGGGAGGACGAGGTCTAGAGGGAAATAGGGTTTTATGCAAAATTCTTGTTGGAGAATCTGAGTTTAGCATATTTATAAGGGTCGAATTTATCGACGAGACACATCACCTTGTCGACGAGTCCATAAAGGGAGTTTGTTGACGAACACTTACCCCTCGTCGATGAATTTCAGGCCCTGAAATCAGCCCTCTCAATAATGTCTCATTGACGAGACATGCGTTCGTGTCTATGAGCCCAAGAAGCCTATTCGTCGACGAGCACTCTACGCTCGTTGACGAGACCCTGCTGAATCCCCTTTTTAAAATTCTCTTTTCCTCATTCCTTTTATTATTTAATTACTATAATTCTTTGAGTTTCTACAGTAAATCTCATGGCATACTTGCTAAATATGAATGTGCCTTTTGTCATGTGAGAGGACATTGGAAGAAAGATTGTCCTAAATAACAACAAAAGAATAAAGGCAAAGAACATTCTAATGTCAATATAGCCAATGACAATTAAAGTGAGCGAGTCAAATTTTTCTCTTGTTGGAACATCTTCGTCACATTATTTTGGTGAGTGGATTTTGGATTATGGTTATTCCTATCACATGTGTCCCAATAGGGAATGATTTTCTAATTTTGAAGAATTAGATGGTGGAATTGTTTTTATGGGAATGATAATACCTGTAAAACAACTAGAATATGATCAATACAGTTGAAATGTCAAGATGGAACTGTTAAAACCTTGACTAAAGTTAGGTATGTTCCAAGCCTAAATATAAATATGATTACATTGGGTGCCTTGGAATCTAAAGTGTTCACAATCACTTTGAAAGATGGAACCTTAAAAATTAAATAAGGTGTGCTGGTGATGATGAAAGGAATAAGGAAAAATAACTTGTATTATTTGCAAGGTAGTACATTTATTAGCTTAGCAGCCTTTATTTTTGAGAAAAATGCACATTCAAATACAACCAGGTTATGTCATATGTGATTGGCACATGTAGGAGAAAAATCTTTGCAACAATTAGCTAAGAGAGGTTTGCTGAAGGGTGCAAAGGTGTACAAACTTGAATTTTGTGAGCATTGCATTCTTAGAAAATAGACTAGAGTGAAATTTGGAACTGTAATCCATCAGACTGAAGGTATTTTAGACTACATGCACATAGATGTATGGGGGCCTACAAAAATGGCTTCATTGGGTGGTATGCATTATTTTTTCACTTTTGCTGATGATTTTTCCAGGAGAGTTTGGGTGTATTCTATGAAGCATAAAAATGCAGTGTGTGATATTTTCCTTAAGTGGAAAAAATTAGTTAAAACTCAAACTGGCATAAACATTAAACGACTCAGATTAGATAATGGTGGTGAATACACGAGTGACCCATTTATGAAGGTATGTTAGGATGAAGGTATTGCTCGACACTTCACAGTTAAAGATACACCACAGCAGAATGGGGTGGCAGAGCGTATGACTCAGACTTTGTTGGAGAAAGTTTGATGTATATTGTCTAATGTTGAGTTAGACAAAAGGTTTTGGGCTGAGGTTGTTAGATATGCATGTCATCTCATCAACCGTCTATCATCATCTGCAATAGGGGGAAAAACACCCGATGAGGTATGGTCTGGAAAGTCTGCTAGTGATTATGATTCTTTACATGTATTTGGTACTATAACTTATTATCATGTTAAAGAATCTAGGTTGGATATAAAAGCCAAGAAAGCAATATTCTTGGGGATTAGTGTAGGAGTCAAAGGATACCGTCTTTGGTATTTAGATACGAAAAAAATGATTTTAAGCAGGGATGTGACTTTTGATGAACTTTGTGATGATGAAGAAAATAATATGCAAGGAGTCACCAATTGAAGAAAAGACTAGTGGTACTCAACAACAGGTGAAGGTTGAGACAATTTTAGGAAACCTAGTGAGAAATAATACTACATAATGTAACTCTCCAGTTACAGTGGGGAATTGTATATAAGAAGAGGAGATTTCAATATGTAAATCTTCATAAAACAAGAATCAATTGTTTCTTAGAGGCCAAGATGAGAAATTTGAAAACCTGCTTGGTATACTGATATGGTGGCCTATGCACTTCCAATTGTAGATAATGGTGTTGCTTGCACTTTCAAAGAAGCAATGAGGAACTTTGAATCAGACAAGTGGAAAAGAGCGATGAATGAAGAAATGCAGTCTCTTTATCAGAATCAAACTTGGGAGTTAACCCAGCTACCTAAGGGTAAGAAAGCAATTGGTTGCAAATGAGTTTATGTAAAGAAAGAAAGATTTCTAGATGCAGATAATGCTCGCTTCAAATCTAGATTGGTAGCTAAGGGCTACGCACAGAAGGAATGCATTGATTATAATGAGGTATTTTCTCCAATTGTTAAAAATTCTTTCATTCTAATTTTGTTGGATTTGGTAGCACAATTTGATCTTGAACTAGTTCAATTGGATGTAAAAACTGCATTTTTACATGGTGATTTGGAAGATGAAATATATATGACTCGGCCAGATGGATTTAAGGTTGTTGGAAAAGAAAATTGGGTATGTAAACTGGGTAAACCGTTGAATGGTTTAAAATATTCTCCAAGATAGTGGTACAAACAATTTCATCAGTTTATGATGGGTCACAAGTACATCAAAAATAAACATGATCATTGTGTTTATTTTCGTAGACTACAAAATGGATCTTTTATATATTTACTCTTGTATGTTGATAGCTTCAAAACACAGGGAAGAAATCAACAAGCTGAAAAGTCAGTTAAATCAAGAGTTTGAGATGAACGATCTTGGTGAAGTAAAGAAGATACTTGGCATGGAGATATACAGAGACAGAATGAGAGGAAGAGTCAGTTTAACTCAAAAATAGTATTTGAGGAAGGTAGTTCAAAGTTTTTGCATGTCTGAACAGTCAAAACTAGTTAGTACTCCTCTTGCTTTTCACTTCAAACTTAGTGCAACTTTATCTTTTAAATCAGATGAGGAACGTAAGTATATGTCACAGGTTCCTTATGCAAGTGTTGTTGGTAGTCTGATGTATGCAATGGTTTGTACTAGATCTGATATTTCATGAGCAGTTAGTATGGTGAGCAGGTATATGCATGATCCGGGTAAAGGACATTGGCAAGATGTGAAATGGATTTTGAGATATATTATGAATGTGATTTATGTTGGTATAGTATTTGAGAAAAATAGTACTATTGATCAACGTGTTGTTGGATATGTGGATTCTACTTTTGCAGGTGATCTTGATAAACGTTGATCAACTACTAGATATGTTTTTACATTTTCTAATGGTCCAATCAGTTGGAGGTCTACCTTACAGTCTACCTTTGCCTTGTCTACAACAGAAGCAAAGTACATTGCAGCTTCAGAGGCTTTAAGGAAGCTATTTGGTTGCAGGGTTTATTTGAAAATTTAGGAGTTGTTTAGAAGTACATTGTTATGTTTTGTGATAGCCAAAGTGCTATTCATTTGGCAAAGAACCAAGTAACCATGCATGAACGAAGCACATCGACATTCGATTTCATTTTATATAGGATATTATTGATGGAGGCAAGATACTTCTTCAGAATATTACTACAATTGAAAATCCTGCAAATATGCTGACCAATATTGTGACAATAATCAAGTTCAAGCATTGTTTGGACTCGATCAATATCCTGCAATCTGAATATTTTTGGAAGGCGCTAATGATGTGGAACTCTAGAAAATGCTGGTGACTGAAAGATTTGTTGAATTTATCGTCAAGGTGGAGATTTGTTGTTTTTTGTCCCACATTGGTAGAAAAGTTGTTTTGAACTTTTTTGTTTTTTATTTGTCCCACATTGTGAGAAGCGTTTTTGGACTTGCGGTTGAAGCTATATAAAGTGTTCAACTCTCCATTTGTAAGACACACCTCAAAGTTGTACTTTGTCAAGAAATAGTGGATTGATTGTCGGCGCCCAAGAACGTAGTAATTCTATATCGAACCTTGTTAAATTTTCGTCTTGTTTTTTTTTACTATCTTTTATTATTAGTTTATACATTGCTTTAGTTTTTTATATATTCAATAACATTAGTTGTAATATTGGTGTTTGACACAAGTAGGGTGCCTGGCACAACACAATTATGCTCCCAAATCTAATTTCTTTTTTTAAAAAAATTTCCTTTATTTTACCCTTTAAAAAATAAAATAAAGTGGTGATTCCGCTTTCAAAGATTAAAAAAAAAAAAAAAGACAAGCTAGATGTATCAACAGTTTGATACCATAACATATTTAGTTTCAAGCGTTGACAACCCAAATAAGCCCTCAAAGCTTGAGGTCAACGTTGGTCACAAGAATATTAAAAGTATATTGGATAAAAGTTAATGAACCAAAATAAAAAAAAATTATTAAAAAAATTATCAAAGAATAATTGAAAAGGAAGAATAAAATAAAATGCTACCAAAAAAAAAAAAATATTTTACTACTATTTCTTTTACCAAATCACGACAAAATTTAAAAACAAAAAATAAAAGTAATAATAACAATTAACAACCCACTTAAAGGTACACACAGTAGGGCATTAGTACATGCAGTAATAATTAAATAATATGGGGGGAGAAATTCGAAAGTGGGCACACATCATTTGCATGAAAATGAATCTTTGAAGAAATATGGGGCTCTCAATGCCTTTTTCCTGTAGCAACCTAAAAGTGACTTAAGCCCACCACTACAAAAATGGTTGGTTCCATTGGAATCTAAGCTACGGATTCAGCCACAATTAGTGCATGAACTAACTTCTTGAATCAAGGCCACTCGTCAACCGACCCAAAGTGCATTACCCAGCTGTTTGGTTACTATTAATTAAAATCACGTTTAATCAAATGGGGAACGGTCATTTTCATATTTGATTGAACGTCATGACTTTTAATGATAGGGATTACATGTGATTGTAAAGTATGTAACATAAAAATAATAGTTTTGCATTGAGTTTTTGGATCCAAAAACTTTGAAAAACAAAGTGGCAAGGTGGTCAGGCAACTGATGATATATCACCAGGCGACTAATGTGCTATTGTCTTTGTTCGTAAACGAATAGAACAGGAGCAGGCGACTGACCTATCCTGACAAATCATCTAAATATATACATGAAACTAAATCCCCTAATTGAAGGGATAACAAATCACCTAAATATATAAAGGAAACTAATTCCTTTAATTGAAGGAATTACAAATCACCTACATATCTTTCAATTTCTAAAATTAAGCTAATGTAATCTTAACACTCCCCCTCAAGTTGGAGCATGTATTTCCAGTATGTTCAACTTGATTCTTAATTATTTAAACACATTTCCTCCAAGAGCCTTGGTAAAAACACTTGGCCAGCTGCAAATGAGATGGAACATATTCGGTGATGATCTAACCATCTTGTATCTTTTCTCTTACAACATGACAATAAAGTCCTATGTGTCTAGTACGCTCATGTTATGCTGGGTTTGCTGCTATGTGGAGAGTAGCTTGATTATCACACAGCAACCTTGTTGGTCCTGTAGAAACTTGCATATCATTGAGCAAAAATCTGAGCCAAGTTAGCTGATAGGTTGCCGTTGCCATGGACCTGTACTCAACTTCTAAGGATGATCTTGAAATTGTTTTCTGCTTCTTTGCTTTCCATGAAATCAATGAATTCCTCAAGAATACACAATAACCTGTAGTTGATCTTCTTTCTATAGGATAGTTTGCCCAATTAGCATCACAATAAGCCTTTAAGGTAAAGGAATTGTGTTGGCCTAACAAGGTAATCTCGTTTTAATGACAACAAATCAAGAATACTTAACATGTTTGTTTGAGTTAAGTTTCAGGGCTCAATTGTTTTTTATGAAATCAAGTTCGTATGTTTGAAGAGTTTGAATGAAGTTAGCATTTAAAGCTATGAGCCATAATGGATATAAAGCATACTGAAGAATTGGTTAAAGCTTGGACAAAGTGTGGAAGCTATAAGACATGAAGACTTAGGCTCTTAGATAGCTTTTATCTTGTTAAAGTCTCATGTGAGTACTTCAAATTTCAATATTAATGATTGAAGCTTTTAGGAAATATTATGGACTTAGAGACCTACTTTAAAATCATGGAAAATATTTTCATGAAGTCTCAAATAAGTTTTCCAAGTTACAAATTAATTTTTGGAACCACACTTTGAAAAACAAAGAATGGCCAAGTGGTCAGGCAACTGATGATATATCATTAGGCGACTGATGTGATACCGACTTTGTTAATTAACGAACAGTACAAAAGCAGATGATTGACCTATCGTGACCAGTCGACTGACCCAGTACTGACTTTCTAAATGCGCTATTTTTTAAAGAGCTCAGGCCACTAACCCTCGAGTTTAGTCGACTAATATCTACGTTTATATTTTTAACCGCGCTTATATTGTTTCCAAATTTGATTTTTTGGTCTCCAAACTCAGAGAAAACTTAGAAAAAATGGTAAGAAACCTGTTGGCTTTTTGAGTCCGACCTTTGTTTTGATGCTGACAAACACAAGTGTCTCTTGTGTGTGTGTTTTACTGTGTGAATAGGTATTATTTAGGTCACACACATGATAAAGAGAACATGGAAGCCAATGCAGGTCTTAAAGCACAAATTTGGCGCATTACATGATGTCAAAGAGCAAATGAGAAGAAGAAGGCATGTTTTGAATTGTAATTGCATTTTATTTTATTATTTGGTCTGTAATAATGCATGCATCTGCATGATATGGATTGTACACTCATATTGATCATAGATTGACCCTAGGGATCACCTTTGGTTGATTGAATGTCAAATTTTTGGGGTTAACTCTCAAGACCATAGATTGACTTTAGGACCCCATAAGCACTTTATAAAAAATCCCCTTTAACCTAAAAATTACACTATGAGTATTAGGGATGAATTCTAATAAGAATCATGACCTAAAATAATAATTGAAAGTCACTCAGTTAACTGAACCTAGTTGGTTATATTCAGTTTAGTCGACCAAACCATTTAGGGGTCAACAGTTTGACAAAGGTTTAGTCGGCCGAACGTATTATGAACGTATCATCCACAGTCGACCGAAGTGGCACATGTCTAACCCCCCCAACAACTTAGTCAACCAAAGTCATAGGTCATTTTAGATTGGGTAGACCAAACTTAATGAGCAACCGACGGAATCTAAATATAGTCTGCTGAACCTCGAACGTTTTCAAAATCGCCTTAATTCAGTCGACTATATCAGTAGCTCAAAAGTTCCTCGGTTGACCGTAGTTATCAATATAGTCGACCGAACTTAAAATATAGTCAACTAAACCCCTCGGGTTGGAATTTTTTAAAAGCGCTAAAATGTCATTAACTTTAAATTAAACTTTTCCAAAATATCAAGTGTGTCCCCAACGGTCATAATTTTCGGAACATCTATAAATACCCCCTCATAACCTCAAATTAGTAACTTTGATTAACTCCAAATTTCTCTCTAATCCTTTTTTAATCAAAGTTCTCCCAAACTATTTTTATTGCAAAAATCATTCCTTTGGGGCAAATGTTTTAAACAAAACTCTCCAACTCTTTTTTCATTTACTTAGTTTAAAATCACTTTGGAAGAGAGTATATTTATTTTGGGCATTTCATTTGTATTCACATGCACATACTCTCACTTATTATTTACTTTCTGAAAATCATTGTGAGAGAATTGGTTGGGTTTCTCCCGATTATTTCTTTGATAAATATTTTTTTGGGAGAAAAATAATTTATAGTACAAACATTTTTTTGAGCTTAAATTCCTAGAATCTCCAAATATTTCTTAATTGTAAAAATATTTATAGGAGAACAATAATGAAAACTAAGGTGTAGCCCCAAGAGGGGGGGTGAATTGGGTTATTAAAATTTCTTTTTAAATCCTTTTATGAATTCTTAACCTTTTATAATTCCTTCAAAAATTTCTTGACTTCTTTTAGCAATCACACAAAGGATTAAGTCTTTTATTCAATCCACAACCACAACACAAATAATCAATCAATCAATTACTCAAATCAATCAATCACAATATAAGTAACCAATAAATATATGCTTTGCAATTTTTTTGGAAATATTCAGTTTGATTGTTTGCAGCCCTGTGTGTAGACACCCCATTTTTACCCAGGCCCAATGTATTTATTACTATTATTATTATTATTATTTTATTATTATTATTAGTATTTTTATTATTTTATTTATTATTATTATTATTATTATTATTATTATTATTAATTTTCATTAGTCTTATTATTATTATTATTATTATTATTATTATTATTATTTTATTTATTATTATTATTATTATTATTATTTTTCATTAGTATTATTATTATTATTACTTTTATTTTTATTTTTACTTCTATTTATATTGTTTATTATTATTATTATTATTTATTATTTTCATTATTATTAATATTATTTTTAATTATTATTATTATTATTATTAGTATTTTTATCTTTATTATTACTATTATTATTATTATTTATTTCTGTTATTATTATTATTATTATTATTATTATTACTTTACTATTATTATTTTTATTATTATTATTTATTTATTTATTTTTGTTATTACTATTATTATTATTTTGCTATTATTATTATTTTTACCTTATTATTATTATTATTATTATTATTATTATTATTATTATTATTATTACCATATTAATAATTATTCTCATATATATTATTTCCAAAAGAAAAAATATATATTAAAAATACAATGAACAAAAAAGGAAAAGAGAGATGCTGGTTTCTAAATTTTTTTTATATAATGCCCTCTTTTGCTTCTCTCCAGGGCAGGCTGGGGGGGAAGGTTTCACGCAGATATCTCTCTCTTATCTCCCTCTCATTCGCACACAGCCCTTCTCATTCGCATCAAACCCGGCAACCCTAGCCTCTCTTATCGGGGACTCTCCTCAATCTTGTTCTCCCTTCTCCTCCTCTGCTCTCTGTCTCTCCCGCTGCCCCCTCAGTTCCCACAGATCTGCAGCATCAGCAGACTCCCACAGCACCATCTTCTCCGGCCGCCGCTGCAACGCTAGTCACCGGCCTCGACCACGAGCAGCCCCTCCAGTCCACGCCGTGAACCTCCACAGTCACCGGTGGCCTGCCCTTGCCGCCTCTGCCAGTAGCCACCGCAAGCCACCACTGGCAACAGCTCCGTCAACCCCGGCCGAGTCCAATCCCGGTTCTCTATCGTCACTCCCTGCAGCCACCATCTCCTCCTGCAACCACCGTAGACCAGCTCCTCTGCTGCCGGCAAGAGCGATCCCTACTCCTCCACGCACATGCAGCAGTAGCAGCAGTCCAGGCGGCAACAACCACGTTCAGCTCCCTCCAGCCGCGAGTTCCGGCGGTGAAACCTCCCAGCGCCGTCACTCTCTGCAATCTCCGGCAACCCCCCCTCTGTAAGCTCCCCTGCACACAGAACACGCACACACTCACACCCTGCACACACACACTCTGCTGCTCACTGTAATACAGCACACACAACACTCACATACACACACACACACACACACACACACATATATATATATATATATATTTATTGTTAGTGTTAATATATATATACATGTATATACCTATATATTTTTACATTTATTGCTATTCCTATATTATTAGCAGTATTAATATTATTATTTACATATTATCATTGGTAATATTGTTACATTACTTGTATCTTATTATTAATAACATTATTGTAATATTTTTATACTATTCTGTTTATATTTCATTATTAGTAAAAATTACTATATTTTTTTTTTTTGGATATTATTATTAGTATTGTTATTATGTTGATTATCATATTGATTTTATTTGTATTGATATTCTATTGTTGTATTATTATCGCCACGATTATTGTTGTATATTATTGTTAAAACATTTGTTATCGTCATATTTGTATGTATGTGAATTTTTTATGTTTTCATTGTCGTTATTAATTTCAATGTATACATGTCTATATTTAGGATTTATATTGTTTATATCGTTATGAATAATTGTTGATTATGTTAAGTAGTTTATATATATATTTAGCTATACGTGTTTCATGATTTAACATTATTATTACAGGTTACATATCCTTGTCGTGGTAATCGTTTAATTTCTTTTGTGAATATTAATTGATTTGCTCCCATTGTTGTAGGGTTCGTAAAATTTGTTAGTTGATGTTCTTGTTGGTATTTTGGTGGTGCATATTATTTAATGAACATTATTATTGTTGTAGAAGTGTTACAATTAAAATTTGTTTTAACCTTCAAGTTTATACTTTTGTTGTATTTAGGGTATGTATTAAATTTCATATTCATTTTTAGGGTTTCCTTATTTGGATTTGCAGAGTTTCCATTTTATCACGTATTGATTTCCATAGTTTGACTATTTCTATATTATCATATATATATGTATTTATTGTTTCCATATTGTTACACATTGATTTCCTTTTTAGGTTTTTTTTTCCCTATTATTAGATATTATTGTTTATGATCAAATTAAAGTTATATAGGGCCTATATTGTTATTAATATTATGATGTATACACCTTTTATTTCTAGTAGCATTTATCATTGGTAATTATGTGCTATGATATATATACATATATACATATTGGTTGTGTTATTGGTACAAGTAGTGTATTATTATTATAATATATTAGGGCTTCGGTTACTTCATGTTAATATGGTATGTTTTGAACTATTATTATGATTTTGTTAATATGGTATCTTTTGGATTATTAGTATTGCTGCATTACTACCGTATACTTTGGATTCTTCCCTATTGCTATGTTAATTACGTATATATCTTAGGGTTTTGATTAATTCATACTGTTTATGGTATTTTTAGAATTTTTAGGATCTAAGCATATATGGTATTTTTTTTTTTAGTATTTTGATATATATAGTGATAGTATTATAGTATTGCTATTATGTTTGCATGTGATGAGATGTATTATAGTATCCTTAGTATATTAATATATATATATATATATATATAGTAATATGGTATCTAATTACTTATTTTGACATTCATGATATTTTAGTAAGTGTAAGTTGCTTATGACTCTATATTAAAACCTCCCATACTAGTATTTTCCTATAAAAATTTTATATACAATTTCAAAATTTGCGAGCGTATTTTTTTAGATATTTTATTGATTTTTATTATCCCTATGATTTAAATGCGGGGGTATGAGCCTTCGGGCTTCACATACCTTAAACTCTGAGGGAATATATGTATGTATATATTTATTTATTTTCTCTATGTATTTATAAATTCATAAAAAGGAGTAATTTAAAGAATTATTAGATTAACCAAGGGATAATTTCAAATTAATTAGGTACCGTTCGTAAGAACAGGCGCGTAGGGGGTGCTCGTACGTTCCCCTCGCGTAACCGAACTCTCGACCCCAACTCTGGTAATGTAGACCGATTCTACCCCTAACGGGGTAGTAATCATGTGTTCTAACCGCACTAAAGGTTAGTGGCGACTCCGACACTTTCATCTTTTTAATTGAAAATTCAAATTGATTTTAATTTCGCCACCCGGGGCACACGCGCTCCAGGACGCCGCGACACTGTGTATATGAATTTGTAAGCCCTGTAGAGAATGTAGTTGCCCTTTCAATTGATAATCAAAATAACATCCAATAACTCTTTCCAAAATTAGAATTCAAATAAACCTTTCATTAATAGGTTTTGGGTTGTTAACCAATTAACATACTCCCTTACGGTTTCCGCAAAGCATTGATTGACCAACGTACTCTCTTTTGGTTTCCACAAGCCCAAGAAGAAATCAAACTTTGGTTTATTTAATTTCCAATACACATTGTTTCTATGATTGAGAGAATTACAACATCCACATAGTTTATATTTTTGCTGGAATTTAAAAAGAATAAGGGAAAAAGAGTGACACCGGTGTTTTTACGAGGTTCGGCTTATCCCCAGCCTACGTCCTCGCCTTAGGCAAACCACCTAGGTATTTCACTATACCTGTTCCTTTCTAGGCGGAACAAAAACTGTTACAAGTGAATTCCACGCTCAAACACTCCTTCACTAGGCTAGAGCAAAACCTCTCCAAGTGATACCCCACGCTTGGGCAACAATCCAACAACCTAGAATCATCAAAAACACTGCAAGAATACAAGATAAATGCTGCGTACAAGAACACTCTCTCAAAGAGTATGAAAACTCAAGTGTAGTCCCATGAAGGGGGTGAATTGGGTTTAAAAAATTTCTTTTAAATCTTTTTAATTAATTCTTGAATTCTTTGTTTGATTTAACAATCACGCAAAAACTTAGTACTTTTTTTACAATCCACAACACAATTAAACAATCAATCAACCGAACCAAACTTTAAAACCAATCAATCAAATCCACAAAATATTCAATTAAGATGCTTAGTTTGTTTGTATCCCTATAGTGAATTTGTAAGCCCTGTAGAGAATGTAATTTGTTCCTCAATTTAATATTCAACAAAGCATTCACACTCTTCCCAACAGCTTAGATGTTAAACAAACTTTCAGTTAAAGAGTCTTTGGGTGTTTCACCAATCAACGTACTCCCGTACGGTTTCCGCAAAGTATGGATCAACCAACATACTCCCTTTCAGTTTCCGCAATCCCAAAAACGAATTAAGCTTAAGTTTATTTAATGTCTAATCCACGTAGTGTATATGATTTAGGAATTTAAAACATCTACGCAGTTAATATAAGTGCTGAAAATAAAGAGCAAAGGAAAGAGAGTCACACCCTGATTTTTACAAGGTTTGGCTTATCCACAGCCTACGTTCTCACATTTGGCAAACCACTAAAGGATTCACTAAATCAGTTCCTTTTCCAGGCGGAACAATACCGTTACACACTCCTTCAGTAGGCTAGAGCCCGCTATTGGCCTTACAAGGTTTAAAATCTTGTTATCTTGTTTTGATGCTAACAAACAAGTGGAATTTAACGTATTTGTGTGAGTAATGTTATCTCAGGGCTCACATATGAGAAAGTAAGGTCAAAGTGCTCACAAGGATCAAATGAAGCTTAAAAAAGTCAAAGCATGAATGTAAAGATGATATTTTAAAGTTTTAAGAAAATGAGGACATGGATGATAAGCCAAAAAAAAAGTGAGAAGTCAAAAGAGCAAAAGAAAAGCAAATGAGAAAGGGCTCAAAGAAAGACAAAGCATAAAGACTCAAGAACTCAGAATGTGAAAAGTCTTAGAAGTCTTCAAGTAAGTACTTTAATATTTAAATATCGTTTGAAATATTATGAAACTTTTAAGTTAACTTCTTGGACCTAGATAACTTTTAACATACTTGGAAAATATTTTTATTAAGTCAAAAATTGTTTCAAAAAGGTTAAAATCATTTTTGGAATGAAAAACACTAAAAAGAGGATTTCCCAATTGTTGTCATTTTTTATACATCCACATTAAGGTGCCCTTTTCTTTATCAAAGACTCCTTATTTTAAAATGTGTTAAACATGAAAGTTGTAGGATTTTCTCTTAGCTTTCTTTTGACACAATAACACTTAATTTGGAGTTGTATAGAAAACGTTATGACTAAAATACTGAAGTAGGGTCGAAGTTGTCAGCGAATTGAACACTATTCACGGTGGAACATCAGAAGGCTGAATTGGCAACTTCGGTCGTCTAACCTTTAAACCTTGGTTGTTTGAGAATATCTTTAGTTGACTGAAGATTAAGTTTAGTCATCTGAAGTTTTTGCCGAAATTTTTCTAAAGAGGCAGAACCACCTCAGACGACTAAACTCGAAACTTCAGACGTCTAAACACTGTTAACGGACATATTTTTTTAAAATTTTATTTTTTTAATATTAGTTGCTTGGGCTCCAAACTTTCTAAACACTTGGGAAATACTCCAAGTAAACTTGGGCAACAAGAAAACTCTTTTGATTGCCTATAATTACATGGTTTTGCAAATCAAAATACACCACGAATTGAAAAATCCGTTTGAGAAGCTAAAAGTACTCTTGTTCTTACAAAGTTTTCTTGTTCACTTATTGAAAATCTCTTTTTTTTTGAGATATTCTGAAGTGTTGATCCTTCCTCCTCTGAATTTCTACTATTAATCCTTATCTAAGATGGATATTGGTGAATTCTACACTTGAGCTTCATTTTATTTCATATTAATATTTCTACATTGAAGTTTTTGACCTTATAGGTCACACCTGGTTTTGATAATGGCAAATACTTAGGTATTTGATGGTTTTCAAGTGTTTGTGTAGGTTCAACTAAATGTCCCAAGAAAGGACACTTGAAGAAACAAGAAGACCCTAAAGACTTCTTTAATTGTTGTAATGTATATTTCATTTCATTGGGTCTGTAATAGTAACTAGGTATATCGGTCTATAATAATCTCTGCATGTCATGCATGTAGGTGTGTAAGCTCAGAAATGTCATAGACTAACCATATAAACCGAATGACCTTAGGGCACCCTTCGATCGACTGAAGGTCAATCGACGCTAGGTTCTTTGGCATACTTGAAAAGACCCTATGTCACAGCACTTGCACATAAGAAAGTCCCCATAATCACTTGCTCAATCATGGGGTCAGACTGAAATTAAATTGAACATAATAGGCAAATATGTGAGAGGTCGAGCGATCGAACCCCAGGAGGACAAAACTCCTCGGGCGCCCGAACTGTTGAGAAGTCAACAGTTTAACCAAGTTTCGGGCGACCGAACCTAAAATGACCCAATTGCCCTCAGGCAGCTGAACCTTTAGAAGGTCACTTTTCACCAACTCGAGCTACCGAACTTTTCAGTTCAAAACAGGTCTCAGGCGACTGAATTCCTTAGTTCGGTTAACCGAATGTATCTTCGGGCACCCGAACTGCACACCAAAACTTTCTGACTTTGGTTCAACTAATCGAGCCTAGACTCAGGCACCCAAACCTTCAAGGGTGGCTTTTCTGACTAAGTCTGTTCGAGCGACCGAACCTCGGGGGGTTAAAAATATTTTAACCATGGTAAATTTGGGTTAAGTTGGGTTAATTGTGTTTAAGCTATTTGAAACTTTTCTAAGAATACCCAATAGGTCCCAAACAATTATATTTTTACCCCTGCCTATAAATATGGGTTCATTTGTGAAGATTAGTAGGAGATTAGCCAAAATCATTAGAGAAAATCCTCTCTATCTCAAAATCACATTTTGCCCAAACTACTCTCAAATATTCACTCCCTTGATACATCTAGATAGTGTGAAAGTATATTGATTTTCCTTGTGTTCATTAGATAGTGCTAATACTCCCATTTGATTGATTAAGTGTGATATTATTTTTGGGGAGCTTAGCTTAAGTTTATCCCACATATTTTGATATTATAAATCTTGTGCTGGGATAAACTAAGTGAGCTTAAGATATTTGCATTGTTATTGCAAGTGCCCTATAGCTTTGATTTTGGTGTGCAAAATAATTTTCTACAAGATAAAATATTTTCAAACTTGTATTGTGCTTAGTTTATTGAGGAAAATTCTTTTGAACTAGTTTGATTATCTGATTGATATCTTTGGAATACTGATGTACTATTGATTTGTGCTTTGCTTAAACTCCAAAGTATTGCTTGTTTAGAACACTTTTGAACATTACTGTGATCATATCTTGTTGAGTGTTATTTCCACGTGTATACACATCAATGAGCTAACATTTATCTACATTGTTGATGTGTATGTGATTGTGTGTATTTGGGTACATATCGGCTTTACGTGAAAACACTATTTCTTTACCATTTATTTGAGTGAATACTATTGTAATTCCAGGCACGAGCCTGAAGAGGGAAACTAGCCCTGTGAAATAGTCTCAGATTGGTTTAGACCCGGTTAGGAAAGTTAGGTGCACTATCATGTTAAGGCGTGTCGGTTGAGGTCAGCCCCTTGAATTGACCTGGTTTGTATAGGTGCCGCTTCACCCATTAAGTGAGCATTAGTGGAATCCTCGGGCTTACGAGATAGAGGCAGGGACGTAGGCATAGTTGGCCGAACCCCGATAACATATCTTGTGTGCAATGTTTATCTTTTTACAATTTACATTCCTGCAGGTGTATATTATAGTTAGTGAATGCTACGTATGATTTTAACTTCTGCACATTATATTTATCTGTGTATTTGGAACTGCATAGACAAACCCTAGGTTGTGAATCTATTGCTACAATTTAGGTCAAACCTAGGAAAAAGTTTTAAATTCCAATTCACACCCCCCCCCCTTGGGAATACACCAAATCTAACAATTGGTATCAGAGCCTTGTTGCACTAGACTTAAACGTTTTTGCAAAAAGCTCGCAATGGCTCAATTTGGTCTATCCCCATTTGGTGAGGGACAGTCACCCACTAGTCCTCCATTGTTTTGTGGTGTTAACTGCATCCACTAGAAAATTCGAATGAGCATGTTTATAAAATCAATGAATTGGAGGGCCTGGCAGATAATTGTGAATGGAATTTGTATGCTAGGTAATGAAAATGATATTAATTTTATACATGCAAATTCATATGCCATGGATCTACTATACTATGCTTTAGATTCTAATATACTACTTGAGTTTGTGGCATATCATAGTGCACAGGAAATCTGGGTTGAGCTAGAAAAGAGATATGGAGAGACCCAGTAAAAGGAGACCATCACTCCAAAGGTATCATGTTCAGATGATCATGGTGTGGTAAGTGATAGGGAAATGACATTAATAGAAGAAGAGGTATATGATTCTAACTCAAACTCAATTGATGATTCTTACATTAACTATTGTGATATGTCAAATTATGAATCATCTGTTGAATACCATGACAATTCTGTTGATGATGCATACGATGATTCTTTTGTTGAATTCCATATTGTGTCATGTGATGAATCATCTAATATTCCCTGTGACAATACTGTTGTAATTGCATGCAATGATTCATATAATAACTATGACATATCTTATGATGAATCATGTGTTGAAATGATAAATGAAAGCATGCCTTCGTATGAAAAGCTAGATAAAACATTGTTGAAAATGAATAAATTTCTAGCAAAATTATCTAAGCAGAAATCCATTTTGAAAAAGGAAAATAAAAGCATGGCAAAGCAATTAAGAAAAATAAAATATTATTATGTCATCTTAGAAAAGAGAAAGATTGAGAAGATCTTAAAAATTATCTGCTTAGAAAAAGAAATGGATGATTATTCTAGGGCTACATTCGAAGTTAAAAATGAAAAGAATAATCATAATAAACCCTTAAGAATTAAAAAGAAAAACATTTTCAAGAAGGGTTTAGCCCTTAAATCCAATAGCTATTTTTATGCCTCATCGAGCAAAAATAAGATGTGTAAGCATAATCTTTCACATATTTACAAAACTAGCTTACACTGTAAAAGAAAATGGCACATTCAATCTTCATGTCCATCTAGTAGTGCCAGAGGCCTAGATAAAAAAATGAATTGGATTATCATGATGGTGAATCTCTCAGGATCTAAGGAAGATTGAATTCCAATAGAAATTGTATAAATATTTTAATCTTCCCTTAGTTCCTAGGTTTAAGGGGTTGCAATGATTGTAGGCTTAGGAAGTGGTCTGTGCTTAAAATGAAAACTCTTAGTATATGTATTCACAATACACTTTTTCCATACTAAGAAATTGAATAAAATTCACTTCCAAATGGACTAGGCATGTTTGTTAGGTAAATTTTTCTAAATGCTTAACCCATGCTAACATGAAAATCACAAAGTTAAGCATACTTTGTCCATTGCACATAATTGAGCTTTAGGGATCCATCCTATTCTATATATCTTTAACCCTAATCTCATTAGTCAAAACTTGGTCATCACTCTAGGTATAAGCAATGAAAATAAATTCCATATCTATCTTGTGCTAATAATAAGACATCCCTCTCACAATCAAAATTAGAGGCATCCACTAGGGGATTCGCATTTTATTGTTAAATCAAATTATTCCCTTTGAGATTAATATTTAAATCCTCTAATCTTGTTTCACCTATCTACTTGTATCCTTGCTTCAGATTGTAATTATATTTATAGGATACTTTCCATTCTCCAAAGAGCACTATTCAAAAATTCATATACTTCTAGTTGCTCTTTGTCTAAATGGGTTGGACATATCCACTTCCATGAAAATATCTTGAATTGCGTCCACTTATATTAAATACACTTTGAACTTAACATAAATTATAATCCTTAAGAGTATTTAATCTACTCCACATGCATAGCTCTCAAAACGTTAAGTCATAACCTTTAGAGCTTCATCTTCATGAATTATGTTAAATGGCTAACATGAATGGATTAGATTCAACATATGTGAAGATGCAAAATTTCAAGAAACCTATGCATGATTCTTAAAGCTTAATGCCATTTGAACTTGTGCCTCTCACATTTTGAAAATCATAAGAAAAGAGGTAGTTATAAGCTTTATTCATTGAAGGAATATTGATTGTGACTCTTTGGTCCTTTAAAGCCTATGCATCTATCGCCAAGATATAATAACTGAAAATATTAAAACACTTGGCTAAAGAACTTGAACTATAAGAAAAGGCATAAAATGATGAAGTGCATAACTTAGGGGAGCATCCTTCTTTGATTGTTATATTAACTAAATGCTGTCGTAATCATACTACATGTTTGAATGCCTAAATGAATATCAATATCGCATTAAACTCATTCTATCCTCTGTTCTTTACTGTGCATATTCTTTGATGGATAGATTATGTTTTATAAATTGTTTATACTATTGGAATGCATGCTTAGTATAGAATGCCTCCTGTATAGCAGATGCAGTTGATGAGAATTGTATGCTGGTAGTGGATTATAGGTTCTCGCCTGCTCAAATTGAAATATTTTGAATTGATTTCTTGAATCTATCAAGTTTTGGTGCATGAAAATTTGGGAAATGTCCGATTTACAGACGGCATACTACCGAAATTTTGACAGGATTTTTCCTAAACCAAAACCTTGTGTTAAAGATGATTATGATGAAATTAACTTAAAATATTTTTTTTGAAAGGATGAGTGAGAACTTAAATAGAAATATCACACTTTCATCCTTACATAATCATTACATACTTAGGGGAGCTCAGCTCCATCCCTATAGAAAGTACATAAATGATCCATATGCATCACTTTCATTTATTGAATATAGGGGCTCTTAAGAATACCCTAAACATTATATCTAGTGCTTAAAGGCGTATGATTTGATATGGAATGTTCTTGGGTCATGAACATTATTGAACGTCTCAATATATATTCTCTTATGCATCTATGATCTATATGGACAACTATACTAATCAAGTGACAAATGCAATTGACAAATACTCAGTATGGTTGATTTTAAAGATTTGGATTGATGGCTTATACTACTATGCATAATGAAATTAATCTTTGGTTAGTATAAGTAGTTAAAGAATCTAAGCACGTACTAAAATTGAAAGGGGGAGCATCTAGGCATAAAATCCTATCTTGTTATGCTCACCAATATTTTTGGCTTAGATCAATTTGTTATTCACTGTGGCATGTGCTCAATTGTGATAACCTTATTGAATATCTTAATTGAAAACTATAATACTTAGCCACACATTCTTTGTGCTTGCCATATGATGTTGTATGCAATTGTTGAATTTTTTTAGGATCATTATGGTTGTGATTTTCTAGTTATATTTTAGTATGTGCTTAATTGACAAACCAGAAAATTTGTACTTGTTTGCCTTAAATTAAAATCTTATTTTTCAGCAAGCACACCCCTAGTACTTTTTGCAAATATCAAAGGGAGATATATACTTATATGTATATACATATATATATATATATATATTTATTGTAATACTTTATGGAAAGAACTAATTTCAAAACTAAAACATTTTCTCTTGCCTCATTATTTGTATATACATATATGGTTTTCAAGTCATATAACTGGTTCAGTAACTTCACATGAAAATGCATACGAACTAGTTAGACTGTTTTATGCTCAAACCTTCTATTTGGTATCATATGTTGTGTGTTTTAAACTCAAATCTTTCACGGGTCTTATGATATGCTTCAATTGCTATGGTTTGTACATATTTATGGTCTAATTCTGTTTGTCATGTCATTTAAATCATTTAAATGACTAGTTATATAGTTTGTGTGCTTATCTACTAAACCAGTCATTACTTTATACTCTATGAATTTGTCTGTACTATGAATTGCATGACTATTCTATCCCTTAAATGACTGAAAGTTATACCTCTATTTCATGTTTCGAGAATATTGGATTGTTTGAGTAATAGTTGTGGATATATTGAAAATATATTACTCAATCAGGTCATTTGTTTACAGATGTTTTTGGGAAATGTCCTATTCATAAACGACATGTTGCCGAAATTTTTAAAAAATTTCCCAAACTTCTATTGTATACAAATGATTTTTACCCAATGCCTAAAGCAATAATTTTTATGGCCCTTTTTGCTATTGCCAAAAGGGGGAGATGGATAAGAGGGCAAAAATTGGGTTAACTTATTGAAAATTGGATTGAATTGAACTTACATGAAAAATTGTTTAGAATTTTACATGATGCACATTGTTAGGGGGAGCCTTTTACGGCCATACCAATTTTTGCATGATGTATTTGTTATCATCAAAAAGGGGGAGAATGTTGACCTTATAGGTCACACCCGGTTTTGATAATGACAAATACTTAGGTATTTGACGGTTTTCAAGTGTTTGTGCAGGCTTAATTGAATATCCCAAGGAAGGACACTTGAAGAAATAAGAAGACCTTGAAGACTTCTTTAATTGTTGTCATATATATTTCATTTCACTCGGTCTGTAATAGTAACTAGGTATTTCAGTTTGTAATAATCTCTACATGTCATGCATGTAAGTGTGTAAGCTTAGAAATGCCATAGACTAACCATAGAGACCGAATGACCTTAGGGCACCCTTCGGTCGACTGAAGGTCAACCGATGCCAGGTTTTTTGGCGTACTTGAAACGACCCTATGTCCCAGCACTTGCAAGTAAGAAAGTCCCCATAATCACTTGCTCAATCAGGGGATCAGACTGAAATTAAATTGAATATAATAGGCAAATATGTGAAAGGTCGGGCAACCAAACCCCAGGAGTTCAAAACTCCTCAGGCACCCGAATTGTTAAGAAGTCAACAGTTTGATCAAGTTTCGGGTGACCGAACCTAAAATGACCCTATCGCCCTCGAGCGACCGAACCCTTAGAAGGTCACTTTTCATCAACTTGGGCTATGAACTATTTAGTTCAAAACAAGCCTCGGGCGACTGAATTCCTTAGTTCGGTTAATCGAACGTATCTTCGGGCACCCGAACCATGCACCAAAACTTTCTAACTTTGGTTCAACCAACCGAGCCCAAACTCGGGCACCCGAACCTTCAAGGGTGGCTTTTCTGACTAAGTCTGTTCGGGCGACTGAACCAAGGTTCAGCCACTCGAACCTCGGGGGGTTAAAAATATTTTAACCGTGGTAAATTTGGGTTAATTGTGTTTAAGTTATTTGAAACTTTTCTAAGAATACCCAATAGGTCCCAAACGGTTATATTTTTACCCCTGCCTATAAATATGGGTTCGTTTGTGAGGATTAGTAGGAGATTAGCCAAAATCATTAGAGAAAATCCTCTCTATCTCAAAATCACATTTTGTCCAAAATACTCTCAAATATTCACTCACTTGATACATCTAGATAGTGTGAGAGTATATTGATTGTCCTTGTGTTCATTAGATAGTGCTAATACTCTCATTTGATTGATTAAGCGTGATATTAGTTTTGGGGAGCTTAGCTTAAGTTTATCCCACATATTTTGATATTATAAATCTTGTGCTGGGATAAATTAAGTGAGCTTAGGATATTTGCATTGTTATTGCAAGTGTCCTATAGCTTTGATTTTGGTGTGCAAAATATTTTTCTACAAGCTAAAATATTTTCAAACTAGTATTGTGTTTAGTTCATTGAAGAAAATTCTTTTGAACTAGTTTGATTATTTGATTGATATCTTTGGAATACTGATATGCTATTGATTTGTGCTTTGCTTAAACTCCAAAGTATTGCTTGTTTAGAATACTCTTGAACATTATTGTGATCATATCTTGTTGAGTGTTATTTACACGTATATACACATCACTGAGCTTGCATATACCTACATTGTTGATGTGTATGTGATTGTGCGTATTTAGGTACATATCCGCTTTACGTGAAAACACTATTTCTATAACATTTATTTGAGCAAATACTATTGTAATTCTAGGCCCAGGCCTGAAGAGGGAGACTAGCCCTGTGAAATAGTTCTAGATTGGCTTAGACCTGGTTAGGAAAGCTAGGTGCGTCATCTTGTTAGGGCGTGTCGGTTGAGGTCAGCCTCTTGAATTGATGTGGTTTGTACAGGTGCTGCTCCACTCGTTAAGTGAGCATTAGTGGAATCCTCGGGCTTGCGAGCTAGAGGCGGGGACGTAGGCACAGTTTGCCGAACCTTGATAACATATTTTGTGTGCGCTGTTTATCTTTTTGCAATTTACATTCCTGCACATTTATATTATAGTTGGTGAATGCTACGCATGATTTTAACTTCCACACATTATATTTGTCTACGCATTTGGAACTGCATAGATAGACCCTAGGTTGTGAATCTACTGCTACTATTTAGGTCAAACCTAGGAAAAAGTTTTAAATTCCAATTCACCCCCCCCTTTGGGAATACACCAAATCTAACAATTGGTATCAGAGCCTCGTTGCACTAGACTTAAACGTTTTTGCAAAAAGATCGCAATGGCTCAATTTGGTCTATCTCCATTCGGTGAGGGACAGTCACCCACTAGTCCTCCATTGTTTTGTGGTGTTAACTACATCCACTAGAAAATTCGAATGAGCATGTTTATAAAATCTATGAACTGGAGGGCCTGGCAGGTGATTGTGAATGGAATTTGTATGCTAGGTAATGAAAATGATATTAATTTTATGCATACAAATTCATATGCCATGGATCTACTATATAATGCTTTAGATTCTAATATACTACTTCAGTTTGTGGCATATCATAGTGCACAGGAAATCTGGATTAAGCTGGAAAAGAGATATGGAGAGACCCAGTAAAAGGAGACCATCACTCCAAAGGTATCATGTTCAGATGATCATGGTGTGGTAAGTGATAGGGAAATGACGTTAATAGAAGAAGAGGTATATGATTCTAACTCAAACTCAATTGATGATTCTTACATTAACTATTGTGATATGTCAAATTATGAATCATACGTTGAATACCATGACAATTCTGTTGATGATGCATGCGATGATTCTTATGTTGAATGCCATGTTGTGTCATGTGATGAATCATCTAATATTCCCTATGACAATACTGTTGAAATTGCATGCAATGATTCATATAATAACTATGACATATCTTATGATGAATCATGTGTTGAAACTTAGGAAAAAGTTTTAAATTCCAATTCACCCCCCTTCTTGGGAATACACCAAAGCTAACAGAAGTATATAGTGCTGAAATTTTACTAACTTGCTCTTTGTGAGAGTATATTTGTACGCAGATTATATCTTATTTCTTATAGTACTTTGACGTTCCGAGGATTGTTTGTATCGTTGGCTAAGTAAGGGGATATTGCTTAGAGAGGCGGGCTCTAGCCTAATTAAGGAGTGACCGAATGAGGGTACATCATTTGGAGAGGCGGGCTCTAGCTTATGAAGGGGTGTGTAAAGGTTTGTTCTGCCTATTAAAGGATCAGGTTTAGTGAATCCTTTGGTGGTTTGCCAAAGGCGAGGACGTAGGCTGGGTATAAGCAAACTTCGTCAAAATCTTGTCTCACTCTCTCTTTCCCTTACTCTCTTTATTTTCAGTACATATACAATTACGTGGATGTATATCTAAATTATATACCCTACATGAATTAGATATTAAATAAACTTAAAGCTTAATTTGCTTTTGGGATTACGGAAACCAAAAGGGAGTACATTAGTTGATCAATCTTTTGCGGAAACTGTATAGTAGTACGTTGATTAATTCAACACCCCAAGACTCTTTAACTTAAAGTTTATTTAAGATCTAAGTATTTGGAAAGAGTGATTGGATGTTGTATTGAATATCAAATTGAGAGACAAATTTCATATATACAGGGCTTGATTCAAATTGATATATCTAGGGCTGACAACAAATTCTATATTGTGATTGAATGGTTTAAAAGTTTGATATTGAGTGGATTGTGTTTGTATTCCAAAGAGTGCTGAATCTTGCAAATCTAAATAGTGCTGAAGTTAAACTCGTACTTGGCAAATTACTTGGTTGTTTGCTTTCAAATTGTGGTTGATTGATTAGTTGGATGATTTAATGATTGTATGGTTGTTGATTGAATTAAGAAATAAGTTTTTACTAAAAGTTTGAAGAATCAACAATAAGTTAAGAATTCTTAAAAAGATTTAAAAGAAAATTTTTAAAACCCAATTCACCCCACCTCTTGGGACTACACCTTGCTTTTCAATTGGTATTAGAGAGGGGTTATAGAAAATCTTAATTAGTAGCTATAAAAAGATCTTAATGACTCACTTAGGAGTAGCTCCCTTTGTAGAGAGACAATCTTCAAGTAGGCTACCAATCTTTTGTGGACACAACTATACATTTTGGAAAAAGAGAATGCAAATATACCTTCAAACCATGGATTGGAAAGCTTGGAAGGTTGTCACGGATGGTGATCTAATTCTTACCACATTAGTAGACGGAGAACAAATACCTAAGGAAAAGAAAGACATGACTGAAAGAGATTATAAAATGTTGCAAATAAACTCTAATGCTATGAATGGTTTATATTGTACTTTAGATGCTAATGAAACTAATATAGTAATGACTTGCAAATCGGCTAAGGAAATATGGGACAAGTTAGAAATCACTTATGAAGGCACTATAGATGTTAGGGATAATAGGATTGATATGCTTACAAGCGAATATGAAGTTTTTAGGATGAACCCGGATGAATCCATAACTAATATGTTTACTAGGTTCACTCATATAATCAATTCCCTAAATGCATTAGGAAAAACCTACACTACTTATGAAATGATTAGGAAAATTCTTAGAGGGCTACCACCAAAATGGGAACCAAAAGCCACTACCATAACTGAAGGAAGAAATCTGAAAACCACTTCCTTAGATGAGCTTATAGGTTCTCTACTTACATATGAAATGACAAGAAATGAAAGAAGTGGAAAAACTAAAGCCCAAGAATCTATATCATTCAAAGTTTCAAACTCTAGTAGTGAAGAAGAAATGGATGAAGATGAAGTAGCCTTCATATCTAAGAAGCTAGCAAAAATTCTAAGAAGGAAAAATAAATTCAAAAGAAAATCCAAATCTGAATCAGAAGAAGAAGAAGAAGAAGAAGAAAAAGTTAGCAAGAAATCAAAGAATAAAACTCCTACATGTTACAATTGCAACAAAGTTGGACATATAAAACCAGAATGTCCACTACTACTAAAGAAAGAGTCTAAGAAGAAAATGAAAAATGTTATGAAACCACTAGTTGGGACAACATGAGTACAAGTAGTTCGGAAAATGAATCAAGTGACCAAGAGGTTTCTTATACGTGCTTTATGGCTTGGGATGATGAGGAAAGCTTATAATCTAAATCTTTAAATAATTCTTGTAGTGATGAATTCGATGATGAGTGTATGCCATCTTATGAAGAACTTCAAAATGACTTATTCAAGGTGCATAAGATGTTAATTAAAGTAACTTAACAAAATGTTTCATTGAAAAATAAGAATGTAGGTATAATGAAAGAGTTAGAATCTCTTAGAACTGCTGAAAGGGAAAAGGATTCAATAATCAAGAAAATAGAAAGTAACAATGAAGCTATGACAAAGGAGCTAGAATCTAAAAATCTTGTTAAAAATAAAAAAGACTTGAAAATTAAAGAATTAGAAAGCGAGAATGAAAAGATGATAGAAGACCCTCGATCCATATCCTCTATAGAATATAAGAAAGATATATAAATTTCTGAATTAGAGGATAAAGTAAGAAAATTATCTCTAGAATTAGAGAAATCATTAAAGAAAGTTGATGACAAGAAAGACATAGAGATAAATGATCTCAAAAGTAAAATTAAATATAAAGAAAAGATCATCTATAACTTTACAAAAGGAAAAATAAACTTTGACAAGATGATAGGCTCACAAAGGATGACTCTAAATAAAGAAGGCATTGGTTTTAATGGAATTGAAAATATAAGGAAAAACAATCTTTATATGGGTTATTTTTCAAAAGAATCCAAAGACTATGCTAACACATCTAGTAATGCCTACACTAACACTATATGCTATCAATGTAAAAAAAAGGGACATATAAAGTTTTGAATGTCCATTTAAGAGAAAGGGTGTGGAAACTAAACAAGTATGGAGAATTAAGGAAACATCCTTTATTAAACCAACCATACCCAAGAAAGTATGGGTACCATGATGAAAGACTAGTTCATAAGCAAAAAATTTCATGGATTAAGTCATTCCCCTTTAAAAATTAAGAAAGCAACTTAATTCATGATCAACAAACGAACTAATTGATATAGAAAAACTTAAAGATGAGTTTAAGAGCTTATTATAACAAAATGGCATTATTGGCCAAAATCATAGGATGATTTTTTACAAGGCTTAACTTAAGAAAAATATTAAGAAATATCAAATTGAGCATATTACATAAGTGCTTTGATTAAGAAAAAGATATTTAAGAATGAAAGCCTATATGTTACATGCTTACATGCCTATATGAGATGCTATATGCTACATGTGTATGACTTGACTTAACTTATATTGATAATTTATGGCTCACTATGTTGAAAATTTGAGCATGAGAATATTGAACATAAGCATGAATTATGATATGAGATTAATTCTTGACCATGCATTACATGTATAAACTTATTGCTATTTATATTGATATCGATAAGCTATGAAAGATATAATAGTTATATTGATATCCATGAGCTATGCATGATGTGATAATGACTTTGGTATCTATAAAGTACTTTGGTATTCATAAATATTTTAATTGATATCAAAATTTAAAAACCCACTTGGTATCACATTTCAAAAATTTTAATTGGTATCAAAATTTAAAAGCTCACTTAGTATCGCAATCTAAAAGTTCAATTTGTCTTTTGAGTATAACAAGTATGATCATCTCTATGTGCATGGTATGTCATTGATGATATTGACATGATATTGATATTTGAATACATGATGTGGATCAATGTTTTGAAACATGGGATGATAAAAGCATAATTGATAACAAAACTGAATATATTGAATTCAGGGGGAGTGTTATGACTTATTACTTATATTATAATTGTTTCCCTATTAATCAATTGATATCATGAATTCAATTTTAAATTGGTATCATAAAATCAACAATTGGTATCTTGAATAATGTCAAAGGGGGAAAAAGCTGTTAGTAAGGATATGACTATTAAAACACACTACACATGCTACATGCTTACATGCCTATATATGATATGCTATATGCTACATGTGTATGACTTGACTTGACTTGACTTATATTGAAATTTTATTGCTTACTATGTTGAAAATTTGAGCATGAGATTATTGAGGAAAAACATGAATTTTGATATAAGATTAATCCTTGACCATGCATACTATTGATGAATCACATGGATATACTTACTGCTCTTTATATTGGTATCCATAAGCTATGAAAGATATTTTTGATATCCATGAACTATGCATGATGTGATATTACTTTTGGTATCTATAAAGTATTTTTGGCATCACATTTTAAAAAATTTAATTGGTATTGTCGCAACGTCCCGGAGCGCGAGTGCCCCGGCATGGCAAAATAAAAATGAATTTATAGATTTTCAAGGAAAAATAGGAATATCAGAGTCGTCACTAACCTTTTAGTATGATTAGAATGCTTAATTACTACCTCGTTAAGGGCAAAATGGGTCTACGTTACGAGCACCCCCTACGCACCCGTTCTTAAGAACGGTACGTAATTAATTTGGAATTATCCCTAAGTTAATCTAAAAAGTATTTAGAATTACTCCCTAGTGAATTTACCAATACGCAAGCAAAATAAAAAAATAAATAAATACTTAATACAAAAATATACGTAATATATAAATATATATACATATTCCCTCAAAACTAAAGGTACGTGAAGTTCGAAAGCTTATACTCTTGTTAAAATCATAGGGACAAAAAATCGATAATATTTAATAAAAATATTATGATACTAGAGTAATAACAAATTAATACAAGTACTAAAAAAATAATGCAATTGAATCTACATATGCCTCAAAAGGGAATAATAATAATAACTAATAATAGTAATAATAATAATGATAATAGTGCAGATAATAATATTGGTAACAATAATATTAATGATAATGATAAATGTGATAATAACAATAAATAATAATAATAGTAACGATAATGGTAACATTGATAAACGTAACAATAGTAATGATAAATTATGATAATAAACAATAATGATAGTAATAATGTTAATAGTGAGAATAACAAATATTATTAATAATAATATACATGTCTTAACAATATAAAAGTTACCTTTAATACTAACATGCAATGAAGGATATGCACACTACACACATTGGCAAATCACTAACTAAAGAAACAAATCAAACTTAGGGTTAATAATTTGGAAACCAATGAGAAACCAAGAAAGTAATGAAATTATGGAAAATATTTATTTCTAAAATTAATATGTACTTATTCAATATGGCCACCAAAATTAATACACAACCCTAAATATACAAATACTAAACATAAAATCAGTGCAACCAAAAACCCTAAATGCACACAACAATGACTATGACCTATTTAAATAAATACAACCAAAACCCTAAATATTAATCATACTGCATAAATATGGTCCTAAAAAAAAGGAAACCTTAAATATTATTGTAAAACATGAATATGACACACTTGATAATATTCGACACTCAAAACTTATTACATTTAAATATCACGCACTAGAACTCTTATCTCCATAGTGAAACAAAATCCTAACAATAATGAGAACGAACAGATTAGTATTTAAAATAATTACCGCAAAAAAAAAAAAATCTAAACAAATATCACATCAATAAAATGAAACCATCAACACAATATTAAAATTTTAACGTATATATAATAAAAAGCCTAGATACGAACATTCACTACATACCATGACAAATAATATATTAATATACATACATATACAATGAAGTCTTGAGTTTTAAATATTAAAACAAATCAAAATAAGAAAAGAAACAGAAAAATAAATAAATAAATTAATTATTTAATAAATAAATAAACAAATGAATATCAAATATATATATATATATATATATATATATATAAAACCTGAATAAATATTATTACAAAAGATGAAAAACAAAAAATCCTGCAAAAAATAAATTAAAATTTAACACCAATTAAATGTATGATAAAAAAAATAAATAAACTTTACATATATATGTGCGCGCGTGTGTGGCTTGCATGAAAGGAGCTTACCGCCGGAGGTGGATCGCCGGGGCTGGAAGAGGAGGTCACCAGAGTGCTGGGCTACTGTGGTGCTGCAGGTGTAGTGCTGCTGTGGTGGTCGGAGGTCCTGGGGGCTGGTGTAGCAGCGGTGGAGCCGAGGACGACTGGAGGCTGCCGGGGTAGATGATCGGAAAGCTGGGCCGCTGCTGTAGGCTTGGCCGGGGACGACAGTAGCAGAGGAGGGCGGAGACGCTGGGTCGCAGTCTGCCAAGAAGACGCCAGAGAAGGAGGTGCTGTGGTGTTCGGGTCTGACACTGAAGCTGGGTGTTGCAGGAGGAAGCCGGCTGGGAGGAATGGAGGCGACTGCAAGGTGGTGGTCGGAGGTGGAGTGGGGCGAAGAGGCCACAGGAGCAGGGATGCGGGCAGTGAGGTTGAAGATGGTTTCTGCAAGGAGGCCTCCGGGAAGAAGAAGAAGAAGAAGAAGAAGAGGAAGAAGAAGAAGCAGCAGAAGTTTTTTTTTTCTTTTTTTCTTTGCTTTGGCTGTGCGCCCCCCTCTTGGCTGTGAGTGAATGCCTTTTTAAAGGCTTCCTAACCCTAATCCCACTATCCCAAAATAATAATAATAATAATAATAATAATAATATAATAAAACAACAACAATAATAATAGGAATAATACTATTAATAAGAGTAATAAAAAAATAATAATAATAGCAAAAATAATAATAATAATAATAATAATAATAATAATAATAATAGCAAAATAATAGTAATAATAATATAGGAAAATAATAATAATAATAATAATATAAATAACAATAATAAAATAATAATAATAATAATAAAGTAACAATACTATTAATATATACGATAATAATAATAATAATAATAATAATAATAATAATAATAATAATAATAATGTATTGGGCACTGGGCAAAAATAGGGTGTCTACAGCTACCCCTCTTTGTGGGTTTCGTTGCTTCAATGTAATGGTAGAACTCTCCTATGTTTTTTGTAGTAACAAGTCTGTAAAGATAAAAAATATATATTTTAGCCAGGCCACACAACTGCTTGGGGCTTTTCAATTGGGTACTGTTTGCTTTTGTCAATCAGGGATAACAAAAGTGACTAGGGCAATCTTGAAATGTTTAGCATGATTCTCTGGAAGATGACTTCTTGAATGAGCAAGGTAATCCAACTGATATTTTTGAAAGGGTCAATAGAAACTGAAGAGGAGGACTTGCATCAGGTTTGAGAACCCAAATGCCAAAGTATATGACGATGACTTGCATCGGGTGTAAGAACCCAAGTGCCAAAGTATATGATGATGACTTGCACTGGGTTTGAGGTCCCGAGTGCCAAAGTATATAAGACTAACTTGCATTGGGTCTGAGAACCCGAGCACCGAAGTATATGAGACTAACTTGCACTGGGTTTGAAAACCCTAGCGCCAAAGTACATGAGACCAACTTGCACTGGTTTGAGAACTTGAGTGCCAAAGTACATGAGACTAACTTACACTAGATTTGAGAACCCGAGCACCAAAGTACATGAGACTAACTTGCATTGGGTTCGACGACCCAAGTGCCAAAGTACATGAGACTAACTTGCACTCGGTTTGAGAACCCGAGCGCCAAAGTACATGAGAATGACTTGCACCGAGTTTGAAGACCCAAGCGCCGAAGTACATGAGACTAACTTGTAGTGGATTTGAGATCCCGAGTGCCAAAGTACATGAGACTAACTTGCACTACGTTTGAGAACCCAAGTGCCCAAGTACATGAGACTAACTTGCACTGGGTTTGAGAACCCGAGCGCCTAAGTACATGAGACTAACTTGCATTGAGTTTGAGAACCTGAGCGCTTAAGTACATGAGACTAACTTGCACTAAATTGAAGAACCTAAGCACCTAAGTACATGAAACTAACTTGCACTGGGTTTGAGAACCTGAGCGCCTAAGTACATGAGACTAACTTGCACTGCGTTTGAGAACCCAAGCACCTAAGTATATGGGACTAACTTGCACTGGATTTGAGAACCCGAGCACCTAAGTACATGAGACTAACTTGCACTGGGTTTAAGAACCCGAGCGCCTAAGTAATGAGACTAACTTGCACTGGGTTTGAGAACCCAAGCGCGTAAGTACATGAGACTAACTTGCACTGGGTTTGAGAACCCAAGCACCTAGGTATATAGGACTAACTTGCACTGGGTTTGAGAACCTGAGCGCCTAAGTATGTGAGACTAACTTGCATTGGGTTTAAGAACCGGAGCGCCTAAGTACATGAGACTAACTTGCAATGGGTTTGAGAACCCGAGCGCCTAAGTACATGAGAATGACTTGTACCGAATGTAATAATCCAGGTTGAGGTACATAGGGATGACTTGCTGCGAATGTAAGAATCCGAACTGTAGCGGATACGATGATCCAAGCCATTTCAAGCTGTAATAAGGTATGAAATCAAAATTTGGAAAATGGTCACTCTATTGGGGCAATGCACTTGGGGTAAGGTCCTAATGTCAATGAATGAATCCCCTTGTATTTGGGATCTGTTGCCCCAATTTCAAAATAAATCAATGTGTTACTGGGGTTACCTGCCCCAGTTTCCAAGTAAATCAATGTGCGCTTTGGGGTCAGCTGCCCCAACTAAGACATTAGCACAACAAGAAGCTCTCAATCAAGGATGTCAAATGATCATTCGAAAGCTTATTCAACAAGACAAGTGTGAAGGATGCTCTATTGCTGCGAATGTTAGAATGCAATGATATGCTGTTATATGTATGCATGTTGCTAACTTGTGATGCTGGAGTGCAAGGGCATATTGCTTTATGTGTGCATTTTTCATTTTTTTGTGCAATACCTGAAATGCATAATGATGCATGAAATGAATGGTAATGCATGAAATGTAGGGTGATGCATGAAATGCATGACAACGCATGAAATACATGACGACAATGCATGAAATGTAGGATAATGCATGACAATGCATGAAATGCAGGGTAATGCATGAGATGCATGGTAATGCGTGAAATATAGGGTAATGCATGAAATCAATGGCAAGGCATGAAATGTAGGTAATGCATAACAATGCATCAAATGTAGGTAATGCATGAGATGCATGGTAATGCAAAAAATGTGGGGTAATGCATGAAATGCATGACAATGAATGAAATGTAGGTAATGTATGACAAGGCATGAATCTTTTCTCCCAACGCACTTGTGATCAACAATCTCGTCTTTTATCTCGGCCATGTTTTCGAATTTTTGCATAGAGTTTGTTGCATTTGAATGGATCTGTAACCGATCTTGGCTCAATCTTCTTGATTCATTCGATCATGGGTGTGATTGACTTGGCTCAAATGAAAATCACAAAATTTGCCCCAGTTGAATGGATCAATAGTTGATCTTGACCCTAATTTCATATTCCAATCTAATAAGAAGACGCTTGAATGGGTCCCACTGAAACTTAACTCGAAATTTGCCTCAATTAAATTTATCTGCCACTGATCTTGACTCTATTGTTGGATTCTTCTTGAATAAGCAAATCTCCGAAACCTGACACCACATTTTCCCCAGTTAGGCTGCTCTTTCTCCATAGGTATCTTCTTCATAGAAACTACTGGGGATTTTGAAACTTTTTGACTATCCATCCTCTTTTAACGCTTTGAAGAGTAAGAAAGGTGTTTTTTTTTTTGGAACGAGAAATGATTATGCAACTATGACATCAACTTGCTAAATTAAAAGGCCACCCACATCAAATAGATTGTTTTACCATGTTTCAATGCTATCAAAGGGAAAATTTATACTAGTATTCAAAAGTCGTATAACGGTGATTACCCAGCCTAGACGATTGTCTTTTTCTTCCACTGCCCCAGTTTCATCGAGGGTCATTCATCCTTTTTGTCTTATCCTATTGCGAAACTACTGGAAATCTCTCATTTAATTGTTGCCTCTAGCTTAGTCAAGTTTAACCCATGTTTTGATCTCAAGATGGTCTTAAGACTCGGGACGAAATGTAGGCTTAGGGTTGTAGGCTTTCAGAATAAAAGGGATACTAAGGCTCCAAAATCCCATCCCATAATGATGTTTTATGCCCCCAGTTAGAGTTGAGGCACTTTGCAAGATATTGACCAGACTTGTTATTTAAACAAACTGCCTACGTACCTTTTCAGGATCATGTCATTACGTAGTTCAGACTCAACATTGAGTCTGACAAATCATTTGAGACAATAACATATACCAATCTGGTCAGGACTTTCATTTGGACCGTAATGTAGGCAAGGGGTATGGGTTAAAGAATAAATGAGTTAAATAAGGCTCAAAATCATCGATTTCATTATGGGTAATTTGGTCAAAGATCACATATATAGTAAGCCCCTTATTTTTCTTTCTTCTTCCTTTTCTTCTTTTTTCTCTTTCCCTTTTTTTTTTTTTTTACCTCCTTCTTATTTTATTGTATCTTTTACTTTTACTTTTATGAAAGAATCTTTACTTCATTTTCATTTGAATTTTATTTGGGACTCATCTTTTTTTAAAAAAAAACTGCCCCGGTTTGGGCTGTGATCCTTTGACGGGTTACTCAAGAAATGAATTTTTCAGGCTCAAAAGGACTTACAAGGGATTTCTTCTTTAACTTTCTTTTGGGTAGTAGAAAAATGGTCTGTCATCCTTTTGGTAATGATTATTGTCTCAAATGACTCACCAAACGCTAAAGTACCCAAACCCAAGTTAGATTTCTGGTGATCTGGCTTTTAAGAAAAAGTTAGTTTAACATTCAAGCTTAACTTGGTTGACAAATGGTAAATCATTGTTTGGGTTCTTTTTAGGGATAACTGATCGGCCAAAGAGGGTCATCCATCATTTGATCAAAACATGAGTGATGACCTGACAGGAAATTGTCGGAACAGCACAACCACTTCGTTGAATTCCTTGGAGAGTAAAATACTTCTTCATAACATTTGAATTTAATAGGGTGAGGACGAGTGTTCCGTCCTTCTCTACTTTTGCCTCTTGGGTTAAATTTTCAAAATTAACATTTTTTCTAGCTCATGAATACTGGCAATGTTACCTTCCAAATTCCGCATGAAACACAAGCAAACAAAATTTGGCAACTAGACTCGTGAAGCAAGTGAGATAACGCAATGCATAATTCATTTTATTAATGATAGAAAACCTTCCGAGACACAGGCGTCCACAGATTACAAAAGGAAAAAAACAATAAGGAAAAAAAAAAGAACATCAAATGAAAAGGATTGGATAATCAAAAGCTCGCTACTCTAGCAATTTAGCCTCTACGGTTAACAACTGAAACCATTGATTTGGGAATCTCCCAAATATGATAACCACATCCTTCCTTATGATTAGGCAAAGGATTCCCCTGGACTCCTTGTTACTTGTCGTTAAAAGCTAACCATCCGACATCTCTTAGTGATTGCACTTTGTGTTTGAACGCCCAGCATCGGTCGACAGTATGGCCGGGGTAATTGGCGTGATATGCACACCTAGGATTTGGGTCATACCATTGCAGGAGAGGGGTTGGAATGGAAGCCCTTGGGTTGGTTAAAACCATTCTTCTTTCGAGCAATTGAGGGAATAACTTTGAATACGACATAAGGATAGGATCTATTCTCTAAAAGTTCTTTTGGCCACTTCTTTCTTGTGCCTGAGCATTCGGTTGGGTAAACGTAGGACCAGAGTGAACAATCTGGGGCCTTGTGCCTGTAGGCACCGTTTGATTTACTGCATGTTCAAAACCAAAGTTTCTCTTGGGTCATTGGTTCCTACCTTTGGTGTACTGACTATTCCAATTAAACTGTCCCTATATCATTTGCGCCTCTTCCTCCTTCTTTCTATTAGTCCACCTTTTGCCCAAACCAGTTTTTGCGTCACTATCCTTGACTAGGTTTGCCTTGATATCACCTTCAATTCTCCCTCCCACAGCCACAATATCCATAAAATCATGGGGAGTTGCTCCCCGAAGATGCATGTGGTAATGGTCTTTTAATGTGCGCGCGAAGAAGGAGATGGTCTCTTGGTCACTCACTGGGGGGTCAACCTCGATTGACATATCCCTCCATCTATAAGCATATTCTCGAAACGTTTTGGTAGATTTTTTCTCCATTTCTTGTAGAGTCATTCGATCAGGTGCCATCTCCATCACATGGCAGTAGTGAGTGACAAAGGCATTGGCCAAGTCCTTCAAAGTGCGGACCCAGGCCTTATCTTACAGAATATACCAACGGATAGCGGACCCGATCAAACTGTTTTGAAAACAGTGCATCATTAGTTTTTCATCATTTGAGTAAGCTGCCATTACTTGGCAATATATCACTAAATGTGTTCGAGGGCACCTGGTTCCATCGAACTTTTCAAAGTTCGGCATCTTGAATTTTGGTGGCAGATTGACCTTTGGCACCAGGCAAAGGTCATTAGGATTAACAGAATCGAAAGTATTAGACCCTTCCATTGCTTTCAAGCGCTCTTTTAGTACGTCCCAGCGACGCTCGACCTCAGATTTGTTTATTCCCATATCAAAAGGTACTAACGGAGGAGTTCCTGCCACTGGAAACCCCTGTGCTGGCATAGTAGGGATGAAAGGAGGCATATTTGGCAGTGGACCCCCCATGACACCAGGTCGTGGAGCTGATGTTTGTCCATGATCTAGGGTGAACCATGGAGAATAAGTGGGGTCTGCATCTACTTCGGGATCAACCTGCACCGCCTTTTATTTGTTCATCAACAACTCTAAAACCTTACTTATTTTATCATTTATCTTCTCTTGTACCTGTTCCAAACCCAGGACTCTGTTTTCCAATTATTCACTCATTTCTCTTGCCCTTTGCCTGGTATTGTACTGATGCGTGGTGGTCTCAATTATTGCTTTAAGTTACTCAAACGACTTCTTTGGTTAGGAGCTGAAAACCAAAAATTTCCTTTTTAGAACCATGAATGCACAATCATGTATTGCATGAGTGAATTCATTTTTTATGCATGATCAAGGGATGCAATAGGTGTTTATGCATGGATGTAACTAGTGCACACATATATACAAATAGAGATATGAACGTGTATGCGACCTATCGTGCATGACTATGCATGAAATTATACATCAAGTGCATGAACGCGATGTAACCTGAATGATTACTTAGTCAGAATTCTAGAAAAATTCTGCTAATGAAAAATTTCGAGATTAACACAACCATTGATGGACCACGATTTCAATTCGAAACCTCCCTCGACCATTCTTTTCCTTGATGATGGTCCATATATCTCTGATTCTATGAAGGGTCAGATTATGATCTGAGGTTGGGGTTGACCCGAGCTAGTCAACCCATTGGATTTGTTCAATACAGGCTTGTGGACTTTAATGCGCACTTGGACCTCGAGTATTTTAAAAGATGGGCTTGACACTATTTTATGATGGGATCAGACCCTAATTTAAAAGAAGTTGGGCTTGGATTGCTTAGAAAATGGAGGCCTAGATTTGTAGGTAATATGACTGAGACCCACATTTGAAATCTAGGTCTGACCCTTTTTGAAAATCAGGGCTGAACTGAGTTTTTGCGTAAGAAAAGGTCGGGCCTATGTTTTTTTTTTTTTAAAAAAAATTGGGTCTGACTTATTTGGAAAGGGTTGGACCGACCCATATTTTAAAATACTTAGGCCAAGTGCTTCATTATTTTTTGAAAGGATGGGTCATTGTCTCATTATTGGGTTTTTTCAAAATAATAACTAAGTAGTGTGTATGTCTAAAATGGACGTAAAATGCATAATATAATGCAAAGTATCTCACAATATATATACAACATACTATACGTGGAGAAGGATGTGGCTCCTTTCCCGACCCAGGGTAGGTACGTATATACAGGGTTCTTCATGGCTCTATCTTAGTTAAGGAAAACTATATACAAGTATGTGTGGGTAAGCTCTAATTCCTATTGATAAAAAGGTTCCCAATCTAATCTCCATCCTCGCCCAAAGAGGTTTGGACAAAGTTTAAACTGAGCGGAGTGGTTCACGAGTCCCATCAAGCTCTGCCACGAAGGGACTGACGCTATTATACTCCTATCTAAACCTAGCAGGGAAAGCTCGGGTCTAGAGCGTGAAAGTGTGTGAATTCAAATTTAGCCTAATCTCGCTACCCCACATGCATGTCACACGCTTATTCACAATTAATCACATGCTTATTCAAACACCCATGGAAACAAATATTTTCATTCAAGTAAGGATATTTTCAAACATGGAAACTAAATGTTTACATTAAATCTAGAATATTTACAAATATAGTAACAAACTCTCACATTAAGTCAAGTATATTCACATATATGGGACTAAATACATTAGTCAAGGATATCTACATACATGATAACTAAATATTTACAATAATCCAGGATATCTACCTATATGGGAACTGAATATTCTCATTAATAAAGGGTATCTACATATATGAGAATATTATTTCACATTAATTAAGGGCATCTACCAATATGGGAACTAAATACTATCATTAATCAGGGATATCTACATATATGAGAATATTACTCAAACATATTTACGAATATTAACTCAAAGATATTTACAACTACTCTATTCAAATATAGGATAATTTTATTTAAAAAACAAGTTGGAGTAATTAAAAGACTTAATAAATTTAAATTGGGATAATTCTTAATTAATTATTGGCTCGACTCTCAAAAATCTCCAATAGAGTCGCCAAACTGTCACAATGTCCCGGAGCACGAGTGCCCCGGGATGGCGAAATAAAAATGAATTTATAGATTTTCAGGGAAAAATAGGAATATTGGAGTCACCACTAACCTTTTAGTGTGGTTAGAACACTTAATTACTACCCGCTAAGGGTAAAATGGGTCTACGTTATCAGAGCTGGGGTCGAAAATTTGCTTACGCGGGGGGAAGGTACGAGCACCCCGTACGCACCCGTTCTTATGAACGGTACCTAATTAATTTGGAATTATCCCTAAGTTAATCTTAAAAGTCTTTAGAATTAATCCCTAGTGAATTTACCAATACACAGGAAAAATGAATAAATAAATAAATACATAATACAAAAATATACGTAATATATAAATATATATACATATTCTCTCAGAACTAAAGGTATGTGAAACCCGAAAGCTTATACCCTCGTTAAAATCATAGGGAAAAAAAATCGATAATATTCAATAAAAATATTATGATACTAGAGTAATAACAAATTAATACAAGTACTAGAAAAATAACGCAATTGAATCTACATATGCCTCAAAAGGGAATAATAATAATAATAACAACTAATAATAATAATGATAATAATGGTAATAGTGCTAATAATAATATTGGTAACAATAATATTAATGATAATGATAAATGTGATAATAACAATAAATAATAATAATAATAGTAACAATAATGGTAACATTGATAAACGCAACAATAGTAATGATAAATTATGATAATAAACAATAATGATAGTAATAATGTTAATGGTGATAATAGCAAATATTATTAATAATAATATACATGTCTTAACAATATAAAAGTTACCTTTAATACTAACATGCAATTAAGGATATGCACACTACACATATTGGTAAATCACTAACTAAAGAAACAAATCAAACTTAGGGTTAATAATATGGAAACCAATGAGAAGTCAAGAAAGTAATGAAATTATGGAAGAGATTTATTTCTTAAATTAATATGTACTTATTCAATATGACCATCAAAATTAATACATAACCCTAAATATACAAATACTAAACATAAAATCAGTGCAACCAAAAACCCTAAATGCACACAACAATGACTATGACCTATTTAAATAAACACAACTAAAACCCTAAATATTAATCATACTGCTTAAATATGGTCCTAAAAAAAAGGAAACCTTAAATATTAACGTATAACATGAATATGACACACATGAATATGGCACAATAATGAGAACGAACATATTAGTATTTAAAATAATTACCGTAAAAAAAAATCTAAACAAATATCACATGAATAAAATGAAACCATAAACACAATATTAAAATTTTAACGTATATACAATAAAAAGCCTAGATACGAACATTCACTACATACCATGACAAATAATATATTAATATACATACATATACAATGAAGTCTTGAGTTTTAAATATTAACACAAATCAAAATAAGAAAAGAAACAGAAAATAAATAAATAAATAAATTAATTAATTAATTAATAAATCAACAAATGAACATCAAATATATATATAAAACCTGAATAAATATTATTAAAAAGATGAAAAACAAAAAATCCTGCGAAAATTAAATTAATGTTTGTATATATATATATAAAACACCAATTAAATGTATGATAAAAAAAAAAATAAACTTTACAATTATATGTGCGCGCGCGCGTGTGGCTTGCATGAAAGGAGCTTACCGCCGGAGGTGAATAGCCGGAGCTGGAAGAGGAGGTCACCGGAGTGCTGGGCTACAGTGGTGCTGCGGGTGTAGTGCTGCTGTGGTGGTCGGAGGTACTGGGGGCTGGTGTAGCAGCGGTGGAGCCGAGGAAGACTGGAGGCTGCCGGTGTAGATGATCGGAGAGCTGGGCTGCTGCTGTAGGCTTGGCCGGCGACGACAGTAGCAGAGGAGGGCGGAGACGCTGGGTCGTCTGCCAAGAAGACGCCAGAGAAGGAGGGGCTGTGGTGTTCGGGTCTGACACTGAAGCTGGGTGTTGCAGGAGGCAGCCGGCTGGGAGGAATGGAGGCGGCTGCAAGGTTGTGGCCGGAGGTGGAGTGGGGCGAAGAGGCAACAAGAGCAGGGATGCGGGCAGTGAGATTGAAGATGGTTTCTGCAAGGAGGCCTCCGGGAAGAAGAAGAAGAAGAAGAAGAAAGAGAAGAAAGAGAAGAAAGAGTAGAGGAAGAAGAAGAAGCAGCAGACGATTTGTTTTTTATTTTTTCTTTGCTTTGGCCGTGCGCCCCCATCTTGGCTGTGGCCTGTGACTATTTGCCTTTTTAATGGCTTCCTAACCCTAATCCCACTATCCCATAATAATAATAATAATAATAAAATAATAATAAAAATAATAATAATGGTAAGAACAGTGAAAAATAATAATAAGAATAAGAATAATCATAGATGATGATAATAATAATAATGGGGTAATAATAATAATAATAATAATAATAATAATAATAATAATAATAAAACAACAATAATAATAATAATAATAGTAATAATACTAATAATAAGAGTAATAAAAATAAAAATAAAAATAATAGCAAAAATAATTAAAATAATAATAATAATAATAATAATGATAATAATAATAATAATAAAAATAATAAAAATCATAATAATATTAATAATAATAATAAAATAAAAATACTAATAATATATACTATAATAATATTAATAGTAGTAATAGTAATAATAATAATAATAATAATAATAATAATAATAATAATAATAATGTATTGGGCCCTGTGCAAAAATAGGGTGTCTACAGGTATCACAATTTAAAAGGCTCAATTGGTATCAAAAATTGATATTTAAGAATGATAAGCATAATTGAACTCATGAGCATGTTATGATATTGATGATGTTAACATAATATTGGTATTTGATGATTCTGTTCATGAGAACATACAGTATATGAATCAACATATGAAGCATGGATAATAAACTTAAAAGGATAATTGGTATCAAATATGAATGTATTAAATTCAGGGGGAGTATTATGACTTGTTGCTTATATTATGTTTCTTCCCTAATTATTAAATTGGAATCATGGAATAAATAATTGGTATCATGAATTATTATGCATGCTGAAGTTTAAAAAACTATACTTTTTATTGTTGCTCATAGCCTTAGTATTTAAAGTCTTACTCTTTTTTATCAATGTCAAAAGGGGAAGAAGTTTTAGGAAACAAAAATTGAGCATGATATTAAAAATTGGAAGCTTATTGAAATGATATATCAAAAGGAGGAGAAATACTTGATGTTGATTGATATTAATATTGAATAATGTGATTTTGATATATGAGCATGATAGTAAAAGAGTTTTTGAAATTGATAATAATATTGTTAAGTTTGTCAATATGATGTTTATTGAAAGGGAGAACCTTTTTAAGGCTTACTTATTGTTAAGTTTGTCAATATGATGCTTATTGAAAGGGGGAGCCTTTTTAAGGCTTATTCAAATTTTTGCTCCTTATTTGTCATCATAAAAAAGGAGGAGATTGTTGGCCTTATAAGGCTTAAAATCTTGTTATCTTATTTTTAATACTAACAAACAAGTCGAATTTAACGTATTTGTTTGAGTAATGTTATCTCAGGACTCATATATGAGAAACCAAGGTCAAAGTACTCATAAGGATCAAATGAAACTTAAAAGAGTCAAAACATGAATTTAAAGATGATATTTTAAAGCTTGAAGAAAATGAGGACTTGGATGATAAGCCAAAGAAAAGTTAGAAGTCAAAAGAGCAAAAGAAAAAAAAAAGAAAAGAGAAAAAGCTCAAAGAAAGACAAAGCATGAAGACTCAAGAACCTAGAATGTGAAAAGTCTTAGAAGTCTTTATGTAAGTACTTTAATGTTTAAATATCGTTTGAAATATTATGAAACTCTTAAGTTAACTTCTTGGACCTAGATACCTTTTAAAATACTTGGAAAATATTTTAATAAGGTCAAAAGACATTTCAAAAAGGTTAAAATTATTTTTGGAATGAAAATCACCAAAAAGAGGTTTTTCCAAATGCTGTCATTTTTTCTACATCCACATTAAGGTGAATATTTCTCTATCAAACCCTCCTTATTTTAAAAAGTATTCAACATTAAAATTGTAGTATTTTCTCTTATCTTTCGTTTGACATCAAGAACACCTAATGTGGAGTTGTATAAGAAAAGGTATGACTAAAATACTAAAGTAGGGTCGAAGCTATTAACCAACTGAACACTGTTCATGGCGGAACTTCAGATGACTGAACAGCAGATAGAGCCACTTCAAACGACTAAAGTGTAAGTTCAGACGTCTGAAAAATATCTTCAGTTGACTGAAGATTAAGTTAAGTCATTTGAAGATTTTACTAAAAGTTTTTTAAAGAGGCAGAACCATCTCAGACAACTAAACTCAAAAGTTCAGACGTCTGAACACTGTTAACGAGCATTTTTTTCAAAAAATTTATTTTTTAAATATTAGTTGCTTGGGCTCAAAACTTTATAAAAACTTGGAAAATACTCCAAGTAAAGGGCAACAAGAAAACCCTTTTGAATGCATATAAATACATGGTTTTGCAAATCAAAATATACCATGAATTGAAAAATCAATTTGAGAAGCTGAAAGCACTCTTATTCTTACAAAGTTCTCTTGTTCACTCATTAAAAATCTCTTTTGCTGAGATATTCTGAAGTGCTGATCCTTCCTCCTCTGAATTCCTATTATTAATCCACATTTAAGAAGGATATTGGTGAATTCTACACTTGAACTTCATTCTATTTCATATTAATATTTCTACATTGAAATATATAGTGCTGAAATTGTACTAATTTGCTCTTTGTGAGAGTATATTTGTACGCAAATTATATCTTGTTTCTTGTAGTTCTTTGACGTTCCATGGATTGTTTGGATCATTAGCAAAGTAAGGGGATATTGCTTAGAGAGGTGGACTCTAGTCTAATTAAGGAGTTACCGAACGAGGGTACATCATTTGGAAAGGCGGGCTTTAACCTATTGAAGGAGTGTGTAAAGGTTTGTTCCGCCCGTTAAAAAAATAGGTTTAGTGAATCCTTTGGTGGTTTGCCAAAGGCGAGGACGTAGGCTGGGTATAAGCCGAACCTCGTAAAAATCTTGTCTCACTCTCTCTTTCCCTTACTCTCTTTATTTTCAGTACATATACAATTGCATGGATGTATATCTGAATTATATACACTATATGAATTAGATAGTAAATAAACTTAAAGCTTAATTTGCTTTGGGATTGTGGAAACGAAAAGAGAGTACGTTAGTTGATCAATCTTTTGCGGAAACTATATAGTAGTACGTTGATTGATTCAACACCCCATGACTCTTTAACTTAAAGTTTATTTAAGATCTAAGTATTTGGAAAGAGTGATTGGATGTTGTATTGAATATCAAATTGAGAGACAAATTTCATATATACAGGGCTTGATTCAAATTGATATATCCAGGGCTGACAACAAAAGTTATATTGTGATTGAATGGTTTAAAAGTTTGATATTGAGTGGATTGTGTTTGTATTCCAAAGAGTACTGAATCTTGCAAATCTAAATAGTGCTGAAATTAAACTTATACTTGGCAAATTGCTTGATTGTTTGCTTTCAAATTGTGGTTGATTGATTACTTGGATGATTTAATGATTGTATGGTTGTTGATTGAATTAAGAAATGAGTTTTTACTAAAAGTTTGAAGAATCAACAATAAGTTAAGAATTCTAAAAAGATTTAAAAGAAAAATTTTAAAACCCAATTCACCCCCACCTCTTGGGACTACACCTTGCTTTTCACCCACCTCTCCAAGTGATATCCCCTCACTCGGTCACTCCTTCAATTAGGCTAGAGCCCGCCTTTATAAGCGATATCCCCTCACTTAGCCAACAATCCAAACACCTTGGAATTGTCAAAATCACTGGAAGACGAGATAAAGGAAGATGTACAAGAGATGCTCTCAAAAAAGCTGATTAGTACAAATCAAAGCTATATACTTTAAAGCAATTCAAATATGAAATTCAAATTATAGCTCAAAAAGTATATCACCATATGGTTCTTTCAATGGATGAAAGATTTTAGAGTTGTAGCACAAGATTGGTGATTTAAAATAAGCAAAACCTTAGTAAATTTTGTGCATAATGAGAGTGAGAAAACCTTTGAGAGTTTGAGAACAACTGAGAGAGTTTTAATGCTGAATTTGATTCTTGGTGTTTTTAATTAACTGATCTTGGGTGTATTTATATATTTAGAAAAGTACCTAACTTGTTCCCCAAGTTTACTTGGAGAAGGATCCAAGTTTTGAATAGGTTCAAGCCCTAAGTAATTGTCTTTTCAAAAATATGTTCGTTATGAATTTTAAATTCTTCCGCTTGGCAGTAGCATGAGGGGTTTTAGTTCGTCGTTTGTCAATGTATTACACTGATAAAATACATAGGAAGTAGGGTAGCAGTCGCCTGTCACCTTGGGGTCAAGCGTCTATTACTGAATTTCTTAATTTTAATAAAATGACCAGAAGGGTGATAGTAGCTTGATGAAACCATGTCAGGATTCTCATTTTGCACGATCAGGCGCCTGTGAAATCCCAGATAGTAGCCTAACGACCTTCTGTCTGTATATCTTAAAAACACTTAATTGTTCAGTCTACCAACTATTTTCAATCAGGTTCCTATCAAGTAAAAAATCTGGTTTTTAAAATATGTTTGTATTCTCTTTCTTTGCTTCTTAATTCTTGGAATATCAATTTTTTTTCTTTAAAAAATATGTTCTAAGTGTTAAGAATAAGGTCTCTAAGTCTTTTTTGCCTAATGAGCTTCAAAATGAAATTTCATACTCGAAATATACTTGACGTACTTACAAACATGTCCTAGTAGACTCTTCATTTCTTGAACTCTCTTTGAAACACTTCATTAAGTTGTTGCTTTGAGTTCCTGAATTTTCAATATTGATCACTGGAGTTGATATGAGCTTTCAATGATCTTGTGATCTTTGAGTCTTTCCATGTTGGTCTCTTGAGCTTTCAGAACTTGATCACTTGAGTTCATAAAGTATGCTTTTTGTTTCAATATCTAAAATATCACAACTTTGAAGAACATTAAATAACCCTACTTTGTCGTCATCAAAATCAAGAGTCATAAGCCTTGTTTAGGCCAACAGAGTAGATTAGTACAATTTCAGCACTATAGACTTCAAACTTTAAATATCAAGATGAAATAAGATGAAGCTCACGTATAGAAATCACCATCTGAGCATATTTGTGTAAAAATTTGAATGCAATTTTATTTAAGATGTCTTCTATTATGAATATTCTTGAACTATAAATGTTCAATTTTATTTGAATGCATATTCTTTTTGCAATCATCAAAAAGGGGGAAAATGTTGACTCTATGAGTCAAATCCCATTTTGATAATGACAAATTACGTTATCTCTTACCTATGCACTAAGTTTATGAACAAGATTAATACTTAGCATTCATGGTTGGTAAAGACGCAAAGATGCCATAAGGACCACAAAGATCATATTACATGATTGGCACCCGAAGAGCAAAAGGGGGATGAAGACAAATTTTCTGTATTGTAATTGCAATTCAATTTTTGGTCTGTAATATTATGGTCTATAATAATTGCATCTCAAGCATGATAGGTTTAATGCTAAAAAATACCATAGATTGCCCATTAGGTTCCACAACCTTTCAATAAAATATGTCATAACTTATTCACACAGAGTTGAACAGGTTTAAGGGCAAAATGATTATTTTTAAATAGCCCTGATCGACCAACCCTTGAAGGCTTAAATTGCCTCGGCTGACCATTCTTATTTTTTAAACATTTTTAATTGCTCGGCTGACCAACCAAAAAGTACACATTCCTTTCTTGGTCGACCGACCAATAAACTTGACCTCTTCCAGCGTCCTAGGTCGATTGGCCAATCAGTCCAAAATATCTTGGTCGACTAAACCTTATGAGTGGTCGACCACCCCTTTGCCTAGGTCAACCGAACCCACGAAGGGTTTCGGATCGCCTCTCCTTAGGTCGACCATCCCACCCCTTGGTCAACCGAGCTTAACCTGAAAATATTATTTTTAGCTTAGATGGTTGACCGACTCGAGCTTAGGTCGATCGAACCTCTCAGGTTCACAATTTTTAACGATGCTAAATAGGGGTTAATTTTGATTAAACATTTCCAAAAACCCCCTCCATGTCCGTAACGATTTAAAAATTCAAAAATTCTATATATACCCATCATTTATCCAAAATAGCACACAATTAGCGTTTTGATTAGCAAAAAGTTATCTCTGGATTTCTTGAACTCCCATTGCTTATACTCCACGTTTTTCAAGCCTATGTTTGATTCTCTCACATATTCTTGCTTGACCAAATCATTTCAAAATGAGAGTATTATTTTCTTATACTCCTTATTTGCAAATTAATTGCAATTGAAGGGAGTTTGTCTCTTATCATTGTGTGCATAATCATATAATATTTTGAAGCTTACTACTCTCACATTTTTGCATTGTATGATTTTTTCTTGAGAGTAATCTAGAGTCATTACCACTACATTTGATTGAGGAAAATTATTTGGGAAGAACTCATAATAGCTTCTGAGTCTTGGCATTCTCATTGTTAGATTCAGAAGTTTGCATGTGCTATTTGACAAATACGTTTTTGTTAGCTTGAACTCTAATCTCGGTTGTGCTTAGTACTTGAAAAATATTTTATTAAGATATTCACTTATAAATTCAAAGTTTCTTCGATTACATATTAACTGATTATATTATTTTGAATCAAAGGTAATCACTCTCACGTATATACAAATATACACCCATTAGTTGAGAGTTGAAATGCTTATACATATCTCACTTGAGCATAAACTTTTATCTTCTGTGAGAGCATTGATTGTATTGGTACATATTTGCTTATTGGAGAAACATTGATATTGTACAAATCATTTGATTATCTGATTGTATTCCAGGCATGGCATGAGGTGGGTCTTCTTCGCCCCTTTAAGGAGAGTTTGTAATGGTTTAGGTTAGCCTTGTAAATTTGACTTGGGGCATTCCTTGCCCAGTAAGGAGAGGCTTTGTAATTGGTGCCACTCCACCCATAAGTTAGTTTTAGTGGAATCCTCGGGCTTGCGAGCTAGAGACGGGGACATAGGCATAATTGCAGAACCTCGATAACACATCTGGTGTCATCTTTACTTTATCTGCTTTATTGTCTTGTGCATGCTTGATTAAATTTATTTGGAGCATATTATTTGTGAATTCATCTATCTGTTTATTTCATATGAGCATTAGATTGACTCTAAGGTTGTGAAATATTGCTTGCTGGAATATCTGACTTAGAATTTTAAAAATCTCCAATTCACCCCCTCTTGGGATTACACTAAAAACAACACTTGCACTATTTTATTTTTCACACTTAAATTCTTGCATATGTATGCTTTTGTTTAAATTTTTTATTAATGTGTGCATGTTTTAAATATTGTGAATGATTGGGAAATACTAAGCTTGCTATATCTGATTTTAATATTGGCTCAGTTATATTGTATTGGGTTTTGGAATTGCATAGAAAGACCCTAACTTGGGCATTATTGTTTGTGATTTGGATTCAACCTAGGAATAATTTTTAAAATACCAAATTCACCCCCCCTCTTGGGAATACACCAATTCCAACAATTGGTATAAGAGCCCGGTTGCAATTAAGTTAACTGTATTTACATAAAGATTGCAATGGCTCATTTTAGTGTATCTCAGTTTGGTGAGGGTCATTCAATTACTAAGCCTCCAATGTTTCGTGGTATTGATCTCACCCCAAGGAAACAAAGAATGACTATATTTATTCAATCGGTTGATTGGAGGGCTTGGAGAGTTATCAAGCAAGGAAACTTTATCCTAATGAGAATTGTTCATAGTGAACAACTTCCCAAATTTTTAAATGAAATGAATGATGATGATTTAAATATGTTGCAAATAAATTCCAGTGCCATGAATATGCTTTATTATGCTATAGATGAAACTATTTTACAAGATTTTATAGCATGTCAGAGTGCACAAGAGCTGGAACTCACTTGACAAGAAATATGGAGAAACCAAAAAGGAGGAGTCTATTACTCCAGAAGCATCAAGATCAAAGGCTCTAGGACTAGACAAGTGTTTTATTGTTTTAACCAATGAAGAGGTAAATTCCTCCCCTTCTTCTTCATATTATGCTGACTCATATAATAATTCACCTGCAAAATCTTGCGATATATTTGATAATGGATCCTATGATAGTTCTGATAGTGAATGTGATAGGATTCATTATTAGATTTATCGCAAGAATTCACAGGTGAATTATTATATAAGTCAGCATAATATGAAGAAGAAGGAGAGGAATTCATCTCTTCATTGGTTAAAATAATAAAACACTTGTCTAGTCCTAGAGCCTTTGATCTTGATGCTTCTGGAGTAATAGACTCCTCCTTTTTGGTTTCTCCATATTTCTTGTCAAGTGATTTCCAGCTCTTGTGCACTTTGACATGCTATAAAATCTTATAAAATAGTTTCATCTATAGCACAATAAAGCATATTCATGGCACTGGAATTTATTTGCAACATATTTAAATCATCATCATTCATTTCATTTAAAAATTTGGGAAGTTGTTCATTATGAACAATTCTCATTAGGATAAAGTTTCCTTGCTTGATAACTCTCCAAGCCCTCCAATCAACCGATTAAATAAATATAGTCATTCTTTGTTTCCATGGGGTGAGATCAATACCACGAAACATTGGAGGCTTAGTAATTGAATGACCCTCACCAAACTGAGTACACCAAATAGAGCCATTGCAATATTTTTGTAAATACGATTAAGTTAAATTACAAACAGAATATGTTAAAACTCATAAGTCTATTGTGAACATGCTTAAATGCTATTATGATTTGGAAAACAAGAATAAGGCCTCACTAGAAGAGCTAGAATAAAAAAGTCTTAATATAAAATAAAAGGATCTAAAAATCATCAGGTTAGATAACAAGAATGCAATACTAGAAAAGAACCTAAATGACCTTCAATCCCAAATCTCTACAGAAAATAAAAGGATCTTCAAATATATGAACTCAAATGCAAAGAAAACACAATGAATAATGAATTGATAAAATTACAAGGTTTTTGCAAGGGATTGAATGATAAAAAATTTCTCAGCTTAGAGAGAAAACTAAAGGAACACGCTAAGGTCATTCATAAATTCACTAGGAGCCAAGAGAACTTTGAGAAGCTACTAGGCTCACAAAAAATGACCTTAGATAAAGAAGGCATAAGATATAATGGAATCAAGAACAGGAGGAGAAAGAACCTCTATATGGGGTACTTTGTAAAATAATCAAAACTCTATGCTAGCTCCTCCTCTAGTCCATATGATCACACCACATGCTTTCTCTGTAAAGAGAAGGGCCATATCAAGTTTGATTGCCCCTTCAAAAGAAAATGGGTAAAACCAAAGTAGATTTGGAGAGTCAAAGAAATGTTAGGATCTATACCCCAAGAGAAATGGGTGCCACAGCAAATCCCATTGTTTCCTCCTCATACCTGAATTTGATCTTCATATGTTTCAGTAAGTGCATGAATCAGTGGAAGAATATTCTTCAAATAGTTTTGCATAAAGATTAATAACCAAGTGTCAAATATTGGCATTTTAAATCACCTTGGCTAAACATTTAAAGAAAAGATCAAGATTAGGTTAAACTTGAAAACTTGACAGTGCTCGGTCGACCGTCCCTTCACTGGCTTAAAAGCCTCAGTCGATCGACCCACAAATTGTTGACCTGATTGACGAGCCTCGGGCGCCCAACAATTCTAGTTCAAAAGTGCTCAACTAACTGGTATCCTAGTTTGGTAGACCGAATATGATCAATGGCCAATCGAAGAGAGGAATTTGAAGCATCACAAAGGCTCAGCTGACCGAGCCTGTAATTAACTATCTTATTCGGGTGACTGGCCTTTGAAATTTGTAAAGTCAATGGAGCTTAGCCTACTGATTAGCCGACCGAGCAGGAAAAAACCATTTCAAAATTAATGCGGTTTGGTCGACCGAAGGCTTTCCCGGGTGACTGAACCTACGATCTATATAAGTTTTCTAGTACCGAATAGCTTCATTTTATTTCTTTCTTCAGAGCAGACCACTATCCTTTCTCTGTGTGTGATCTCCACTTTCTTCCCATATCTCTCTAAACCTAAATTCATATCCACTTTCATTATTCACTGTGTCAAGAACTAAGAGACGCTTAGAATCTACCGCTACTTCTGAAGAATGGTTCACTTCTCGAGAAAAGAAGATTTGGTATGAAAAGGACTTCAAATCGAAGGATCCTATACTAGGTAAGATCCTTGATATTGAGTTTATGCAGCATCATTTCAATAATATACTAGAAATGTTTAACTATCAAGGGTGGTACTCTTTTATCTCCGACAAGCCTAAAGGAATGTACCCTACCCTCATTAAATTGTTCTATGCCAACTTAAGGCAAGATTATCATGGGTACTATTCCAGGGTTCTTGATAAAGATATTAGATTTGATGCTGAATATCTTGAAGAAACATTTGATGTTCAGTGAGGGGATGTTATATGTCCTGATCCTTGGTCCACGTGGATCAATGAACAGGAATTCTCAGTAAATCAATTTTTAAATCTTGTGATGTATGTTCCGGTGATTAACCTTAATCATACCCCATATTATAGGACATTTAATCTCGAGGCCAAAATTGCCCATCATCTAATCTCCTATAATATCCTACCAAAATCTGGCTCCAAGGACCATATATCCTTTTTAGATTGCTTCATCATGTGGTGCCTTTTCACGAGGAAGAAACTAGATCTACTTTGATCATCAAATGGATATTTATGAAGACCATTGGAAAGAAGATAATTTTGTTGCATGGGGGCATTTTGAACAAGGTCTTCTTGAAAATGGGAGTCACAAAATCTCATTACTCATTGCTAAAGAAGAAGAAGAATTCTAACTCATTCTCCTCCACCACCTTGAAGCTTATGGCCCACGAATTTTCATAAAATATGTGGTTGCCAACTATTCCAGAGAGAACAAGAGCCCCACCAGAAGCTCCAGAGGAGCAGTCTCCTCAGCCTACTAATACAGAAATCATGGTAGCTATCATAGGTCTTGTGGCTTCCTTTGCTGAATTCAAAGGATCCTAGATCTAGTCCACATAATCTATATATAGAGAATTGATGGAGCTGGCTACCTCGTCTGATGCCAAGTACACGATACTTTAGATAGAATTTAGAGAGTATAAAATCTTGGCAGAAGGCAGGCACACGGACCTTTGCGATAAATATGATGAGCTTGAATCCCTCATGAAGGCAAACTTTCATCTGCTTGAAAAACACCTTAGGGAACTAAATGATGATGATGAGAAAGAGGATCAGATGGATGTCAGCGAAGAGGAGGAAATTTTGTTGCTGGAGAAAATGGAGAGACATCGAGAGCGCTTCTCAGAAGCTGCAAATTTACTTTTCTTGGTTTATATACATTTTCCTTTGGGTTTGTAAATTTAAACATCATACACTTCTTTTCTTCTTGCATCACTTCACCACACACACAACCCATATCCATTTTTGCATATCACTGATGGATGGATTATCCTTTTGCCTCACTAACTACATGGGTTTATATTATTCACTATCACTGCACCTCACTTACTATCCCGCATTGCTTACTGATTATTTGGATGGATAGTATATATGGTATCACATAGCATAATCGAAAATTGTCCATCACTACATTTTTTTGTTATTATATTTGGAATGCCACCTACATGGTTGATGCAGTGATGTGTAATATTGTTGTTTGGCATCTATAAGATGCAAATATCTTGTGAACTACTTACTGTTGTGTGACTTATAGGTTTGAGAAATGTCCAATTACAGATGACATACTGCCGAATTTTTGTTGGAAATCCCATACACAAACTTACACACCATATGCTAAAATGGTCATACAGTGTTAAATATTAAAGTCTTTTTTGAAAGGATTAGTGAATTTCAAATGAAATTTGAACTTGTTCTCTAAATTCACATTTGCATATATTGTGTATGTTTTCTATAAATCATGGACTCACTGAATAGAGTGCTTGAACACATTTCTTGATTGAATGCTTTGCATCTATCACAGTTGTTTTCACTAGTTGGATTATTTAAACTTGCTTGACTATAAACAACCAGTTTTGAAGCATGAAATATGCTTGCATTATGTGAACGTATAACCTCTTGAGCTTTCGAAAATGCAAACCCTATGGACCTACATACATAATGAATACCAAGGTTGCTTTGTGCACTTAGCACATCATTTTCTACTCTTAGTGCACATTATCAGTAACATATGAACACCTTGCAGGTCTTAATTTCAAAATGTTTGATCATTTTATAAGTTTGTTCTTTAAATTGATAGGGGTGCTTCTGCAATTAAAAGCATACTCTTCTTGCTTACCTACCATAACTTAGTTTGCAAAATTACTGTGGATTGTTATAATTAATACATTAATTCTCTTACCCACGGTGCCTTATGTGGCCTTATAATCATGCATTGATATTCTACAAGAATTTAAAAGATCATGTTGGTTATCCCTTCTGGTTATGCATTCGTATGTTGTGTGCTTATTTGGTTAACCAGAGAAATGCACACTTGTTTAAATTATTCTTTTAAAGTTTCTTATTCAGCAACGCCATGACACCAAATCCCTCGCATCCATTGGGAATCTTAAAAGAGGAAATTTTTTTGAAATCATTTCTTTTGGGATTTGATTATTTAAAAGTACTTTTTTGCCCCTTCTTGCTGATGTCGAAAGGGGGAGATATGTTCTAGAAAAATTGGGCACATTTTATTTGTTTCTCTTGGCATCAGAAGTTACATGACAAACTTAGATGCATATCTTTAAAACGTCTTCTGCTTTGAATATGCTTGAACTATCACATATTTGTTGTCATTTATGCATATTCTTAGGGGGAGCCTTCTTAGGTTGTACCCACTTTTGCTCATGCATTTTTCATCATAAAAAAAAGGGAGATTGTTGACATTATGGGTCATATCCCATTTTGATTATGACAAATCCAAGGTATCTCACTAGTGCATGTTTTTCTTAAAAAGTTATCGCTTTTAGATGGAACGAAAAGTTGCGATACTATCAATGCCATAAGGAGCCCAAAGATTACATCACCAAGATTATGGCATGGCATCATGAGAATCAAAGCATGAAGACAATTAACTTTCATTTGTAAATTGCATCTATTTGTTGGGTTTGTAATAATGAACTTATATATGATGGAAATGACAGCTCAAATAGGGACCCTAGATTGACCTTAGGGAACACACACTTTCATGAAAATCACACACTTTCACAAAAATCCTTTACCAAAATTGTTAAACATTTACAAGGATTTTGCAATAAGCTAAAAGGAAAAAGGGGGAATTAAATTCCATATTTTAACTAGGTCTAGTATACTAGCCCCATCATATACTAAAGGCTCGGTCAACTGAACATGCCACGTGAGGCACATTCTGAAAAGCCTCGGTCAACCAAAGCGTTTTGTACTTGAAGTGTCAGCCAACCGATGTCCTCAGGCGATCAGTCTACATAACTTAAAGTGACCCCGGTCGATCGAACCTACATAGGTCTGGTTTTTTCTTTTTGCTCAGCCAATCGGTTATCTCCTCGGGAGACTGAACCTTCAAAATAATTTGAATTTTCATTGAGTGGTCAGCTGATCGGCCATAGGCTCGGTCAATCGACCCTACGAGGTCTGTTTTAAGTTTGGTAGGTTTAGCAGACCGGTGTCTCCACGGGGTGACCAAACCTCTCGAGTTGCAATTGTTTTTAAGTGCTAAACACATTTAAATTTGCAATTAATCTTTTTCAAAATGTCGGTCATGTCCCTAGTGGTAATATTTTTGGGGGATTCTATATATACCTTATTCATTAACTAAATTAGTAACTGGATTAGCAAATATTTTTTCTCTCAAATTTAGTGCTAATCTTGGAAGTTTTACTCACATTCAAAGCTTAGATTGTTACTCTATTTTACTTTCTTACTTGCATACTCCATAAGAAAGAGAGCATTTCTTTTTACCTCCTACACTTGCACTCTGATTGCATCTTGAAGTTAGGTTGAGTGTATTTCATTGTGAGGATTACATTGTATGCCACAAAGTTTAAACTCTCTCATACTTGCATTACTTAATATTGATTTTTGAGAGTTAGCTAAAAGTTTTTCCCATTGTATTTCTCTTATAAATATTGTTTGGGATAAACTCTTCCTTGCTAGCAAATCTTTGCATCCTTATGGCAAGATTCGAAAGCTTGCATATTGTTTTTGATAAATATTTTTGGCAAGCTTGAAAACCCTAATATCTCCTTTGCTTCATATTTGAAGAACACATTTTGAGATATTGGCATAGGGTTTTAAAGATCTTTTGATAATACACTTAGTAATATATATTATCTTAAATCAAAGATCTCACTCTCTCACATATATATACATACACATATTTTTGAGAGTTGACATATAGCTTAACAAGATCTCACTTGAACTTAATATCCCATCATTATTGAGTGTATTGTGCTTATTGTTGTACATCATCTGCTTGTTGTAGAAGAATCTCTCTTGTACATAAAATTATTATTATTGTATTCCCGACGTGTGATCATCGGAAGAGGATTGCACTTGCCTGTAATGGGCACCGGATGGTTCAGACCTGATTAGGAGAACCAGGTGCACCTTTCTAAGGTGTGGTTGCAAAGGTTGGGGTCAGCCCTGTAAATATGACCTGGGGTATTCCTCGCCCAATAAGGAGAGGAGGTTGTAATCCGTGATGCTCCACCCGTTAAGTGAGCACTTATTGGAACCCTCTTGCTTGTGAGCTTGAGGTGGGGACGAAGACAGTATTGGCTAAACCTCGATAACACATCATGCGTCGTTTTCTCTTTCCTTGCACTATTTAATTTTCTGCCCTTAAATTCCTGCACATGTATGCTTTTGTTTAAATTTATTATTAGTGTGTGCATGTTTTAAATATTGTGAATGATTGTGAAAAACTGAGGCTGCTATATCTAATTTTAATATCTGCTCAGTTATGTTGTATTGGACTTCCAAATTGCATAGAAAGACCCTAGGTTGTGCATGATTGCCTGTGATTTGGATTCAACCTAGGAAGAATTTTTAAAATACCCAATTCACCCCCCTCTTGGGATTACATGAATTCCAGCAAAGATAGAATTTCAGAATTGTTGATCTTAAATATCCAACAATTTATCTCCAATGAGATAATAAATTTTACAAGATAATTCAAAGATAATCAGTATTCCAACAATTCCTAAATATCCAACAAGTTCTCAATGATTTAAATAAACACACATGCAATTTTATACTTTCAAGAATATAAAGAGATTTAGGAAAGAAGAGAGAAACACCTATTTTTTACAAGGTTTGGCCAAGAAGCACTCAGTTAAAGCAATCATGAATTGTCAAAAATAGAAACAAGAAATAATTTTTGGTCGTACAAGAAGCACTCAGTTAGAGTAGATTTGTACAATTGAAAATCAATGTACTTCAACAATAAACAATATAAAAGAATGATGCTCAGTTGAATATCATCGAATTTGTGATTTAGAGTTGACAATTGCAATAGAGAGATTCAGAAATTCGTGAATTAAATCAGGAAGAGCACAACAGTTCTTTAGAAAACTTTCAACAAGATAACTATGAATATTTGATTTGTATGTGCTTGATCTCTTGTATATAATTTTGTGAAATTAATAAGTATTTATAGAGTAGTAGAGTTACTTAACGTTTATCCCAAGTCTCTTACAGTATTTCCCAAGTATTCTCCGAGTTTGGAGCCCAAGAAATCAAATTTGGAAACTTTTCAAAGGCTATTTAAAAGTTAAAACGTGAACTTCACTCGACTGTGACACAAGGGTCAGTTGCCTGAGCTTTATAAGTTCAGTGTATTTTGAAACATAGTATTGGGTCAGTCGACTGTACTTTAATGAGTCAGCCGCCTATCTTGGTTATGTTTGCTTCTTAAAAAGCACATAAAAATGTCAGTCGTCTAATGATATTACATAAGTCGTGTGTCCTACATTTAGCTTTTTATATTTTCATAAATTTGATTTCAATTCTTAACTTTGATATTGGAAAAACGTATGTAAGACTTTAAAACATTTTCCATGATTTTGAATTACATGACACTTGTATATGATAGACCTATCTTAGACACTAAGTCTTCATGCTTCAGCTTCCATGTTATGTTCAACTTGAACTTCTTCCTTCAATATGCTTCAATATCCATCATAGCTCATTGCCTTGAGTATAAACTTCATTCATCTTCTTCAAACACATGAACTCAATCTTATAAGCTCTTTTTGAAGTCCTGATAGATACTTAAACAAACATGTTAAGTACACCCTTGATTTGTTATCATCAAAACGAGATTAAGCCTTGTAAGGCCAACAAGCTTCATCATTCTCCCTATAATTTAGTCTACTCCTTTGTATATATTTTTGAATTACTTTGTGTAGTTTCCTACATTCTATATCCATTTCAGACATGCATACGACATGGTTAAAATTTTGAAAAGCCCAAATCACCTTATGGACAACCCAATAATGGTATTCAATGAAGAAGAAATAGAGATTCAGTAGTTTTGAAGTCCAAATAGAATCATCTAAAAAGTAGTAGAATTGTAGAAATTAAAATGATTAAGGTGCAATCTGGTCATGTTGAGACGTTAAGAGAATTAATCCTCCCCAAAAATTCCAACCATTGTATCTTCAAGAAGTTCCCACTCTTTAGATGGGATTTGTTGCCAAAATAGGAATGGCATGGCTATAAGAAAGAATTCCTAGCTGAGGAAGGATATGTTAGGAGCTGAATTGAATGCTCAGAAGATAAGGTCAACTTGTAGGAGTCATCAGAGGAAAATAAATGCGTTTGCAAGTTCTTAAATTGAAAGGGTTGTATATCAAAAGCATAATTGATTTGGGAGTTTTCACTAAGTGATGAGGTTTTTCCCAGGATTCTACCAAAATAGTCATTTTAGGTTGCATTGCATTCATGTATTTCATGCATAATCATGCATACATGGTCATAGCCAACGGGTCTTTACTCATGTTCCAATTGCCTACAAAAGCAGTGTGCCAGGGTGGTAGAACAAAAATTCGGAGTTCCAACATTAAGCATAACCAGGCAATCCTTCTACATCTTTATACAAAAGTCCAATATCATGGGTGAGAAGTTGGAAAGCCATATGTGAGGTCTTAAGCTGTAAGGACCTGCTATTTAACTAGGGTTTTTCTTTATATATATATATATATATATATATATATATATACACACTATAACATTTAAAATGCTCTGATGCCACACTGGATTAAACTCAATCATCAACCTAAGCAAGGAGAAGCAAAAATCAAATAAACATAACCATACGTAATTATATACTATACTAGAGTGCTAAATTGTTTCCCAAAATATACATATATAATTGTTCCCCAAAAATATCTTCAATTGGCTAGGACTATACAAAAATACTTCTAAAAATACTCACTCTAATATCAAGGCAATACCGAGGCCCCTCTATCTGCGAGCCTGATCTGCTCGCCTACCTAGATCACCTGAAAAATGTTAAAGTAATTGGGATGAGCCAACGCTCAGTAAAACAAAATATGCTATTACTAGTGTGTGGCAAATGAGTTACAATACTATGAAAATCTTTTTCTATATAATCATATATAACTGGATCTATGAATACTATACAAATAACAGAAACCACCACCAATTCCATATTGCTTAACATATCTATAATTTTAGGTTACTAGTCAAAATACTTCTCATGTACATAAGTATAATCTCTGTCTCTGCAAATCTGTGTACACATAATAATAACTAAAAACTTCCCTGTGGATAACTGTGTGTCATGATTTAACCCTTCATGACAGGATTGTGTGGCCCGTAGGTAGGATCTACCCTGGCTGGTTGACCAGGGTAAACCATTATACTCCCTTGGTCTGATCTGCCCTCCTCAACCCATATCTGATGGGGAGCCTATCCACATCAGGGCACTATACGATCGACCTACTACCACGTGTTATCTGAATAGGTGGTTGCACTCTGAACTGAATATCTGTAGCTACAGTACCGTGCTCTGCTGTATGGCCCAACTGGGTCTGATACTATATAATATATTTCTACATACAACTAACTGTTTTACCATGATTCTATAATAACTGTATTAACCATGACACTGTAATAAACTGTAATTGTATCATCTGTATGTCTAAACTGAACTGTATTCTGTAAGTCATGGTACTGAAAAATGTATAATCATGGTATTGAAAACTGTATAATCATGGTACTGAAAACTGTATAATCATGGTACTGAAAACTGTATAATCATGGTATTGAAAACTGTATAATCATGGTATTCTATAATTACTATAAAACATAACCACTAGTTGTATATTCTGAAAATAATGTAAAACATGTCTCTTTACTATACCCATATTCTCAAGAAACACAGTAATTTTAAACATATTATACATAAATGATAAACTGTATAAATTTCTATCGTGAATAATAATCTGATAAAAACGTATAGTTATACTGAAACATAGTAAAATTGCCTTACATAGCATATTTCCCTTACCTGATTCTTGCTAAAATCCCCCTACTGAGATAGGTCCTAAAGCCGCAGGGTTTCATACTTAACACCCTGAAAATAATTTTAGCCTGTACAAAATGTCACTATTTCTACGTCTACAGCATTTTCTACAACTGCTAGAAAGCCAAATTCCAAATGAAAGACCTTACCCTGGATTTGGGATGAATTCCAACTTCGTTTCACCAACGATTCACTCCGGCAGACTTGAAGAGAACTCCGCCAGGAACATCGTGGTGGCCTCAGATCGTCGATCCGGTGACTGACGGGGCCATAATCGAAGAGAGAAGAGGGAGAGATTGTAGAAGAGAGAGAAAGAGAGAGAGAGAGAGAGAGAAGAGAGCGACGTTGATTTTCTGTGATTAAAATGAGTTTAGGGCTATTTATACAGCAGGCTTCGTTGACGAGCCACATCATCTTGTTGACGTGTCATTAAGTAATTTCTTCGACGAACCTTACCCTTCGTCGATGAAATTCAGAGTAGCCCAAATTCTTCTCTCGGTATTTTCTCATCAACGAGATAGAACCTCGTCAACGAAACCCTTGTATTCATCGATGAGGCCTGGAAATTTCTTGAAATTATTTTTACCTCCAAAGTGCCATGTCTACTGCCTCCTTCTTTATTCTATTTCCATTTTCCTCCTTCTTTATTATTAAAATACTATTATTCTTCGGGTCACTACATTCTCTCCTCCGTATAAAATTTTGTCCTTAAAATATACTGTCCATATAATTCATAATCCCTTAAAAGAAAATGGTCTACTTATTTTATTACCTACCCTCACTTATGACAGAGAAATACCGTAGTTACATGGGTAGTTCTGGGAGATTACAACTATAAAAGAAAATTTTTCCAAAACCAAAATACTACCTATCCTATACTCCATATTACAGTTACACTATACCGAACAAAAGAAAATTACTATCCTAATATATACATTATCATTAAAACTTCTCAAAACAAGTGGGGATACTTTCGTCTGATCTCATCTTCAAGGTCCCACAAGGCTTCCTTAACCGCATGATTTCTCCACAGGACTTTTACTAACGGTATCTTCTTATTGCGCAATTCCTGATCTTTTCTATCTAAGATCAGAACTGGAGCTTCCTTATATGCTAGATCACCCCTGAGTTCCAAGTCTGCATAGCTGATGACATGGGAAGGATCGGGGACGTATTTTCTTAACATAGAAACATGAAACACGTCATAAATCCTGGATAGAAATGGTGGTAAAGCCACCCGATAGGCCACTGACCCAATCTTTTCGAGTATCTCAAATGGACCAATGAACCTAGGGCTTAACTTACCCTTCTTCCCGAACCTCATAATCCCCTTTAAAGAAGTTATTTTCAGGAAAACATGCTCACCCACTTCAAATTCCAGTTCTCGGCGACGAGTATTTGGGTAGCTTTTTTGCCGACTTTGTGCTACACTAATTCTATCTCAAATGAGTCAAACTTTATCGTACGCCTACTGAACTATCTCTGGTCCCAAAACCCGCCTCTCACCCAGCTCACTCCAGTATAAAAGAGAACGGCACTTCCTACCCTAAAGTGCTTCATAAGAAGCCATGCCAATGCTAGCCTGGTAGCTGTTGTGTTAGGAAAATTCCACCAATGGCATATACTGAGTCCAGTTACCCCCAAAATCTAATACATACACTCGCAACATATTCTCAAGTACCTGAATAGTTCTCTCTATTTGACCGTTTTTCTGAGGATGGAAAGCGGTGCTAAATGCTAGCTGAGTCCCCTATAAACTCTTCCAGAACCATGATGTAAAATGTGGATCACGGTCCGAGACTATGGATACCGGCACTCCATAGGGTCGAACAATCTCTTGTATATAAATCTATGCTAACCTGTTCGTAGGGTAGCTAATCTTAATAGGCAGAAAGTGCGCTGTTTTCATTAACCTATCAACTATTACCTAGATGACATTCTAACCATGCGGCGCCAACGGTAGCCCTGTAACAAAATCAATGGATACGTGGTCCCACTTCCATTCAGGAATGAAAAGTGGTTTTGATTGCCCTGTCGGCCTTTAGTGCTCAGCCTTAACCTGTTGACACGTCAAACACTGCTGCACAAATTCTACTATCTCCCTTTTCATGACACTCCACCAAAAATACTCCCACAGATCCCTATACATTTTCGTGCTGCCTGGATGGACAACGTATAGTGATCTGTGTGCCTCCTCTAAAATCGTCCTCCTGATGTTGTCAACTGCAAGCACACACAATCTGGTGCGAAATCTCATAGCTCTATCGTAAGAAATGCTGAATTCTTCGCCCTGACCATCTTGTATTCTGGCTATCACTTCTTCCAATTCTGGATCTTCCCTTTGAGCATCTTTAATTCTCTCATAAAGTGTAGGCTGTGCAACCAAACTGGAAATAAGCGCCTAAGGATCATCTTCCACTAACTCCACACCGAGTCTTTCCAAGTCCAGTAGAATTGAGTGCTGAATAACTACGGCTAGCTGTGCTGTATTTTCTATTTTACGGCTTAGTGCATCAGCTACCACATTAGCTTTACCTGGGTGGTAACTGATGGTGCAGTCATAATCCTTAATAAGTTCTAACCATCTCCTCTGGCGCATATTCAACTCTTTCTATGTAAAGAAGTACTTTAGGCTCTTGTGATTCGAAAATATTTCACATTTCTCACCATATTAGTAATGTCTCCAGATCTTCAGTGCATGTACAATCGCAACCAATTCCAGATCATGGGTTGGGTAGTTCTTTTCATACTCTTTCAACTGTTTAGACACATACGCAATCGCCCGACCATGCTGCATCAGTACACAACCAAGCCCTTTCAAGGATACGTCACTATAAATAACATAACCATCACCTTCCAATGGAATCGTCAATAATGGTGCAGTGACGAGCCGTTGCTTTAATTCCTGGAAGCTCTGCTCGCATGCTTCATCCCACACAAATCTGGTGTTTTTCCTAGTCAAACGTGTGAGAGGTTTTGACAAAGCTAAAAATCCCTCCACAAATCAGTGGTAATAACCTGCCAGCCCTAAGAAACTTCAGACTTCTTGCACATTCTTCGGCCTGGCCCAATTCACTACCGCATCAATCTTACTAGGATCTACTGAAAAGCCATCTCTTGAAATCACATGACCCAAGAATGCAACTTTCTTAAGCCAGAACTCACACTTGCTAAACTTGGCATAGAGTTTCTCCTCCCTAAGTGTCTGCAAAACCTGCCTCAAATACACCTCATGATCCTCAAAACTCCTCTAGTACACTAGTATATCATCAATAAAAACTACTACAAACTGATCTAAATACTTGTGGAAAACTCTATTCATCAAGTCCATGAACACAGATAGGGCATTCTTCAGACTAAATAGCATAATGAGGAATTCATAGTGCCCATACCTAGTCTTGAAGGTTGTCTTCGCAATGTCCTCTGCTTTCACTCTTACTTGATGATACCCTGATCTGAGGTCGATCTTGGAATACACCCGTGTACCCTGGAGCTGATCAAATAGATCGTCGATACTGGGTAGAGGATATTTATTCTTAATAGTAACCTTGTTTATCTCCCTATAATCAATACACATCTTCATGGACCTGTCTTTCTTCTTTACGAATAACACTGGAGCTCCCCATGGTAATACACTGGGGCGTATAAACCCCTTATTCAACAAATCTTGCAACTGCTCCTTTAATTCTCCCAATTCAGCTAGAGTCATACGATAGGGAACCTTAGAAATTGGTGCAGTCCCTGGAGGTAAATCTATAGGGAAATCCACCTCACGCACAGGAGGTAATCCAGGTAACTCCTCTGGAAAAACGTCTAGAAATTCTCATACTACTGGGGTGCTGTTAATCTTCAATTCATCTTCAGATATTTCTTTCACCAATGATATAAACCCCTGACCCCCATTCAAGAGTAATCCACTCGCCTGCATAGCTGACACCAGTTGCGATGGAGCACGCACTCGCGAGCCAACGAATCTGAATTCCTGCTCTCCAGGGGGTCTGAAAATTACTTCTTTTTGACGAAAATCAATGCTGGCGTGATTACCAGCCAACCAATCCATACCCAATATTATATCAAACCCAAACATCTCAAATATAATCAGATCAGTTGGTAACACTTTCCCTTGAATTTCTATCGAATAACCCCTAAGTACCCTCTGACATCTGATCACTAATCCTGATGGTGTAGCTACTGACAGCGCTACATCTAATGACTGGGTCTCACTCTCAGATAATTTAACATAGGATACAAAGACAAAAGAATAAGTGACACCTATATCAAATAAGACAATAACGGAATGTGATAAAATAGTAAATGTACCTGTCACCACATCTGTAGCAGCCTCTGCATCACCCGGTGTCAGCGTATAAACCCTCACTGGGGCTACATTCCTCTGCTAACTTCCACGAGGTGCCTGATATCCTCCTTGATAGGTCTTGGAACCTAGGACCTGATATGGCTGACTTGGGCATTCGTGTACCACGTGACCGGGTCTTCCGTAGCGATAACATACCACTATACCTACCCAGCACTCCCCTAAATGACGTCTCCCACACGTCAGACATACTGGGTAAGTCAGCGTACCTTGATTCCCACGGGATCCTATCGTCAGCCATTGATCTCTCCTATCTTGACCTCCTCTCCATGGAGCCCTACTGGAACCAGCCTGAAAACTCTGAGGTGCAGGCCTCTTCCTCTGACTCTGAGCTGCTAACCCCCTTTAAATACCATTCTCAATGATCGCAGCTCTATCTACAACCTCTGTGAATGTCTGAGCCCTAAAACCAATCACCTCCTCAAACAAATTCTGCCTCAATCCCTCTTCAAACTTCCTTGCCTTTTTCTTTTCAGCAGGTGCTAAATGAGGAGCAAAACGCGACAACTTGATAAATCGAGCCACATACTGGGATACGGTCATCTGCCCCTGTACCAGATGCATAAACTTTGCTGCCTTGGTGCTCCGAACGATAGCAGGGAAATACCGCTCAAAGAATAGTTCCTTAAATCAGTGCCATGTCATTGGTACTGGAACTGACCTCTACTCCTCTATCAGTCGCGCTGATCTTCACCAGTGCTTTGCCTCCCCTATCAACTTAAATGCTGCAAATACTACCTTCTGCTCATTCATACAAGGAAGCACAGCTAGTGTCTCTTCGATATCTTGGACCTAATTCTCAGCTACAATCAGGTCATCTCCTCCAGCAAAGGATGGGGGCTTCATCCGCGTAACTGCTTGATCAAACAGCCATGCTCCCTTAAGCTTCTGGTCATCTTAGCCATCACCTGTTGAGTGACGCTACGCAGTACAACATCTGTATCTCCTCCACCTATGCTGGAAGGTCCTAGCCTATCCTTCCCAGCATTTGTGCCACTGCTTCCTGGGTCCATCCTGAAAAAAAGAACACACTTAAGTACTTCATCTCCTACACTGACCTATCCCATACCAATTCAAAATTAACTGTCTTCCCTGACCTTAACTCAATATCTAGTTCAGACACCTAGAGACATGACCCGACAATAGTTTACTATGGTTTTCCTGAAATCGTCACCCCAGGAAAAACATAGAAACCACCACGGTAATCATGTACCCAGACACAGAACAAACCTCAAATCCTTTCCTATACTTTGGTATTGCTTCCGCTGCACTCTAAAGTCTACAGAACTTAGCAACCTAGGCTCTGATACCAAACTGTAACGACCTGCTATTTAACTGGGTTTATATATATATATATATATATATATATATAATATAACATTTAAAATGCTCTAATACCACACTATATTAAACCCAATCATCAACCTAAGTAGCAAGAAGCAGAAATCAAATTAACATAACCATACGTAATTATATACAATACCAGAGTGCTAAATTGTTTCCCAAAATATACATATATAACTGTTCCCCAGAAATATTTTCAACTAGCTAGGACTATACAAAAATACTCCCAAAAATACTCACTTTAATATCAGGGCAATACTAAGGCCTTTCTATCTGCGAGCCTGATTTGTTCGCCTACTTGGATCACCTAAAAAATGTTAAAGTAATTGGGATGAGCCAACGCCCAGTAAGACAAAATATGTTATTACTAGTGTATGGAAAATGAGTTACAATACTATGAAAATCTGTTTCTATATAATCATATATAATTGGATCTATGAATACTATACAAATAACAGAAACCACCACCAATTCCATATTGCTTAACATATCTATAATTTTAGGTTACTAGTCAAAATACTTCTAATGTACATAAGTATAATCTCTGTCTCTGCAAATCTATGTATACATAATAATAACTGAAAACTTTCCTGTGGATAACTGTGTGTCATGATTTAACCCCTCATGACAGGGTTGTGCGGCCTATAGGCGGGATCTACCCTGGCTAGTCGACTAGGGTAAACCACTATACTCCCTCGGTCTAATCTGCCCTCCTCAACCCATATCTGATGGGGAGCCTATCCACATTAGGGCACTATACGATCGATCTACTACCACGTATTATCTGAATAGGTGGTTGCCCTTTGAACTGAATATCTATAGCTATGGTACCGTGCACTACTGTATGGTCCAACAGGGTCTGATACTATATAATATATTTCTATATACAACTAACTGTTTTACCATGATTATGTAATAACTGTATTAACCATGACACTGTAATAAATTGTAATTGTGTCATCTGTATTTCTAAACTGAACAAGATTCTGTAAGTCATGGTAATGAAAACTGTATAATCATGGTATTCTATAATTACTATAAAACATAACCATTGGCGGTATATTCTGAAAATACTGCTAAACATGTTTCTTTACTATACCCATATTCTCAAGCCACACAGTAATTTTAAACATATTATACATAAATGATAAACTGTATAAATTTCTATCATGAATAATCATCTAATAAAAATGTGTAGTTTATACTGAAACATAGTAAAATTGCCTAGCATAGCATATTTCCCTTACCTCATTCCTGCTAAAATCCCCCTACTGAGACGGGTCCTAAATCCGCAGGATTTCCAACTCGACACCCTAAAAATAATTTTTTCCAAAACAAAATGTCACTATTTCTACGTCTACAACATTTTCTAAAACTGCTAGAAAGCCAAATTTCGAATGAAAGACCTTACTCGGGATTTGGGATGAATTCCAATTTCGTTTCACAAACGATCCGCTCCAGCAGACTTAAAGAGAACTCTACCAGGAACGTCATGGTGGCCTCAGATTGTTGATCCGATGACTGATGGGGCCAAAATCGAAGAAAGAAGAGGGAGAGGCCGTATGAGAGAGAGAGAGAGAGAGAGAGAGAGAGAGAGAGAGAGAGAGAGAGAAAAGTGCGGCACTGATTTTCTGTGATTAAAATGAGTTTAGGGCTATTTATACTACGGGCTTCATCCACAATCCACGTCATCTCGTCGACGAGTCCTTAAGTGATTTCGTAGATGAACCTTACCCTTCGTCAACGAAATTCAGAGCAGCCCAAATTCTTCTCTCGGTATTTTGTCATCGACGAGACGGAACCTCATCGATGAGGTTCTGAAGAACCCTATCGACAAAACCCCTGTATTTGTCGACGGAACCTCCTTCTGTTCCTGTTTCCATTTTCCTCTCTCTTTATTATTAAAATTCTATTATTCTTTGAGTCACTACATAAGCAGAGTCTTGAGAAAATCCATTAAGATGTTCGAGAGATTATGGATCAATTGAATAAGTTAATGGGGATTCTCACTACTATGAGCAAAGGAAAAACTGTGCAATCTCTAAAACCTGCAATTGAAGATTATTCTCCATTTCCATTGAGATTTAGACTTGTTAGTGGGCATCTTGTGAATTTTTTAACTAACTTAGGACCAAGCTCATACCCGCTTATCTCGATGGCACCAATACTAGGATTTTGAATGATGTAGAATGCACAGATACCTCCAATCATAAAATCTAATATCCAAAGAAGGGGAGTAGTCAGGGAAGTGACTAAATAACCGACCCCTAGTTTGGAAATGAATCATAAATATGAAGCAAAGGAAGAATGTTTGTGACCTATGGAGGGAGCAAGAATGTTTGGTCCCATGGATGTTTTTGATTTGTGTTTGGTGCCCAACATGATTTTACCCCCAAAATTCAAAGTCCTGGATTTCCTGAAGTTTAGTGGATCCAAATGTCCAGTAACTTATTTAAGGATGTATTTTCAAAAAAATGGCTGCACATTCTAATAATGATAGGTTGCTCATCCACTGTTTCCAAGATAGTTTGACTGGGGCAGCTATGAGATGGTCCATTCAGCTTAATCAAGCAAAGATTTGCATCTGGAAGGATCTAGCTAATGCTTTCATTACATTGTACAGGCATGTGATTGAGATAGCTCCAAATAGGTTGAATTTGCAGAATATGGAGAAAAATTCAAATGAATCATTTAAAGAATTTTCTTACTAATGAAGAGAAATGGCAGCATAGGTTCATCCTCCGGTTGAGGATAAGGAAGCAATTTCTTTATTTTTCAACACTCTCAATGATCCTTATTTTGGCCATATGATCAAAGGAAGTCCCTAAATTTTTCAAATTTGGTAATCACCAAAGAACAAATTGAAGGGACATTCAAGATGGGAAGGATGAGCAACTTAGGTATCGGGTAGGAAACTGCGAAGGAAGAAATGGACAAAAAAGAAGAGGAGGTGTAAGCAATACAAGGAAATCCTTATGAAGGAAAGAATGCCGCGAAGAAAAGTATTTTCATTTAAAATGACTCCATGCTAGGTTGAAGGATTATCTGAGTGTTGACTTTAGGGTAAGAAGTGAAGATGGAAAACTGAACATGCGTTTGAATATCCAGTGGGGATAGAATCAGCAAAATCCTTCAGTCTCATTAGTTCACCTTATGCCAAATTTTGTTTATTTTTGCTTGTGTTTTATGCAATGATACAGGAAATGGTTTTGCCAGTATGGAAAACTTGGAACCAATAATCAGCTTTGAAAATCCATTTTAATAAAAAAAAAATCTTGATTGGTGGGGCTTAAAGAGTATGTCAACAATCCAGAGGACTCTAAATGACCTTATGTTGTGAAGAATGCCTTCTTAGGAGGAGCATTATTGTTGGCTGATATGGACGGGAATAATCTACTGCACCCGATTAATTCTAAGGCTATAAAAAGATATTTTGATTTTGATTTTGAAATTTCGGATAGTGTATTATGGAAATTACAATCATATTTTGATCAAATGATGGGTGGGCATCTTTGGCTGACCAGTGTATCCAAAAAGAACCTAATGATGAGTTACCACTTGTTAATCTATTTGGGCCTGAATTTAAACCAAATCTTTCTTAAAGTTAGTTTGCAAAAATTTTTAACTTGGGTTTGGGTCATTTGGTGTTTGAAAATTCATTTGAGGCAACAATTATCGGCCAAACGTAAGGCAGACCATTTTTCTACTACCCAAAAAAGAATCAAAGAAGAAATCCCTCAACAACCCTGTTGAGCCTAACAAATTTCTTTCTTAAATACACCATCTAGGGATCATCCCCCACACTAGGGCAATGATAAAAATATTAACATAATGCCCTGAGGAAATCTGAAAAGATGAATGAACAAGGCCCCCTAGTAAGAAAAAATCACAAGATGTAGTAAAAAATGGAAAGCCCAAAAGAAAAAAGAAAAAATAATAAGGGGCATGTTTCTTAGGTGATTGGCCAAATATTACCTTCGACAAAATTGATGAATTTGAGCCTTATTAAATCATTTTCTTCTTTATCCAATACCATTATCTTATATTATGGTCCAAATATAAGTCATGGTTGGATTGGCACATATTGTTGTCTCAAATGAGTTGTCAGACTCGTTATTGAGTCTGGACTTCGTTATGAGCTTATCTTAATAAGGTATGTATGCAGCATGTTCAAATAACAAGTTTGGTCAATATTTTGCACTATTTGGGCCATAAAATGTCATTATGGTATGGGATTTTTGAGCTTTAGTTTACCTTTTCTTCTAAAAACCGGTATCATTAGCCTATATTTCACCCTATGTCCTAAAGTCAACCCTAAGATCAAAACATAAATTAAAATACCCAATAAGAAACTTACCCTAATTCAAGACTAGAGGGCTGAAATGGGGTTACAAAACTTGATAAAGAAAACATCATTAGAGGTTGACATCAAATTTATAGCAAAATAATACAGAAATGGGTAGAATAGATAAGAAAAATTAGTTATGCTCAAAAGAAAGTAAGTCTGGGTCATCAAGATGAAGGAAAATATTGAGGTGGTTGCCCATTAATTGGTTCTCTAAGTTGACATCAAAGCTACACAACATCGAAATACTAGTAAAGCCACTTCCTATTAAACTAGAACAGAAACCAGGTAAATTGACAAATTTGTGCATTTCACTTCCATAATTAAATGAGGTGGTATTACCTTATTGCATTTTTATTCATTTAAATTCAAAATGGTTTTAAACACTAAGAGCACAGTCTTGAAAGAAATATTGTGGTTAGAAAATTTCAATGAAACTCATTTCTAAAATTCTTAAGATGAACAAGTCCATAGAAGCCTGAGACAGAGGATGCGCGAAGACCTGAGATAGCAAAAGTCCTGGGACCTTTACATCAAGAAATACAGTTGATGTTTTCTACATATGATCAACATTTCATAAACTAAGGCATCGATAGAAAAAATTTTGGTTTCAGATACAGCAAGGCTGGAGTAACAGAGTTTTGTTCTTCCTTTAGATAGGTGTTAAGATCTCGGAACATAAAAGGTTGTCATACATTGCATGCATAGCATCTAAAATGATAAGAAACAACATGCATACATATCATCATATCATGCACCCACTCATTTATGACATATATATTTTATTGCATAGGCTTTGCATATCCATTTTCACTCCTACTTAGTTAAATCCTTATTTTCTATGAATTCAAATGGTTGGATTTCTACTTTGGGACGTGAGGCATTGGTCCCTAGATCCAAGTGGTTATTGCAAAAATTTCATTCAAATATAAGGGCATCAACCCTCAGATCCAAGTTATTATTACAAAAAACTTCTTCAAGTAATGGAGCATCAGTCCTCATGTCCAAGTAGTTCTTGCAAAGATATTTTTCAAACACTGGGGCATTGGCCCTCAGATCCAAGTTGTTATTGCAAAAATTTTCTTCAAGTACTAGGGCACTAGGCCTTGGATCCAAGTAGTTCTTGCAAAAAAAAAAAAAAAAATTCAAATACTGGAGCATTCATCCTTAGATCTAAGTGGTTCTTGCCAAAAATATTTTGTGGAATACTGGGGCATTACACTCCCAAAATTCAAATAATCACTTCAAGTTGTCCAAACTATCTCCTTAACTCGGGAGGTCTCTTCCAAGTTGTTTCGACTATCTCGTTCATCCGAGAGGTCTTTTTCAAGTTGACCTGACTATTCATTCATTTGAGAGGTCTTTTCAACATTGTCCTATCTATCTTGTTCATTCAAGTGGTCTCATCCAAGTTGTCTTCACTATCTTGTTCATTCGAGTGGTCACATCCAAGTTATCTTGACTATCTCGTTCATTTGAGTAGTCACATCCAAGTTATTTTGGCTACCTTATAAAATATGAGTAGCCACATCTAAGTTGTTTTCGTTACCTCAAAAAATTTGCATAGCCACATCCAAGTTCTTTTGACTATCTCGATAATCTAAGTAGTCACCTTTAAAGTTGTTTTGGCCATCTTAGAGGGATGTGGCATTGATAGTTCCCAATTATGAGTGGTCTCCTTCCAAGTTATTTTGGCTACCTTGGAGGCATGTGGCATTTGAAATTAGGATAGCTTCTCAAGAGGGGGGGGGGGTGAATTGGATTTTTAAAAAATATTTCAATTTTAATACTTTTTTTTTCAACTATCACAACAAGTAAATACAAAATCAATTCAACCACAACCAATCAACAAGATAATCAAAATCTTGATCTTCGTATCAATAGCCCTGTAATAAATTGCAAAGCACGCTGAATTTATGTAAGCCCTATGTTTATTCCAAAGTCACAATTCTTCTTAGTGTTTAGTTTTTAAACAAACTTTCAGATTAATAAGTTTAGGATGATCAACCAATATAGTCCCTTTTGGTTTCCGCAATCAATGCTGATCAAACCAAACAAATTATCCTCCGGTTTATTTAACAACCATACACTTAGAATTAACAATTTAAAGCATACACATAGGTTGTAAGTATTGCTGGAAAATAAAGAGTAAGGAAGAAAAGAGAGACACAAGGTTTTACGAGGTTCGGCTTATACCCAGCCTACGTCCTCGCCTTTGGCAAACCACCAAAGGATTCACTAGTTCAGTTCTATTGACGGGTGAAACAATACTGATTACAATCACTCCTTCCATTATGCTAGAGCCTACTTCTCCAAATGATATTCCCTTGTTTGTTCCAACGATTCTACAACCTTGAATCATCTATAAAAAAGAACCAAGATAGAAAAGAGTTTGTGTACAAGAAAATACTCTCACAACATAGTAGGTTAGTACAACATTCAGAACAAGTATACTTCAAAGTAAATCAAATATAAAAGGATTGAAGCTCAATACTGATTTTAGATCACCAAATATCTTCCAAATATTAAAAGATTCAGACTTTGAAGGCTTTACTTCGGAGTTTGAATCAGCAGCAATTCAGTATTTGAAGTTGGATGAACACAAAAGAGTTTGAGAGCTTTTTAGAGAACTTTGATTGCTGGAAATTTCTTGGTGTATAAAATCTTTGAAGTTTGGGGCTATTTATAGATGTTTTAGAAGTAATTCCTTAACCCCAAAGTTTCCTTGAAGTAATCCTCACGTTTTTCAAAATAGTAGTGCCCAAAAAATTCATTTAAAAAAATATTCTTGTTGGTAATTTTTAAACCAACGTTCGAATGGAAGTCGCCTGCCACGACCTGGCAGTCGCATGTCATAGAAGAAACTTAAAATACAGAATACTGGCAGTTTCCTACCAGAACCCAAGCAGTAGCCTGGCATGACCACCCAGGCGCCTGGCTATGTTCAGGCAGTCGCCAAGCACCCTACTGCCTCTTTGAAAATTCTTCATTTAATTTGGGCAGTCGCCTGCCACATGAAGGCAGTCGCCTGGTCCTTCTGTTTTACTAAAAAAAAACTTTTCTTTTTAAAACCCTTCTTTTCTTTGATTTGAACATACTTTAGGGTTTTTCTAAACATATATTTCTAAGTTTCTTTTGATTTTATGAGAGCTTCAATTCAGTTTATACTTGAAATTAACTTGAAGTACTTACATACAAACATCCTTAAAACTTTATTCCTTTGATCTTCAAGTAAGTCCTTGTTCTTCCATCATCTTTGAGTTTCTAATCTTTTCTTTAAGCTTTCATCAAATTATCTTTAATCCTCATGCTCTTCAAGATCTTTTTTTGATCCATAAATTTTATCATTCTTTTGAGCTTTGTCACTACCTTTAAGCTTCGCATTTTTCCTGAAAAACTTTCACCTAAACCATATTAAACACATCATGATTTGTTAACATCAAAATAAGAATTGTAAGCCTTGTTAGGCCAACAACATTGATAGTTCTCAAATCTAAATAGTCACATTCAAAGTTGTTTTGGCCACCTCAGAGGCATATGACATTGATAGTTCCCAAATCTGAGTGGTGCCCTTCTAAATTATCTTAGTTACCTCAGAGGCACGTGGCATTGATAGCTCCCAAATCCAAGTAGTAACCTTCAAAGTTGTTTTGGCCATCTCAAAGGTATGTGGCATTGATAGTTCCCAAATCTGAGTGGTCCCCTTCCAAATTATCTTGAGTGCCTTAGAGGGATGTGGCATTGATAGTTCCCAAATTTGAGTAGTCTCATTCAAAGTTGCGCCAACCACTAACACTCTAAGTTATACTAAACACTAACACTCCAAGTTGCACTAACCACAAACACTTCAAGTTATACTAACCACTAACACTCCAAGTTGCCCTGGCTATTTCTCCAAATAGTCGCATTCAAAGTTGAACTAATTACTAACACTCAAAGTTGTTGCATTCAAGTTGCCTTGACTTTCTCATTAATTTGAGTGGTCGCGTCCAAGTTGTTTTGATTGTCTCAAAGGCGTGTGGCTTTGGTCCACATGCTTAAGTAGTCATTGCTTTCACAATGCTCAATAGGTTCTTCAAGTTGACTTTAAATTCCATGCATTTTTATAAGTTTACACATTGGTTTCTCTTATTACATTTGGCCTAGTCCAAAATCTGCGTCTTTTGTCTTTATAGATTTGTTGCTGAAAGATAACAAGAAGACTTATATTCATGTCATCTTAAGCAACAAACCTATAAAGAGGGTAGCTGTAGACACCATATTTTGTTTGAGACCCAATATAAAAAATTTAGGCATTCTCATTATTCATACAAATACCGAAGAGGGTCTGGAATACAAGAAAAATATAGAAGGGAATATGCTGGAATATTTAATTAAATTAAATGATTTATTTCTAAAAATTGAATGATTTTCACTAATGAATGATGATTTTTTTTTTCCTAATTCAATTGACTTGCTTGAGATTTACATGGAAATAAATTAGTAGGAGATATCTAGTTGAGCCTATGATGGAAACTCTGTGCAAATGGAAAGCACATGCATGGAAAGAATAGAAATTGCCTAAGATGGGTTGATTTGCTTTTAATGATGAATGAAACCCTAACTCTATAAGAAGGGGACATTTTGGTAGGCACACCAAGGCTTGGGTCCATAACTACAAAAAATAATATTTATAAAACTTAACTATCCCGAGTTTAGTAGAAAGTGGGTAAGTCAGGCATCAATCCATAGAGACTTCAAGTGCAATTATTAAACTCTTTCAAAATAGTTTATTATGGCCTTGCTATGAAAAAGAAGTAAAAGATGGTATTTTTCAATCGATGGAATTCAACCAACTACTGGAAATCATATAACTGAAAGCAAGTAAATGTATACTACTTGAAAGCAAGTAAATTTCTAAGTTACCATACTCTTACAAAGCGATACTGTGGTCCGAATCAGATGCCGGACACCATGCTTCTAACTACGCTCATCCAGACTTCCATAGAAGTACTAACCTGAGTGGGCCAAAGCAGGAGATGGGCGATCGAGGGCATAGGGTAGTAAAGGTGCACTAACCATCCGGAGTATGGCCTGGAACCAGAGTATACCCTGTCTCAATGATAACAAACACCTTCGTGGTTCTATAGCCTACTATTTCCCTTTGACTGATATGTAGTAGTGTTTATCCTTATCTGCAATCTTTAATCGAACACACAACAAGTAAATGGAAAGCAGTAAATAAAAGTATGAGTAAAAAGAGCATCCCTTTATCATTCAAAACGTTTGTCACTAATGCTAGAAGTACAAGAGGAGATCCTAATATACACAGTTATTGTATGAATGTCGCCAGTTGTCACAGGCCATTGGACACTCTATACACAAATCGAAACTACTCTACTCCTACTCGAACTTGGCTCTCAATGAGTTCCTAGGTCTGTCACTAACCTAAGAGAGGCCAAAGAGGAACCCAGAGCTTGTGTTCATAGAGAATACTTATAGGCTCTAGAGTATTTAAAGGGTTGTTTTACAAGTTAGGAAAATTTGCACCAAATCTCACGAAGCAGATCATCGCTGTCGACCAAGTCGCCCTTCTGTCATTCTTGTGCGTGCCCTAGTCAGATCTTATAGGAAGTTAGGGATTCAAATCTTCATTATCTTCTACTTCATCACGCCTCAGGTTCTTGATGGTTGAGCTTAAGGTTGAGACTTGCGGTATCTCGATCTTCAGGAAATTTTAGTATCTCGACATAGTCGCCCCAAAAGGTCTCTTGGTCGAACGCTTCATCGAGACTCTCAGTATTTTTGAATTTTAGTTCTATCTTAGTATCTCTACGTGGTCGCTCTAGGGTATCACTTGGTTGCACACTTGGTCGAACCTTGCAGCATTCTGACCTCAGTATGAACCTTGGAGTTTATAGTGGAAAACTAAGTCGCCCTTGTGGTTTGCTGGTCGCACCACATGGTCGAGTGTCATCTTCTTATCTATTTATGATTTGAAGCTTCCGAAGCTTGGCTGAACGTCTAAATTCGAGCTTTGAATCCTCCAAATCCTCCTTGGCTTCTTGTAATGCCTAACTCCATGGTTTTACCCTTTTTTTCCTGAAAAGACAAACAAACCTTACATAACTTTGAACAATGATAACTCTAGGTAAATACATAATAAAATGAGGATTAACAAAGGTAAATTAGGATCTAAAATAATGTATTTTAGGGACTCATCACAACCGCCAACTTACACTTTGCTAGTCCTCAAGCAAAGTAAAATTTAAGAAATCTACCAAATCCTACCTATATCCTCTTTTTCGGGAAATATGATTGCATTTACCCTATGCAACAAGGCTTGAAACCCCTAGGTTGATCCTAGTGGACGAGTTCTAGTGTCGTGAGGGTTTCCAGGGTGATACCCACAAACACTAGTTTAAAAGATGCAAACACATGCAACACAATCATACCATTTTACATACAAATATATAACTTTATTACATACAAATTCCTTCATACAAAACTCCATTATACACACACTCCATAGTGTTTTAATCCAGAAAAAACTCAACATAACACTGCCATTTCAAGATGCTACTCACAGAGGATTAACCCATGATTATAATTCAAAGTTAATATTAGCTTGTAAATCCAAGTATGAATAGGCCACTTCACAAGGCATGTGTACGGTATATGATTTGTCTCTCACAATTCTCGAAGGCACCTATAGAACGGTCGTCTTGACTCAACCTCACTGGTTTATTCCCTCACAATTCATTCAAGAAAATGGGTTCACTCTCATATGTGAGGAAGAGTGTCATGATCAAATGTCCCACATATTTGAAGAACTAACGTTAGAAGTGTGGAGTGGACCAGTCTTATAAGAAAGGGATCTAGCCCTTATTAAGGTCTAGGGTCCTTCACCCTAGCATCTTCACACTCACTCACCACATTTAATCAAGACCACCCTAGATGAACTTATTCCCAGAATTGTGTGAATTCAAAAAATGCATTGGTCAGAAGATCTTTCATACATGCAAACTCGTAGTGTGTGTCCTCAGCTTGACCTTTTTATCTTTTCTTAGAGCAAGTGTGTGTATACATATATATATATATATATATATATATATATTTTCTATGCTCAAATTTTTCTTTCTTTTTCACTTTTTTTTTCTTTACATGGTCAGCTATGACAATCATCACATTCTTATCTTGTCTTTATGTTTCCAATAGGAATGTAGCTTGAACAGGAGGCCATGGAAAAAGTCGGTCTCTAAGGGTGGCTTGACTTTTATGTGTTGAGTAAGCTACAAGACCTAAGTTTATATCTTTCCACTTGATGTCACCACTAGGCTAGCAAATACAAGGGCAAATACTACTTGGCAAAGGAAATCCAGCAAAACAAGGAAAGTTGAGTTTTACAAACTCAAAGTTTGACGTCGAAAACTTGAGAAATGAATAAGTGGCTCAATAGTACCTCACAAGGTATCATAGTCACCACGATTGGTCTCTTAATGCTCTCAAAGAACCCTAAGTGTTACAAATAATGTGTGAGTGTGTTTTTAACCCCTATGAAGTACCATGTAAATACAAGAGTTTGCATTGCAGTATTAACCCGAACAAACCACAAGTCAACAACCTAGAGTAATATCAAGTTGTTAGAGAGCATAATGAAATCATATAACTAAAAAGCTTATGCATGTAACCTTAGGTTATATAGGTGCATGTAGAGGGTATAAAATATGTTAGCATAGTTTACTGGAATTTATTTTTGAAATTTTAAAATTGTGTTATTTTTGGGCATGAATGTGCCATGGAGTGTGCCACCCCCTAACCCCAACTCAGAACTTCAGTGTCCTCACTAAAGTCTTGAAAGAAAAATAGACCCCGGTGTTGACCTCATTGGTCACACCCAATCCTGATAATGACAAATACTCAAGTATTTGATGGCTATCTAGCTTATGTGTGGGTATATAATTAGAAAATCAAATTGATGGCACATGAAGTAGAGATTAAAGACCCTAAAGACTATATTATGCTGTGTTTCAATTCATTTCTCATTTGGGTCTGTAATAGTAAATAGGAAATGGTATGTAATAATCAGTGCATTACATGCATGATTAGATAGATAAGCTTAAAAAGACCTAGACTGACCTTAGGTCCCCTATGCAGTGCACAAAAGTTTGCCCTATTAAAATTAAGTTAATCATTATATCAATAAGGATGACATTATAAAGATAAAAGGACTGAAAATGTCCAAACTGGCATGTTCGGTCAACTGAAATCAGTTACACTGAGATCTTTGGCCGATCGAACCCCCACCAGGTAAAGAAGTTGACCCCTCCATCGACCAACTAGAAACATATAGGCAATGCCCTGGTCGACCGAGCCCACACGTGGGAATTTCCAACCGCTCGGTCGACCGAACCTCCTAGTTCAAAATGATCTAGTCAACTGAATGCGTGGATTTGGAAACTCGCCTTTGAAACCTTCAAGATGGTCGACCATACTTTCAGTTCAATTTTTCCATGGTTAACCAAACCTAGACACTCGATCAACCAAACCTTAAGTACGGTTGACCGGTGCTCTCAGATTGGCGAATTTTACCGAGGTTAAAAACGTCGTTATTTTTATTAACCTCACTTAATTTTTTTTTAAAATGACCAATATGTCCTGAACGGTTATAATTTTGGGGAACTCTATATATACCCCCTCATTTGAAAAAATTAGGAGCTAATTAAAAAACTTAATTATCAAAAATCCTCTGAAACTCAAAAATTCCTACTCTCATTTTCAAGCATCCTACACTCATTCTTACTCAATCTTATTGCTAAAATCACTTTGTAAGTGTGCTTGAGTGTTCTTCTCATTAGACTTAATCTCTCTGTTGTTATTTAGATTATTTTATTAGAGAGCTAAGTTTCAAGTATTTCTAGGAGACTTTGTTAATAAGTCTTCCTTAGGAATACTTCATTGAGCTTTTGGGTTTTGCATTGTCATTGCAATACTCAAGTAGTTCAAACTGTGTTTTCATTGCTAAAAATATTTTACAAATCATTTTCAAAATATTTCTTGTGCTTATCTTTGAGAAATTCATTTTGAGATATTTGTTTGAGTGCTAAAGATCTTTGTTACTATATCTTTTGATTTAGATTATCATCTTGATACAATGATCAAATAAATTTTTACAAACCATTTTTGAATATCTCTTGTGGTTTATTTTGAGATAAATCACTTGTTGAGATATTAGAAGTGTGCTTGGGATCTTCGTTGCTGCATTGTGATTGAGACTATTATTTTGAAACAAAGATCCTATCACTTACACTCTCATGTACTAATTGTAATATTTGCATTAATCTTTGAGAGGAGACTCTAAGACTACATTGAGCTTATCTTATCATATCATTCGGTAGTTTATTGATTAAATTGGTACATAATCTGTTTAGTTGAGAAGCATATTGATTGTACGCAAATTCTATTTGGAAATATGTTGTATTCCAGGTGTGCCCTGAGGGGGCGGTAATCTAGCTCGGTAAGGATTCTATGTAAAGGTTGAAGTCAACCCTATGCTAATTGACCTGGTTGTTTAGGTGCTGCTTCACCCGTTAAGTGAGCTTATAGTGGTGATCCATGTGCTTGTTAGCCAAGGCGGGTACGTAGGCAGTTTTTTGAACCTCGATAACATTTCTTGGTGTCATCTCTAGTTACTGCTTTATGGTGCATGCTTAGCTAAATTAATTGTGAAGTTTAATTTTCGCTGTATATTTATATTGATTTACTTTATCCGCACTAGATTGACCTTAGGCTTGTGTAATACTACTATTAGTGGATTGACATAGAGGATAAAATTTGAAAAATACCAATTCACCCCCTCCTAGGATTACGATAAAGCTAACAATTGGTATCTAAGCAAGGTAGTATAGACTTAATAGTTATTTTGCAAAAGATCTAGGATGGCTCATAGCACCATTACCCCTTTCCCGGAGGGATCCTCTTCTAGACGATCTCCGATTTTCAGTTGTGTTAATTACACTTTCTAGAAACAGAGGATGCACATCTTCCTTCAAAATATAGATTGGAAGGTGTGGAGAGTTGTCTCTAAGGGAAATTATGTTCCTATGAAAACTGATGATACAACTAGAGTTCCTAAAACTGAGGAAGAATATAATGATGATAATATGAAAGTTGTTAGTTTGAATATCACTTCTATGAATAATTTGTATTGTGATCTTAATTTGAATGAGTTTAATAGAGTGATGGCATGTACTATTGCAAAAGAAATCTAGGATAAATTAGAAGTCACATATGAAGTTACTCGGGATGTAAAAGATAGTAGGATAGATATGTTGACTAGTGAATATGAGGCTTTTAGGATGAATGTAGGTGAGTCCATTCAGAGTATGTACACTAGATTCACATACATTATAAACTCACTGCATGCATTAGGTAAGACCTATCCTACATATGAGATGATTAGGAAAGTCCTTAAAGGCTTGCCTCCTGTTTGGGAATCTAAGGCTACGACCATTTCTAAGGGTAGAGACCTTAAGGCCATGCATTAGACGAATATATAGGTTCACTGATTACCTATGAATTAGCTATAAATGAGAGACTCAATGAACATAATAGGGTGAAAAAGGTAACTGCATTAAAACTTCCACTAATACATCTAGCGAATGCAACGAACCTGATTTTGAGGATAATATGGCAATGCTAAGTAGAAAATTCAGCAGATTCTTTAGAAAGAGTAGAAAGCCATACAAAAGATATAGGGAGTTTGCATCTGATAAGAGAGATTTGAGTAAAAGAAAGGAAAAATCAAACTCTCCTACGTGCTATAACTGCAACAAGGTTAGGCATATCAAGCCGAATTGCCCACTACTGAAAAAGGATGCTAGGAAAAAGAAGAAACCCATAAAAACGGGCACTTCGTGGGATAAACTAAGTAGCAATGACTCAGACTCAGACCGCAGTGACTCAGAGATTGCTAATATGTGCTTGATGGCACATAATGATGAGGTATCGTCTTTTTGCTCTTTATCGTCATATTATTCTTTTGATGATTTGTGAATCTGATAGCATACCTACTTTTAGAGAATTACAATTTGAATATATTCGTGTGTCTAAATTGTTGAATAAAATGACCGAGGAGAATGATTTTTTCAAAAAGAAATGCAAGAATTGGTAAAAATTATTTGAAATGGAAAAAAATTCTCATGCTTCAATTCTTAAAGAAAAGGATTTGAAAATTGATGAGCCTGAAATAAAATTGGAGGATAGCTCCAAAACTATTTTTAAATTCACTGAGGGCCAACACAATTTTGAAAAACTACTTGGAGCCCAAAGAAATTCTCTTAGTAAAGAGGGTCTTGGTTTTAATGGCGTTGAGAATATTAGACAACCTAATCTTTACTTGGGACACTTCGAACTTGAATCAAAATCTCAAATCCCACCTAAAGATCCTAAATGTAGAATGAAATGTTTCAAATGCAAGCAAGTCGATTATATTTAATTTGATTGCCCAATTAGAAATAGACATGTAAAAATTAGAAAGGTGTGGGTAGTTAATGGTGACCTAGTCACTAACCCCTGTGGACCTAACAGAATTTGGGGATTGGTGCCAGTTACTTAGTCTATCTTGTACGTATGGTGCTCTTCAAAGGACATGTGGTACCTAGATAGCAGGTGCTCACGACACATGACCAGAGACAAGGCAAAATTTTCTTCAATCACTCCCAAGAATGGAGGGTACGTGACGTTTGGCGACAATGCAAAGGGATGCATCATCGGCATAGGTAAGGTCGGTAAGGATCGTTCCCGGATTATTGATAATGTTCTATTAATAGATGGCTTAAAGCATAATTTTTTTAGCATTAGTCAATTGTGTGATAAAGGATATAAGGTTTCATTTGGAAATGATAAATGCATGGTTGAAAGCAAATCAGATCATAAAATTCTTTTCACTGCAGATCGCCATTAAAATGTATATACTACTACTTTTGATAATTTAGCTTCACAACAAGTAACTTGTTTTTTTTGCAATAAATGAAACTAGTTGGTTATCACATAGGCACTTAGGACACGCTAGCATGGATTTGTTGTCAAAACTAGTAAGAAAAGATTTAGTGAAAGGCTTGCCTAAAATACCTTTTGTGAAAGATAAAATCTGTGATGCATGTTAAATGGGTAAGCAAACAAAATCTAACTTTAAGAAAAAAAAATTTATTTCTACCACTAGACCACTTGAAATGCTTTACTTGGATTTGTTTGGTCTTAATTTTGTGCAAAGTCTTGGTGGTAAATCATATGCTTTTGTTATTGTTGATGACTAATTTAGGTTCATATGTGTGTTATTTCTCTCATATAAAAATGAATCATGTGAACAGTTTACTAAGTTGTGCAAGAGAATTCAAAATGAAAAGGGCTATAAGATAACTCTTATAAGAAGTGATAAAGGCACTGAATTTAAAAATGATGGCATAGAAATATTGTGACCTAGAAGGCATATCACACAACTTTTCTGCACCTAGGACCTTTCAACAAAATGGTGTGATGGAAAAAAAGAATAGGTCATTACAAGAAATGGGTGGGACCATGTTGAATGAGCATAAGCTACCTAAAATTTTTGGGTTGAGGCTACAAATACTGCATGTTATGTCATGAATAGGGTGTCGATTAGACTTTCACTAAATAAAATTCCCTTATGAATTATGGAAGAACCGTAGACCTAATATTTCCTATTTTCATGTTTTTGGTTGTAAATGCTTTGTGCTTAGGGATAATGAACATCTAGGAAAATTTGATTCTAAATCTGATGAAGGCCTTTTCCTAGGTTATTCTCTTAACAGTAAAGCATATAGAGTTTTCAATAAAAGAACATTAGCTGTCATTGAATTTATTCATGTTGTATTTGATGAATCTAATCCATTTTCTAAGAAAAATGATGAAGATGACATTGACATTAGAAAATGCTTAGACAAGTTATCTATTGAAAACAATACAAGTGAAAATTTAGAAATTAATGATAAATCATCTAAAGATAATAACAATGACAATGAAATTCAGGAGTTGCCTAGGGATTGGAAATTCATTAGGAACCTTCCTATAGATCAAATCATAGGTGAACCTTCCCGTGATATAGCCATAAGATCTTCCTTGAAAAACCTAGTGAGTCATTCGGCTTTCTTGTCCCAAGAAGAACCTAAAAATATTAAAGAAGTAATAGAGGACGAGTCTTGGATAATGTCTATGCAAGAAGAACTTAATGAATATGAAAGAAGCAAAGTGTGGACCCTAGTTTCTAGGCCTGATGATCATACAATTATAGGAACCAAATGGGTATATACAAATAAGAAAGATGAGAATGAGGTAGTAACTAGGAATAAGGCTAGACTAGTTACCCAGGGTTATAATCAGGAAGAGGGAATTGATTTTGATGAAACCTATGCTCCTGTTGCTAGGATGGAAGTCATTTATATGCAACTTTCTTATGCCACTTTTACTAACTTTAAATTGTTTCAAATGGATGTTAAAAGCGCTTTTCTCAATAGCTATATTAATGAAGAAGTCTATGCAGAACAACCACCCGATTTTGAAAATCATAAATATCCAAATCATGTATACCGGTTGTCCAAAGCCTTGTATGGATTGAAATAAGCTCCTAGAGCTTGGTATGAGAGGCTTACTGGTTTTCTACTATAAAATGAGTTTTCCCATGAAAAAATTGACACTACACTTTTCATCAAATCCAAAAATGATGATATGCTTATTGTTCAAAGTTATGTTGATGATATCATTTTTGGAGCCACTAATGATGAGTTGTGTAATGAGTTTGCCAAATGCATGCAAAGTGAATTTGAAATGAGCATGATGGGCAAACTTAGTTTCTTTTTAGGGCTTCAAATTAAACAAGCTAAAAATAGAACTTTCATATGCCAATCTAAATATGTCAGGGATTTGCTAAAGAAATTTAATATAGAAGATAGTAAAACTCTTGGTACTCCTATGAGCTCTTCCATCAAACTTGATAAAGATGAGTAAGGAATCCCTGTTGATGTGAAATTGTATTGTGGAATGATTGGGAGTCTTCTATATCTTATAGCTAGTAGGCCTGATATTATGTTTAGTGTGTGCATGCGTGCTAGGTTTCAAGCTGCTCCTAAGGAATCTCATCTATTAGCAGTTAAACGAATCCTTAAGTATATAGTTGGAACCATAGAGTTTGGATTATGGTATCCTAAGCATACGACTTTTGATATTTTTAGTTATACTGATGCTGACTTTGCGGGTAGTAAGGTTGATAGGAAGAGTACTAGCGGCACTTGTCACTATTTAGGATAATCTTTGGTCTTTTGGTTCTCCAATAAGTAAAACTCAGTTGCCTTATCCACAACCAAAGCAGAATATATTACGGCTGGAAGTTGTTGTGCTCAACCTCTTTATATGAAACAACAACTTATAGATTTTGGGTTGCACTACGATACAGTACCGATTAAATGTGATAATACTAGTGCAATCAATATTTCAAAGAATCCTATCTCACATTCATGAACTAAATATATTGAGATTAGACATCATTTCTTTCATGATCATGTGCAAAAAGGGGATGTGACACTTGAGTTTGTGTCCACAAATGAACAATGGGCTAACATTTTCACTAAACCACTTCCAGAGACAAATGAACAATGGGCTGACATTTTCACTAAACCACTTCCAAAGAATAGGTTTATACAAATTGGACGTGAACTCGGTCTCATGCATAGTAGAGATGCCTCCTAGATATTTGATACATTGCATAAACTTAGGGGGAGCTTTTTACAAATCTTAAGTCTAACAATTGATATAACAATTGATATCTTTCATTGGTTTAGACTTTATGAATCTATTTTTGTTTTGCAATGCATAATTCTTATATCTACTACATGATGATGATTGTATTTATGTTTTACGTCTTGGTCATACTAGAACTGTTTGGGTTAAGTAGTTGTGGATAAACTGTTAATCTTAAAACTCAAAACAGGTTATTTTTATACAGGTATTTTTGGGAAAATGTCCTATTTTCAAACGGCATGTTGTCGAAATTTTTAAATTTCCCAAACTTATCTTGTGTATTAATGTATCATACCCAATGCCTATGGCTATTCATTTCATAGCCCTTTTTGTTGTTGCCAAAAGGGGGAGATAGAGATGAGAGGCAAAAATTTGGTAGTAGTACTTAGTCCTTGAAAAATTATTTGCATTGAAACTTTTTTTTGCATTATGCACATTGTCGGGGGTGGGGGGGGGGGGGAGCCTTTCAAGGCTAAACCCACTTTTTGCATGGTGTATTTGTTATCATCAAAAAGAGGGAGAATGTTGACCTCATTGGTCACACCCAGTTTTGATAATGACAAGTACTCAAGTATTCGATGGCTATCTAGTTTATGTGCAGGTATATAATTAGCAAATCAAATTGATGGCACATGAAGTAGAGCTTGAAGACCTTGAAGACTATATTATGTTGTATTTCAATCCATTTCTCATTTGGGTTTATAATAGTAAATAGGAAATGGTATGTAATATTCATTGCATTACATGCATGATTAGATAGATAAGTTCAAAAAGACCTAGACTGACCTTAGGCCCCCCATGCAGTGCATTAAAGTGTGCCCTATTAAAATTAAGTTAATATTCATATCATTAAGGACAACATTATAAAGATAAAAGGAGCAAAAATGCCCAAATTGGAATGTTCGATCGACCAAACTCAGTTACACTGAGATCTTCGGTCGACCGAACCCCCATCGGGTCAACAAGTTGAGCCCTTGATCGACCGATTAGAAACATATAGGCAATGCCCTAGTCAACAAGTTGAACCTCGATAACATTTCTAGTGTCATCTCTATTTACTGCTTTATTGTGTATGCTTAACTAAATTAATTGTGTAGTTTAATTTTCGTTGTATATTTATATTGATTTACTTTATCTGCACTAGATTGACCTTAGGCTTGCGTAATACTGCTGTTAGTGGATTGACCTAGGGGATAAAATTTGAAAAATACTAGTTCACCCCCCTTTTGGGATTACGGTAAAGTTAACACTCGGGAAAGGGATAGAACAGTGCATGGTGCTAGTAAGAACAAACAGTGTACTTGCATAATACAATAACCAGAATAGCATGCGTGCAGAGATACCCTATAGCACAAAAGACCAATGTCAGCCAAAAGCACCATGTATATGTCATTAGTATTGACTCACTCGAAAAATGAGCAGCTCAGAAGTTATCCCAAGTGTAGGAGTTCCGTTGTGTAATATTTAGCCCAAAGGCTAAATTGTCTCCTCAGGGAATGCAGTTTAATCTCAAATTTTACGTCATTCCAATTAGAAAATAAGAAACAAAAAGGCACTAAACACAATTCAGATTCGGGTTTTTCAGGATGTTTGAGATTTCTTTTGATAAATTAAACGAACATGTAATTTAAATTCTAAATCCTAACACGCATTGAATTTAACAACAAGAAACACTAAGAAACGGAAATCCTACGTCTAAATACTAAACAAGAATTGAAACACGCGTTGAACTTCGAAAAGTGATTAAAAGTGATAACTTTAATACGTAAATTAAAACACGCAATTCTAAAAACTCAACCACTCACAAAGTTAAATAAAAACTAATTTTAGTGCGATCAATAACTTAAACAAAAATTCAAAACTTTAAGAACTAAACAGTAAACGGAACACGGTAAAAAAATCAGACTTTAATAAAACTTAAACTAAATCAAACTCAAGCAAAATTTAAATTTTAAAGAAGGCAACTAATTTAATTTTCTAAAGAAGATATTTTTTTCCCTTTTTTTTTTTTTGTTATTCTCTTTTTTTTTTTTTTTTTTGAAAAAAAAAATTAAACCAAACTTCAATAAATAAGGGACAATAACTCAAGAAAAATTAAATCTACTTCTAATATTAATTGATAAGAGAAAGGAAACAAATAAACTTAAATACTAATCATCCAACAAAGATTCAAGAGTTCAAAATTTGGATTAAAAAATTACTGAAAAATTAACAAAACCTTTCAAGTATTTAAATATAAGAATAAAGAAAAAGAGGGAAAAAGAGAGAGAGAGAGAGAGAGAGAGAGAGAGAGAAAGAGGAGGGGGGGGGGGAGAGAGAGAGAATAGTTAGCCTATGGAGAAGCTTGGAGCAGCAGCAGAGGCTTGGGTTTTAGATGGGAGAAGCAGCACACAGTAGGTCGGAGGCTTCGGGTTGATGGAGGGCTGCAACAACAACTGGAGAGTCTTCACGGCCAGCAGTAGGTAGGCTTCTTAGCAAGGCTTCAGACAGCACCTTAGGTTTGTGACAGTAGCAAGAGGAAGAAGAAGAAGAACAGTCGTAGCAGTAGCTATGGATGCATTTTCGAGTTGACAACAATGGAAGCAACAGGTTCTCAGGTGTTTGGAATAGCAACAAGGACATAAGAGAGGGGAGGAAGAATAAAGAGTAGGAAGAGATGCCGAGAGGGAGAAAGGAGAAGGGAGAGAAGAAGGAGAGAGGGAAGAAGGACGAGAATTCACAGAAGAGAGGATGAAGAGAGAGTTAGAAAAAGGAAGGAGAGAGGGGAGTGAAAGGGTGCTCTAGTGGAAAGGAGAAGAAAACAAATTATATAAAGGGGAAAAGAGGGGGCTGCCCTAGACCTGCACACTGACAATCCGGACTCAGCTGCATGGCCGGGTCAAATCAAAGTAGTATTTTATATATATATTTTTTCTTTTGCTTCTTCTTTTCTTCTTTATTTTATTTCCCAGTGAATGAGGGCAATTTTGACCATCTTAGAGCTCGTATCTTGTTGAGCTTAAAACACAAAAGTTGTAGATAATTTTCTCAGCTTTTCACGGCATTTTGAATAGTCTCGATCGAAACTCATATGAGAAAATTACGCACAGATTATGTAGTAGCGTTGGTTTTAGCTTCTTATAATTGCCCTGCAATAAAATACCAAAAAAATCATAAATTACTCAATAAAATCCAAATATTATAAATAAGATACACTATTAAAATATTGGGAGTAATTAGGTATTTAATTAAAAATATAAGCCTCAATACATGAATTAAAGCACCTAATTATGCCATTTAAGTGCGTAATCACACCCCCCCAACTAACGTTTTGGTAGTCTCTAGCAAATAATGTGAATGTATTTCAAGGCGTTATCGACAAATGCTAACTCCAACAAAAATGAAACGACTGCATATGAGACACAACCATACCATTTCACATACAAGAATATAACCAAATTTCACACAAGTTCATCATATACAATGCACACAACTCCAAAGTAAGTCATGCATGCAAGTTTCATCGTTATATAGCCATTAAGAACAACATACCCATATGAAGTTAACCAGCAATACAATTCAAAGTTAATGTAGTTATATAAATTTGAGTATAAACAGGGAAAGTCTTGAGGTATGTGTAATGTGTATGACTCGTTACACCCAGGATACCAGTGGACACCTACAGAATGGTCGTTTTGACTCGGCCTAACTGGCATACCCTCAAGAACACTAAAAAAGAATGGGTTCACTCGTCATATGTGAGGAGGTGTGTCGCTATCAAACATTGACTCACTCAAAAAATGAGCAGCTTGGAAGCTATCCCAAGTATAGGAGTTCTGTCGTATAATACCAAGTCCAAGGGCTAGATCGTCTCCTCAGGGAATGCGTTTAATCTCAGATTTTACGTTTGTCCAATCGAAAATAAAATTTTACTAAACTCGATTCAGATTCAGGGATTTTCAGAATTGTGGTGACTTAAACAAAAAAATAAATTAAAGTCCTAAAACTAACATGCTTTGAATTAAAGAGTTAGGATGGAAACTCTAATCTACTTAAGGAAACATCAAAACACGCGCTAATTAAAGATGGTAACTTTGAACATGGAATTAAAAACACCCAAAGGAAACTCAATCAGATTCAAAGCATACAATAAAAACCAAGACTTTAACACAAAGCAAGTACTCGAACCAAAATAAAAAAAACACAAACAAAAACCTAAATTTAAATACTAACGGAACACAATAAAAATGCAAAATTTGATAAATCTAACCGTAATTAAACCGAGCTTCAAAAAAAACTAAAACTTGGGAAACTTCAAAACAAAAACAATATTTTTTTTTCTTTTTTAATAACCAAACCGGACCTTAACAAAATTAACTAAATGACTCGAACAATAATTAAATCTAACACCAAAAACAATAAAAAAAATTAATAAATAATTAACCACTACAATGATAATAAAATATTTAAAATTCAAGATCTTGTCTTTCCAAATAGCTTCAGCAAATAATTTAAAATAGTAGCATCCAAATTAATATTGAAAGAAATAAAAGAAGACAGAGAGAGAGAGAGAGAGAGAGAGAGAGAGAGAGAGAGAGAGAGAGAGAGAGAACAAAGCAGGAGTAGCTGCTGGTACTAGAGGAGTTGGTTGTTGCTGTATGCTGTGGCCGAGGGTGGAGCTAGAGGATCTGCTGAAGAGGTCTCGGGTCTTCACGTCAGCAAGTGGCTAGAAATCTGGAAGGGTGGTAGCTGGTATTGTTGGCTGATTCTGCAAGGCGGCCCTACTGCTTCGAATACAGTAAAGAGGCTGCTGGTATTGCTAACTGATGCTTGCTGTATGCTGTGGCCGAGGGTGGAGCTGGAGGCTCAGGTACTGGTGGTCTGCTGTGGCTTCGGGTGTGTGCTACAGTAGGGGGCTGTGGGTGATTCTGGTTCGGGAAGAGGAGCTGTGGCCTGGTGCTTGAAGGGTGGTTGCTGTCGGAGATTGCAGCTGGTTCTGCAAGGCGGCGCTGCTGCTTCGAATACAGCAGAGAGGCTGCTGTGCTATGCGTGGGTGCTGAAAAAGGACTAGAACAAAGGGCAAGGAAGAGGATAGGGAAACGCAGAGCTAAGGAAGAATAGGGGAAGAAGGAAAGGGAAACAGAGAAGGAGCAAAGCAGAATTGAAAATAAAAAAAACAAACTAAAGAAGAAGAAGAAGAAGAAGAAGAAGAAGAAGAAGGAGAAGAGGAGAATGAAAATAGAAGGGCACCGGAGGCACGATTATAAAGAGGGAACAAAGATTGCCCTACCCAGATTAGCCAACCTGACCCAGCCATGCATGGCCGGGTCACATCAAATATCCATTCAAACATATATTTTTTTTATTTTCTCATTTTATTTGTTCTTTATTCATCACAAATCGGACTCTTTTTGGAGCCTGTTTCTCACAAAACTCAAAACACAAAAGTTGTAGATAATCCTTTCCTCTTTCTTTAAAAATTTGAATCGTCTCGATCGGAGCTTAGACGAAAAATTTATACACGAAATACGAACAGGTATCGATTTTGGTTTCCGAGATTTTTCCTGCGACAAAAAATTACCAAAACTTCATAAATAATGCAATAAAACTCAAGAATGATAATTTTGGCACTTTATTAAAATATTGGACAATTTTAGACATTTAATTAAAAATATAAATCGTAAAGCCCGGTTTAAGATGTCCAATTACGCAGTTTTGGAGCATAATCACACCCCCCAACTAACGTTTTGCTAGTCTCTAGCAAATGACGTGAATGAATCTCAAGGTGGTGTCTACAACTGCATACTCCGGTGATCATGAAATCAATGCACATGTGACAATATTATACCACTTCACATACAAGAACATAACTGAATTTCACATAAGTTGTTCATATTCAATGCACACGACTCCAAAGCACGTCACTCATGCAAGTTTCATCGTTTATATGTGATTTGAGAGTAGTATACTCACATGAAGTTAATCAGTGGCACATTCAGAGTTAATGCAATCATATAAGTTCGAGTATAAACAGGTAAACTCTTGAGGTGTGTGTGATGTGTGTGACTTAGTACACCTAGGATACCAGTGGACACCTACAGAACGGTCGCTTTGACTCGGCCTAACTGGTATACCCTTAAGAACACTCAAAGAAAATGGGTTCACTCATCATATGTGAGGAGGAGTGTCGCGATCAAACATCTCACATATTAAAAGGAACAACGCTAAGTATATGGTATGGACTAGTCTGGAAAGGATCTAGCCTATCTATGAGGTGTCGGGTCCTTCACCCTAGCATCTTCTCACCTACTTGCCATATCCAACTAAGACCACCCTAGATCAACTTACTCACAAACTTGTCGTGAATACATCTGAGGCATTAATCGGTTGAAGAATCTTCATACGTGGAAAATATGTGTCTTGTCCTTGATTCTTTGTGATATGTATGTGGGCCGGCGTTGACATTTCATTTCATGCACATGTGTATTGCTTATTCTTTTTTCTGCTCATTCTTTATTTTTTGTCTTTTCTTGAGCAATAAGGACAATCATAACACTTCTTTTGTAATCTTCATACCATCAATGGGAACTGAGCTCGAATAGTGGTTCATGAACTAAGTCTATCTCTAGGGGTGGCTCAGCCTTCACATTTTGAGTAGGCTACAAGACCTAGGTTTCTATCTCCCCACTAGGTGTCACCTCTAGGCTAGCAAATCAAAATAAAAGACTAGTGTACAAAGGAATCATCCAGAAAAAAAAAAAAAAGAATTGAGTTCCATGAACTATGATTTGATATTAATGCTCAAAAGGACGATAATAGCTCAAGAATATCTCACAAAGGTGTCATAGTCGCCATGGGTGTTCTCTCAGTGCTCACAAGGAAACCCTAAGTGCAATGAATCACGTGAGTGTGTTTATTCAGCCTCGTGAGATACATGTAAATACAGGAAATTATATAGTCAAATTAACACGAATGTACTACCAATCAATTCTTCATGGAGTCATAAGATCATATAGAGAGAAACTACGCATGATTGACTCAAGTGTGTCATTCATAAGTTATATGCAAGTATGCGAAGGGTATACACAGTGTTAAGCATGGCATAGTGCAATGTAATTCCTCAGTGCTCCTCCTTTCTTTCTCTCTCTGTTTTTTTTTTATTTTTGATTTTTTTTAATAATATGAAACTCGGTACGTGTACGTGCACAATGTCACATGCGAATGCTCATCCCCCCAAACTAAAGTGGAACATTGTCCTCAATGTGAAAGCGCAGGGGAAATAAAATTGTGCACGATAGACAACTAATGGAAAAGTACTACTGACTAATTGAATAAGAAAGAAAAAGGGAAAAACACAACTAAAACAAATAAACGAGAGAGAAAAAAAATAATAAAAATAAAAAGAAAAAGAAAACTGTAGCCTAGAAAGGTCAGAGGACTCCCCTAGGGTCTTGCAAAAGCAAGACCTCTTTGTTGACATCGAATAGGGTCATGAAAGGCTTTAGGCGCTGTCCATTGACTGTGAAGCGGTTGCCATTCTTTGGATCTACAATCTTTACCACACCATGAGAATGAACTCTTTCAACAATATACAGACCACCCCATCGGGATTTCAATTTCCCAGGAAACACATGCAGTCGGGAGTCATAGAGTAGCACTTGTTGAGAAGGGAAAAGTTGTTTTTCTTTGATGTTCCTATCATGTAGCAACTTCATCCGCTCCTTAGCCAAACGAGCATTATCATAAGCGTCCCTTCGAGATTCTTCAAGCTCACATACCTGCAATTTTCTTAAACCTATGGCATCATCATGTGAAAGGTTAATCTGTTTGATAGCCCATAAAGCACGATGCTGAATTTCAACAGGTAAATGACATGCCTTACCGTATACTAACCTGTAGGGAGACATCCCTAAGTTTGTCTTGAAAGCTGTTCGGTAAGCCCAATGTGCATCAACAAGTTTTTCTGACCAGTCCTTACGATTAGGACGCACGGTTTTCTCAAGTATCGTTTTGATCTCTCTATTGGCCAATTCAGCTTGACCATTGGTCTGAGGGTGATAAGGGGCAGAGACTTTGTGGGTTACACCATATTTTTGCATGAGTTTTTCAAAAGGTTTGTTATAGAAATGTGACACTCCATCACTAATGATTGCCTTGGGCATGCCAAAGCGTGCAAATAACTCTTTGAGAAAACGTATGACAACCTTGTGGTCATTGGTCCGACAAGGTATTGCCTCCACCCATTTAGAAACATAGTCCACAGCGACCAAAATGTAAGAATGCCCAAAAGAAATGAGGAAAGGTCCCATAAAATCAATACCCCAACAATCAAAAATCTCAAGAGTCAATATTGGGGACATAGGCATTTCATTCTTGATAGTAATTTTTCCTAATTTTTGACAGGCCTCACATGCTTTACAAAAATTTTCAACATCTTTAAACATGGTAGGCCAGAAGAGTCCACTTTGTAATATTTTTGAAACAGTTTTTTTAGCAGCAAAGTGGCCTCCACATGTCCCACCATGGCAAAAATGCATCACGGAACTAAATTCATCATCTGGAACACATCTACGCACCAATTGGTTGGAACAATATTTGAACAGGTATGGATTATCAAAATAATAATGTCTTACCTCAGCTAGGAACTTACGCTTGTCCTGGGTGAGCCAATGGTCTGGCATTCGGTTGGTGACGAGATAATTCACAATGTCAGCTAACCATGGAGCGCGTGACACAGTAAAGAGACGTTCATCAAGAAAGTCATCATTCAAGGGAGGGGACACCGGTACCTCGGGTAACTGCAACCGAGAAAGATGGTTAGCTACAACGTTTTCCACGCCTTTTTTATCGCGTATGGTGATATCAAATTCCTGGAGGAGTAGAATCCACTTGATCAACCTAGGCTTGGCATCCTTCTTTGCTAATAAATATTTCAAAGCAGAGTGGTCAGTAAAAATAATGACAGGTGCACCAATGACATAATAGCGAAATTTTTCTAAAGCAAAAACAACAGCTAGCAATTCCTTCTCAGTGGTACTATAATTTCTCTGAGCATCATTCAAAGTTCGACTGGCATAATAAATAACCGATGGCTTGTTATCAATTCGTTGACCTAGAACAGCACCAAGAGCGTAGTCGCTAGCGTCGGTCATTATCTCAAATGGCAAGTCCCACCGAGGAGGTTGCATGATAGGCGCAATAGTCAAATGTCGCTTTAATGTTTCAAAGGCCTGTTGACAATCATCAGTCCACACAAATTCAGTTTCATTTTGCAACAAGGTACATAATGGTTTAGCAATACAACTAAAACCCTTAATAAAACGTCTATAGAACCCGGCATGACCAAGGAAGGAGCGAATATCTCGGACTGTCTTAGGCACAGGTAATTGAGAAATCAGCTCTACCTTGGCCCTATCAACTTCTATACCACGCTCAGAAACCAAATGTCCAAGTACTAAACCACTACGTACCATAAATTGACATTTTTCCCAGTTTAGAAGTAAATTCCTTTCCTCACATCTTTTCAAAATCGCAATTAAATGTGTCAAACAATGATCAAAAGACTTATCGAACACAGAAAAGTCATCCATAAAAATTTAGCACATATCATCTAACATATCAGAGAAAATACTCATCATACAACGTTGGAAAGTAGCAGGGGCATTGCATAGACCGAATGGCATTCTGCGGAAAGCAAAGGCACCAAAGGGACAAGTGAAGGTAGTCTTCTCTTGGTCCTCAAGTGCTACGGCAATTTGATAGTAACCAGAAAATCCATCCAAGAAATAATAAAAAGAATTACCAGCTACTTTCTCTAATATCTGATCTAGGAAAGGTAACGGGAAATGATCTTTTCGGCTAGCCGAATTCAATTTACGATAATCAATGCACATTCTCCAACCCGTTACTTTTCTATATGGGATCAATTCTCCATTAGAATTTTCAATGACAATCAAACCAGATTTTTTTGGAACTACCTGTGTTGGGCTTACCCATTTGCTGTCGGAGATTGGATAGATAATGTCAGCAGCTAATAATTTTAGCACTTCGTTTTTTACCACCTCTTTCATGGCTGGATTCAGCCTCCTTTGTGCATCTCAAACTTGTTTAGTGTCTCCTTCGAGGAAGATGTTATGAGTGCAAATGGAAGGGTCGATACCCTTGATGTCAGCAATAGTCCATCCAATCGCTCCTCGATGCTCTCGAAGTACCTGCAATAATTTAGTTTCCTGTTCATGAGTAAGGTGTGAAGAAATTACCATAGGGAATATGCTGTCTACTGGACCCAAGAAGGCATATTTCAGCTTGGCAGGCAATGGTTTCAACTCAAGTGTTGGTATTTCTTTTGCGAATGACTTCAGAATTTCTGGTAGGTCAATGGCCTCAAATGTAGGCTTATGCCAACTACTCGTATAACTCGCATCAAACATATGAGGACCACTATTAGGGATCTGCTCCTCTGATTCTAGCAATAATTCATCAATCCCTTCAAACTGTGCAAAAGAGTCATTTTCAAGTGCGGCATCGACGTCGAGTACCGATAGTAGCTCTGAAGTGTCTAAGTCATCTATCACATCGACTGCATGAGTATCTGCGTCATCACACCCACTTGACATCCTGTGAGCATTAAAAACATTCATTTCCAGTGTCATGTTCCCAAATATAAGCTTGAGGACTCCGCTACGACAGTTAATCAGGGCGTTTGAAGTAGCAAGGAATGGTCGCCCCAAAATAACAGGAGCCTGATATATGGTGGAAACGGGTTGCTGCATATCTAAAACAACAAAATCCACAGGATAGTAAAATTTGTCAACCTAAACCAAAACATCCTCAACAATACCTCGTGGAGCCTTTACAGATCTGTCTGCCAACTGTAGCATCATGGTAGTTCTCTTCAATTCACCTAAACCCAGCTGGTCATATAACGAAGACGGAAGCAGATTCACACTACTCCCAAGGTCAAGTAGAGCTCTCCCAATACGAGATTCACCAATCATGATTGGTATTGTAGGGGACCCAGGATCTCTAAGTTTCTGTGGAGTCTGACTAAGAATCAATGCACTGACCTGCTCAGTTAAGAAAACCTTTTTCTTCACGTTCAGTTTCCTTTTTACGGTGCATAGGTCTTTCAGAAATTTTGCATATGCAGGGATCTGTTGTATGGCATCTAAGAGTGGAATATTGATTTTTACCTGCTTGAATATCTCTTGAATCTCCATATGATACTTGTTCTTTTGTCCAGATGTCAAACGCTGAGGGTATGGTACCACAGGTTGGTATTCCTTAATTGGCTCATCCTCTTTATTATCTAACTTTGTTAAACTTGAGCTGGCCTCATCCGATTTTTCTTTTCCTTTATCTGTCTCATCTGTCACCTATGGCGTTGGCGTGGTTGTTTGTTGGTCAGTGGGCATTTCAGGACGGGCAACTTCTTTTCCGCTTCGTAAGGTAATAACTGCCTTTACTGACTTAAACGTATCTCCTGAAACATTGTGCACTGACTGTTGTGGCTGTCTATATACCTGGGGATTAGGCTGAGGTTGTGCAGGGAATTTTCCTTTTTCCAGGGTATTAAGCTATGTACTCATCTTATTGACGGCATCTTTCAGTTCTCCATTGGTCGTAACTTGCATTTGCATGAATTGCTGGAGCATGGTTGCCACCTGCGCTACACTATCATCAGAAGCTTTCTTTATTGGAATGGGGACTAACGCTGGTTGGAATCCTGGTGGTGCGTAGCTCCAAGAAAACTGTTGCGGTTGATACTGCAGTTGAGGAGCTACGACTAGATTGTATGTCGGTTGCGGAGGCGGTGCATATAATTGAGGTGCCTGCTAATATCGTGAAGATGATGGACCAGGCTGATCATTTCTCCATTAGAGGTTTGGATGATTCCGCCACCCCGGGTTGTAAGTGTTTGAGAGCGGCTGATTCTGCGTCTTGTTAACCCAATTTGCCGATGACACTTGATCAGATATGCTTTCTTATAACACAGGTAAGAATTGACAATCCTAAGGTCTGTGGTCTAAAGTCTCACAAATCGTGCAAATCTCAGCTTTTGACTTTTCGGATTCCATGACTTCCAATTTTTTAGATAACGCAGCTACAAGGGCCTGTAAGCTAGTGTCCTCTTTAACCTCATATCTACCCCCGCCACTGATTACTCGGATAGGTTGGGTAGCTATCGGCACCCGTTCAGGTCGTGCGTTCCGCTGCTGGGCACTCTCAGCGAGATAGTCTAAAAATGATAAGCCCTCTTCTGGTTCCTTACGGAAGAACATCCCATTGCACATAGACTGGATAAATTGTTTGCACACAGGGGTTAAAGCAGTAAAAAAATAGTTCACTAACCTCCATGATTTGAAACCAAGGTGCGGACATATGTTTATCAGGTCCTTGAATCTCTCCCAACATGCCTGGAATGTCTCACTATCTTTTTGCATGAACTGACTGATATGCTCCTGCAGGTACTGAGTTCTCTGAAGAGGAAAAAACTTATGTAAGAACTCACGCTGCATTTCAACCCAGCTAGTAATAGAGTTAGGGCGCAAAGAATTAAACTAGATTTTTGCCCTGTCTTTAAGAGAAAAGGGAAACAAACGCAGTTTAATGTATTCATCAGTCCCAGCCCTATTAATGAAAGTGGTGCAAACCATCTCAAAGTCTGTCAAGTGTTGGTATGGACTCTCAAAGTCCATCCCGTGAAATTGGAGAATCATAGATAACATGCCATGCTTAACAGTGAAATTCGGTGCATCTTGTGGCAACACAGTGCATGAAGGTGTAGATATGCGTGCAGGCTATAGAAAATCTTCAAGTGTACGTGGTGCATGTGCAGCCATAGCTTCTTCAACATAATGGCCAAATAGATTATTCAGCTCAAATTCAGAATCACTCGCAGGACTAACAGGTGAACAGTCAGACTTGGTGCTATGTGTATCCCTACTGGTGCTAGATGAAAGTCTACACAATCGATTCGAATTATCTTGAACCCAGGACATCAAACATCACAATGGCCAGCAGAAATCCATTAACACGGCAATAGACAAATTTTTATTTCTTTTTTTTCAATTTTTCAATTTTCAATTTTTTTCATTTTTTTCTATTTAAAGAAAACCAAAAAATAATTGGGAAAACGCATAATTCGAAATTAAAACTGGCATTCCCCGGCAACGGCGCCAAAAACTTGACTCACTCGAAAAATGAGCAGCTCAGAAGCTATCCAAAGTATAGGAGTTATGTCGTGTAATACTAAGCCCAAGGGCTAGATCGCCTCCTCAGGGAATGCGTTTAATCTCAAATTTTACGTTTGTCCAATCGAAAATAAAATTTTACTAAACTCGATTCAGATTCAAGGATTTTCAGAATTGTGGAGACTTAAACAAAAGCATAAATTAAAGTCCTAAAACTAACATGCTTCGAATTAAAGAGTAAGGATGGAAACTCTAATCTACTTAAGGAAACATCAAAACACGCGCTAATTAAAGATGGTAACTTTGAACATGGAATTAAAAACACCCAAAGGAAACTCAATTAGATTCAAAGCATACAATAAAAACCAAGACTTTAACACAAAGCAAGTACTCGAACCAAAATAAAAAAAACACAAACAAAAACCTAAATTTAAATACTAACGAAACACAATAAAAATGCAAACTTTGATAAATCTGACCGTAATTAAACCGAACTTCAAAAAAAACTAAAACTTGGGAAACTTCAAAACAAAAACAATATTTTTTTCTTTTTTAATAACCAAACCGGACCTTAACAAAATTAACTAAATGACTCGAACAATAATTAAATCTACCACCAAAAACAATAAAAAAAAATTAATAAATAATTAACCACTACAATGATAATAAAATATTTAAAATTCAAGATCTTGTCTTTCCAAATAACTTCAGAAAATAATTTAAAATAGTAGCATCCAACTTAATATTGAAAGAAATAAAAGAAGAGAGAGAGAGAGAGAGAAAAAAAAAAAAAAAACAGAGTAGGAGTAGCTGCTGGTACTAAAGGAGCTGGTTGTTGCTGTATGCTGTGGCCGAGGGTGGAGCTAGAGGATCTGTTGAAGAGGTCTCGGGTCTTCACGGCAGCAGGTGGCTAGAAATCTAGAAGGGTGGTTGCTGGTATTGCTGGCTGATTCTACAAGGCGGCGCTGCTGCTTTGAATACAGTAGAGAGGCTACTAGTATTGCTGACTGATGCTTGCTGTATACTGTGGCCGAGGGTGGAGCTGGAGGCTCGGGTACTGGTGGTCTGCGGTGGCTTCGGGTGTGTGCTACAATAGGGGGTTGTGGGTGATTCTGGTTCGGGAAGAGGAGCTGTGGCCTGGTGCTGGAAGGGTGGTTGCTGTCGGAGATTGCAGCTGGTTCTGCAAGGCGGCGCTGCTGCTTTGAATACAGCAGAGAGGCTTCTGTGCTGTGCGTGGGTGCTGAAGGAGGACTGGAACAAAGGGCAAGGAAGAGGATAGGGAAAGGCAGAGCTAAGGAAGAACAGGGGAAGAAGGAAAGGGAAATAGAGAAGTAGCAAAGCAGAATTGAAAAGAAAAAAAACAAACTAAAGAAGAAGAAGAAGAAGAAGAAGAAGAAGAAGAAGAAGGAGAAGAGGAGAATGAAAATAGAAGGGCGCCAGAGGCACGGTTATAAAGAGGGAAAAAAGATTGCCCTACCCAGATTAGCCAACCCAACCCGGCCATGCATGGCCGGGTCACATCAAATATCCATTCAAACATATATTTTTTTTATTTTCTCATTTTATTTGTTCTCTATTCATCACAAATCTGACTCTTTTGGAGCCCGTTTCTTACAAAACTCAAAACACAAAAGTTGTAGATAATCCTTTCCTCTTTCTTTAGAAATTTTAATTGTCGTGATCAGAGATCATACAGAAAAGTTATACATGAAATACGAACAGGTGTCGGTTTTGGTTTCTGAGATTTTTCTTGCGACAAAAAATTACCAAAATTTCATAAATAATGCAATAAAACTCAAGAATGATAATTTTGGCTCTTTATTAAAATATTGGACAATTTTAGACATTTAATTAAAAATATAAATCGTAAAGCCAGATTTAAGATGCCCAATTACGCAGTTTCAGCGCGTAATCAAACATCCCATATATTGTAAGGAACAAACGCTAAATGTATGGAGTGGACTAGTCTGAAAAGGATCTAACCTATTTGTGAGCTGTCGAGTCCTTCACTCTAACATCTTCTCACCTACTCGCCATATCCAACCAAGACCACCCTAGATCAACTTATTCAAAAACTTGGTGTGAATACATCTGTGGCACTAAGCGGTTGAAGAATCTTCATAAATGGAGAACATGTGTCGTGTCATTGACTTTGTGTGGTATTTATATGGAGCAGGCATTAAACTTTCATTTCATGTGCATTTTTTCTTATTCTTTCTTCTGCTCATTCTTCAATTTCCTTCTTTTCTTGGTCAATTAGGACAATCATTACACTTCTTTTATTGTCTTCATACCACCAATGGGAATTAAGCTCGATCAGTAGTCCATGAACTAAGTCTATCCCTAGGGGTGGTTCAGCCTTCACATCTTGAGTAGGCTACTAGACCTAGGTCTCTATCTCTCTACTAGATGCCACCTCTAGGGTAGCAAATCAAAACTGAAACCAAAGGTGTAGTCCCAAGAGGGGGGTGAATTGGGTTATTTAAAAAAAAAAAAAAAATTTCTTGACTTTTTTCAATCCTTTAAAGACTTCTTTTGTTTTTATTAATTAGGCAATCAACACAAGCACTAACTTCTTCTATTCAATCCACAATCACAACATTCACAGCCAAGTGATCAACCATTCAAGCCAAACAAACACAATGCAAGTAATTAATAGTTTGCAATATTCAACTACCTTGTTTATGAATATGCAAGTCCTGTAGCTAGCTTTTGAACTGAAAATAAAATAACATTTAAACTCTTTTTAAAAATTAGAATTTAAATAGACCTTCAGCTAATAGGTTTTAGGTTATTAACCAATCAACGTACTCCCTTTCGGTTTCCGCAAACCTAAGAACAAATTAGGCATTGGTTTATTTAATTTCCAATATGCGTTATTTTTATAATTGAAAGAATTACAACATCTAAGCAATTTATATCTTTGCTGAAATTTAAAAAAGAGTAAGGGAAAGAGAGTGACACCACAGCTTTTACGAGGTTCGGCTTACCCTAGCCTACGTCCTCGCCTTAGGTCAACCACCTAAGGATTTCACTATACCTTATTCCTTCCAGGTGGAACAAAAACCTTACAACAATCAACCTCCTTTTCAAGAAGAGAAACCTCTCCAAGCAACAACCCATGCTTGGTCTAACGATTCGAAAATACCTTGAACCGTCAAAGATCTAGTAGAAAGGAATGGACATCTGCCATCAAAAACGCTCTGTTGAATTAGGTGTAATCCTAATAAGGGGGGTGAATTGGGTATTTAAAAAATTCTTTGGCACTAAGTCACGACTTAAAATCTTCTTATATATTTACCAATAAATTCATGTTACTCAATTACTTTTGTGCAAGACTAACCAACTTATGCATGCAATATAAATAATTTAAATGCAGTGCTGAAAATAAAGAGTAAAAGGAAGAGAGAAGACAAACACAGTTTTACAAGGTTCAGCCGACTTGGCCTACGTCCTCGTCTTGAGCAACCACTCAAGGATTCACTAAACCCTGCTCCTTAAAGTGGGACGGAGCTTCCCTTACAATCTGGTGCTTACAAGAGGCACAACTCCCTCCCACTCCGCTGCTTACAAGAGATACAGCTCTCTCCTCTCACACACCGGTTCACTCACCGAACCGTGTATACAATAGAATCTGAAAATCAACACTCAAAACAATGTTGTTGGCTCGGTTGAATGTCTAAAGGGGGGGGTGAATAGACTTTCTTCAAGGATGTGCTAACTTTCTACAACTACAAAAATCTTACCAAGAACAAATGTATAAAGTTGCAGTGTAAAGATGCAGGAAATCACAATATTAAATGAGATATGAAAGAAGAGAAGTTGAACACAAAGATATTTACGTGGTTCGGAACCCCGCCTACGTCCAGGAATTGAGACCAACTCAAGGATTCCCAAAATCCACTATAATCCTCATTCCAGCAGAGAAGCCAATACACAGCAGCTCACCAAGAGCTTTCAACAAGGTGCTCACTTAGAGACACCCAGCAATAGCTCACAAAGAGCCTTTCTTTACAAGAAGTAGATGAGAAATAAATGTAAGCTTGAAAACTCCCTTTGAGCTGATTACAACAATAAAATCCTTACTCAATATCCTCTTGTCAATAGAGTAGTGGCAAGACTAAGAGTGGCAAGAAAAGGGCAAGTGAGTGTATGAGCAAACCCTAGAAAGTTGGCAATACCAATGAATGATCTTTTTGCAATATGAATTTTCTTGGTGGTAAGTAAATGCTATTTACTCCTATTTAAACACTAAATGGCGAGTGCAATGCTGGAGAGCCGTTGGGCATTTATGAATGTAAAAGAAGATTCAAAATAGCCATTCTACAGCATTTAATGTTCGCTACTACCCGACGTTCATCGACGAAGCCCTGTGTTCGTCGACGAGTTGCTGGTTCTGAATTCTGGTACCTCTCGGTATATTTTCATCGACGAGAACTTGTGTTCGTCGACGAATTCTTGTGCCATTCGTCGACGACGCCCTGTGTTCATCGATGAGTTATGGCTCTGAATTCAGATGCCCTTCAATATCTTTTCATCGATGAGAACCCTGTGTTCGTCGACGAAATTTGTTTGACGAAGCCCTGTGTTCATGGACGAGATCCTTCTTCTTAATATTTTGTCCTTTAAGTTCTAAGGAGGTCTTTTATTTGTTTGGGGGTTTCTTTATACACTTTTAAATGACTTTACTAGTATTTGTTGTGTGTGTGTGATACGCCTCTTTCTTGCTCTTAGTATTGAGTTTTACTCTATGTACAAGATGTTTACAAGATGATATCTCTCTCATTCACACACTCATTCTTCAGATGACTTTGTTTATTTGTGTATCGTCCATGAATGCATTGAGACACTTGTGCTTCTGGTCATGGCATAAGTTGCTTTGACTATTTGTTGGTTCAGATGCTATTCTGTATACCTGAAAATATGTCTTAGTGAAACGTTAGAGACCTTAAGAGTAGCTAATGGGTTGTTAGCATCAAAACACAGTAGGAAGGAAAGACCTTTAACTATTTGGTCTAACATTCTCCCCCTTTTTGATGATGGCAATCCATTAGTGTCTCTTAAAAAAATAAATGCTCCCTCTTACTAAATGGAATGGTTTAGAGTTTAAATAAAATTCTCCCCCTTAATGTTTGCATTTTATAAAAGAGTAGTTTTATTTAAATTTTGGCAGCTTGTTGTTTATAAGTAGGATATTTTCCTTTTATTCCTGCATAAACCATGACAGTCCAATATATCAATCATTCAAGTGCATAGATAGAGTATTTATGAAAAAGAAATGCAATGCTTGCTAATGTTTTAATACTGAATATGTGTCGTTCTTACAAACAGTGATTTAAGGCTAGTATTATCAACTAGAGATTACATCCAAATAAAATTGAAAGAAGAGACCTAAATCTACTTCTCCCCCTTTGCCATAATCAAAATTGGGGGACGGCGGAGAAAGCGAGCTACTCGTGGGAGCGACCCAATCGCTCAAATAGTGTAGCAAAAGATGTGTCGAGAGAGTAAAAACGAGCACGATTGTCGCTTTCTTGCCGAGCAAGAGACGCCTCTATAGAATTGAAACGATGGCATTGCTGAAGTTCTGTCTGCGTCATAGTGTGCTGAAGCCCTTCCAGGCACTCCAGTATGTGGCCATAGATGGTGTCCTCATGCTCACCTTTGTCTTTGGCTTCGGCTTCGGCTTCCAAGGCAGCCTCAACCTCATCGACGGGTATAGGGCCCTGCTTGTGGGCTTTGCCCCACGTGTTAGTGGCTTCGTCCTTTTCGAAGTGCATGCGACGAAGAGTCGCCTTAGTGTAAATATCTTCGAGCACAGGACGAATACAAGGCAGGCCAGTGCGAATGAGGTTGAAGTGATCGAAGAAGGTTGTGAGGAGACAACCATATGGGAGATAGTCGCGTTGCTTCTTGAGTTCTTCTTCCATGTTTTGAATGATGATGGAGGGGAGATATACCCCGGCCAACCCAGAGACAATACATGCAAAATATGTCACCAAGGGTAACCTAATCTTGGCCACCAGTTCGAGGACACAAGTTATATATGATGATGTGGTGGAGGACCCGAAATCCCATAGTGAGGTCCTTAGATTTTGGGTGAATGAGAGCAGAAATATGAGGGTTACCAGTAATGAGCTTGAGTGCGGTGTGGAAATTGAACCAGTCGAAGCAGGTCGGCCAAGAGGACTTGGGGATGCCACGAAGAGGATAAAAAGTGCAACCCAGTACTGCGGAGAATGTGTCGTCGGAAAGCTGAATGATTGTGCCTCTAACGGTAGAGTAAGCGGCAATGCCGCGATATGAAGGGGCGAAATTCGCATAGAATTCGCAAACAAGGTCTTCATAAACTAGTTCATTGAGATTGAAAAGAGCATCCCACCCAAGTGCTTGAATCTTGGTGAGGAGCAGGGAAATGAAGCTGTAGAAATTTAGAGGGGACGATTTTGCCATAGACAATATGGCGCTTGACAATGTTGGTTTGGTAATGGTGAGTGGCTTCAGAGGAGGCGAAGCGGGGGTCGGGGTTGGCTGGAGCAAGGGTAGGGGGATTGAAGGCAGGGCGGGAGGATCCTTCACCAGCTTCAGTTTGAATATTTCGGTGTTTCGGGCGAGGAACCATGGAGGGACGGAGAGAAAAGGCACGATCGAGAGGGAGGAGACAGCCGAGGATGGAGGTGGCGCAAGGCGGGCGGAGGGATGTGGTGGCGCAGGGGGGACGAAGGTGGGCGGAGGGAGGAACAACATAGAGTCGGGAGAGGGAGATGTGCGTTAAGAGGGCTCGGGTTTGTTTTAATTGAACTTGGAAGAAATAAGTACCCAACAGTTTTCGTCGACGACGCCCTATGTTCGTCGACGAATTTAGGGAGAATTTGTCGACAATACCCCTGTGTTCATCAACGAATTATGCAGTATTCTTGGTGATGAATACCCTGTGTTCGTCAACAAGAACTGGAGCAGAGGCAGTGAAGAACTAGGTTTAAGAGAATGGGGGTCGAGAGTAAGAGCTGACATGAGGATTTTATAGTACGTTTGAAGGAGTGCATATTCCTAGGGCATGTCGGATTTTGTGGAATCTTTCTTCATTGAGAGGCTTAGTTAGAATGTCGGCAAGTTGGTTTTCGGCGGGAACGTAAGCCAAATCAACGTCTCCTTTTTGGACATGATCTTGAATGAAGTGGTGCCTAATTTCAATATGCTTGGTTCTAGAATGGAGACACAGATTCTTTGATATGTTAATGGTACTAGTATTGTCACAATTAATGGGAGTACTTTGAACTAAGATTCAGAAATCCTCAAGTTGTTGTTTCATGTATAACGCTTGAGCACAACAGCTGCCGACTGTGATATATTTAGCCTCGGTGGTGAAAAGAGCTATGGAGGTTTTCTTTTTGCAAAACCAGGAAATAAGAGAATGTCCAAGGAAGTGACATGTTCCACTGGTGCTTTTTCTATCGGTTTTGCAACCACCGTAGTTGGCATCAGAATAGCATGTGAGGTTAAAGGGGGAATTTTTAGGAAAATAGAGTCCTAAGTCATGAGTGCCTGCTAAGTATCTAAAGATTCGTTTGACCGCTTGAAGATGAGATTCTTTAGGACACGCTTAAAAGCTTGCGCATAGACAAACGCTGAACATTATATCAGGCCTGCTGGAGGTGAGATACAACAAGCTACCTATCATGCCTTCGTAGAGTTTTTGGTCAATGTTTTTCCCTTTTTCATCGGCATCAAGCTTTGTTGTGATGCTAATGGGAATTGCCTTAGATTTTCCCATTTCAAGGTTGAATTTCTTTAACATGTCCCTAATGTATTTGGCCTAATTTATGAAGATTCCATGTTTCATTTGCTTGATTTGTAATCCTAGGAAGAAGGTTAACTCACCCATCATGCTCATCTCAAATGTTTCCTGCATAGTTTGATCAAAATCTTGACATAAGGTCTCATTTGTGGCCCCGAAGATAATATCATCCACATAGATTTGTATAACTAGTATATCATTTTCTTTATGTTTTAAGAAAAGAGTGGTATCGAATTTTCCTCTTGTGAACCCATTTTCAAGAAGAAATTTGCTTAAACATTCATACCAAGCTCTTGGTGCTTGCTTAAGTTCGTAAAGGGCTTTTGAGAGTTTATATATGTGATCGGGAAGAGTGTGGCTCTCAAAACCAGGAGGTTGTTTGACAAATACTTCTTCATTTATGTATCCATTTAAGAAGGCACTTTTAACATCCATTTGAAATAATTTGAATTTTTTGTAACAAGCAAAAGCAAGGAGCATTCTAATGGCTTCTAGTCTAGCTACAAGAATATAAGTTTCATCGTAGTCAATACCCTCTTGTTGAATGTATCCTTGAGCTACAAGTCTAGTTTTATTTCTAACAATGTTTCCATCTTCATCTTTCTTTTTCCTAAATACCCATTTAGTGCCAATTATATTTTTAGGTTTAGGAACTAAGTGCCATACTTTGTTTCTTTCGAATTGATCTGATTCTTCTTGCATAGCATTTATCCAACTTTCATCATTTTCAGCTTCTTCAAAGTTTTTAGGTTCTAGATGAGATATGAAAACAATGTGATTACATCCACTTCTAAGGTGAGATCAGGTGCTGACTCCTTAAGAGGGACTTCCTATGATGAGATCAGTTGGATGATTTTTTACAAACTTCTAAGCTTTGGGTAATCCATGATCTTCTTTCTCTTCTGATTGGTTTGATTCTTGAGGAGAAGATCCTAGATGATCTACATTTGTATCTTGATAGTTTGTGTCTTGATCATTATTTAACTTGAGTTGTTCTAATTCTCTTTCAATTCTAAAGGTAGTGACTTGGTTTTCTTCATCTATCTCAACAGGAGTTTCGGATGCGTGAGGATTTGTTTCATCAAATATGACATGGGTTGATTCTTGAACAATCTGAATTCTTTTGTTGAATACTCTATATGCTTTACTATTCATGACATATCCTATGAAGATCCCCTCATCGAACTTTGAGTCAAATTTGGCTAAATGATCCCTATCGTTTAGTATAAAGCACTTACATCCAAAAACCTTAAAATGCGAGATGTTAGGTTTTCTACCCTTCCATATTTCATATGGGGTTTTTCCTATCTTGGATCTAATGATGACTCGGTTACTTACATAGCATGCGGTGCTAACGGCTTCTGCCCAGAAGTATTTTGGCAAATTATGTTTGTTGAGAATTGTTCTAGCCATTTCTTGGAGTGTTCGATTTTTTCTTTCAACTACTATATTTTGTTGTGGAGTTTTTGGTGCGGAGAAGTTGTGTGAATATCCATTTTCGTTGCAAAAATCCTCAAGTTCTTTATTTCTAAATTCTTTTCCTCTATCGCTTCTAATATGTATAATTGATACTCCCTTCTCATTTTGGATTTTTCCACAAAAATGAATAAATGCATTACGTGTGTCACTTTTATTAGCAAGAAAAATTACCCATGAAAATCTAGAAAAATCATCAATAATTACAAATGCATACAGTTTTCCACTAATGCTCGCTATGTCATTAGGTCCAAATAGATCAAGATGGTTAACTCTAAGGGTCTTGATGTTGAGATTACTTTCTTAGTTTTGAAAGAGGTCTTAACTTGTTTTCCATATTGACAAGCATCGCATATTTTATCTTTCACATAATTTTCTTTTGGTAGGCCGTTCACTAGTTCCTTGGATGAAAGTTTATGAAGAAGATCCATGCTTGCATGACCTAGTCTCCCTATGCCATAGCCAACAATTTTCATTGGTGACAGCTAAACATTCAATGTTACAATTTGTGATGTCATCAAACTCAATTGTATATATGTTGGATTCACATTTTCCTATGAGAATGGTATTTCCATTAAAATCATTTATCAAGCATTTTGAGGACTGGAAATTGATGTTCAACCCTTTATCACATAGTTGACTAACGCTTAACAAATTATGTTTGAGAGTATCAACTAGAGCAACATTATCAATAGCCAATGATGAATTACCCATTTTACCTTTACCGATGATTCTTCCCTTGGCGTTATCTCCAAACGTGACAAGCCCTTCCTTTTTGTAGGTGAGGGAAAGGAAATTGCTTGCGTCTCCCATCATGTGCCTTGAGCATCCATTGTCAAGAAACCATTTATTCTTCATGGAGTCGCTCTTTAAGCATACCTGCACACAACATCAAGTTATTTGTTTTGGTACCCATACTTTCTTGGGTCCTATAGGGTTAGTGTTCTTAATTACCCATCTGTAGTTCATATTTTTTCCTCTGTTTCCCCTAAATGGCCAAGTAAATCGCACGTGATCCCTTTTTTCACAATATAGACAAACTTTATTTGTGTGTGAGGGGTTTAGTTTAGGTGCATGATTTTTCTTTGATGCAGAACTTCTTTTGGCATAGAGGTTTGCAAATCCTATCGATTCTGAAGATGATAGACCATATCCTAAACCTTCTTTGAAAATTCCAAATCTTTGAGCTCCAAGTAATTTATCGAAATTTTCCTTATCATTTGTAAATTTATATATAGTATTGCTTTGATCCTCCACTTTCTTTTTCAATGAAGAGTTTTCTTGAAGAAATTCAATTACTTGATTTTTTAAGCTTTCAATTTCTTTTTGAGAGGACTCTTTGTAGTTTAAGTAGTCTTTGGAAAGCTTTTCCTTTTCAAGATGAGAAGATGCATTTTCAGCTTTCAAGGTGTCACACAAGCAAGTCTATTTTTGTTTGCATTTTGAGTAATTTTCTTCTAAAATTTTAAGTTTCTTTTTAGATGCTCTTACCTCAACATAGAGTTTTCTACAATTTTCCTCTAACTCTTCATATGAAGGGAGATGTTCGTCATTAGAACTTACCTCACTTTGTTCGTCCGCCATAAGGCAGAAATGAGCGATTTCTTCTTCGACGTCTTCATCAGTTGATGTTCCATCTAGTTCATCCCATTCTTTTGCGTTCATTGCTTTGAACCTCTTCTTGTCTCCTTGTTGATTGTTGCCTTATTTTTTTAAGAGAGGGCAATCAGCCATACGATGCCCGATCTTTTTGCAATTGTAGTATCCGATGCTCGATTCTCCTTTTTCCTTTTGTTTGCCATTTCGTTTGTTCATCAGAAAGTTTCTGAATCTTCTAGTTAGTAGGGCAACTTCATCGTCATCATCATTCTCTTCTTCTTCTATAATTTCTTTTTGCTTCCTGGATTTTAGAGCAATTTCGGTAGCCTTCTTGGGAACTTCAGTTTCAGCAGCAGCATTTTTCTTCTTGATCTTGTAGGTCATGAGAGCTCCAGTTAGTTCGTCAAGTGTGACTTTTGAGAGGTCCTTTGCTTCTTCAATTGCTGTGGACTTTGCGTGCCAAGATGTCTGTAGAGACCGAAGAATTTCCTACACATTATCTTCCATAGAGTACTCTCTACCGAGAGCTTTTAGTCCATTAGTGATGTGTGTGAACCGTGTGAACATAGCTATAATCGTTTCACCTTCTTCCATTTTGAACATTTCATATTCTTTTACAAACATATAAATTTTAGATCTCTTTACCTGGGTGGTGCCTTCATACGTTACCTGAAGTTTTTCCCACATTTCCTTGGCCATGTTGCAACTGCATATTCGGTTGTACTCTTCATCACTTACGACACAATATAGGAAATACTTGGTTTAAAAGTTGAGCTGTGCTAATCTTGCATCTGCCACGGGAAGTTTTCCAATGGGTATGTCATCGCCATCTTCATTTTTGAAGGTATAGTCTCCTTCGGTGATGACATTCCACATACGGTAGTCATAAGCCTGGATAAAGATAGACATTCGATCCTTCCATGCTAGATAATTAGCACCACAAAACTTGGGAGGACGGTCCACGGATTGGCCTTGGGCAAACATGTCTGCCATGTTGATCTTTTCTCTTGGATGTTACTCTGAATTTCAGCGACTGGCGCTCTGATACCACTTGTTGGCCAGGTGAATGTCTAGAGGGGGGGTGAATAGACTTTCTTCAAGGATGTGCTAACTTTCTATAACTACAAAAATCTTACCAAGAACAAGTGTATAAAGTTGCAGTGTAAAGATGCAAGAAATCACAATAATAATAAATGAGATATGAAAGAAGAGAAGCTGAACACAAAGATATTTACGTGGTTCGGCACCCCGCCTACGTCCACGCCTTGAGACGAAATCAAGGATTCCCAAAATCAACTATAATCCTCCTTTGGGCGGAGAAGCCAATACACAGCAGCTCACCAAGAGTTTTCAACAAGGTGCTCACTTAGAGACACCCAACAATAGCTCACAAAGAGCCTTTCTTTACAAGAAGTAGATGAGAAATAAATGTAAGCTTGAAAACTCCCTTTGAGCTGATTACAACAATAAAATCCTTACTCAATGTCCTCTTATCAATAGAGTAGTGGCAAGACTAAGAGTGGCAAGAAGAGGGCAAGTGAGTGTATAAGCAAACCCTAGAAAGTTGACAATACCAATGAATGATCCTTTTGCAATATGAATTTTCTTGGCGGTAAGTAAATGCTATTTACTCCTATTTAAACACTAAATGGCGAGTGCAACGCTGGAGAGCCCTTGGGCATTTATGAATGTAAAACAAGATTCAAAATAGCCGTTCTGCAACATTTAATGTTCACTGCTGCCTGACTTTCATCGACGAAACCCTATGTTCGTCGACGAGTTGCTGGTTCTGAATTCTAGTACCTCTCGGTATATTTTCATTGACGAGAACCTATGTTCATTGACGAATTCTTGTGCCATTCTTTGATAATGCCCTGTGTTCGTCGACGAGTTATGGCTCTAAATTCAGATGCCCCTTGGTATCTTTTCGTCGATGAGAACCCTGTGCTCTTCGACGAAATTTTTGCTATGCTCATCGACGAGTTATGGCTCTGAATTTAGATGCCCCTCGGCATCTTTTCATCGACGAGAACCCTATGTTCGTCGACGAAATTTTTTCTATGCTCGTCGACGAAGCCCTGTGTTCATGGACGAGATCCTTCTTCTTAATATTTTGTCCTTTAAGTTCAACGAAGGTCTTTTGTTTGTTTGGGGGTTTCTTTATACAATTTTAAATGACTTTACTAGTATTTGTTGTGTGTGTGTGATACGCCTCTTTCTTGCTCTTAGTATTGAGTTTTACTCTATGTACAAGATGTTTACAAGATGATATCTCTCTCATTCACACACTCATTCTTTAGATGACTTTGTTTATTTGTGTATCGTCCATGAATGCATTGAGACACTTGTGCTTCTGGTCATGGCATAAGTTGCTTTGACTGTTTGTTGGTTCAGATGCTATTCTGTATACCTGAAAACATGTCTTAGTGACCTTAAGAGCAGCTAATGGGTTGTTAGCATAAAAAAATAGTAGGAATGAAAGACCTTTAACTATTTGGTCTAACAAATGCTTCTAACAAAATCTGGTGCGTACAATTCAAAATCCTATTACATTAACATATGATATAACTTGAAGCTCATAAATGTATGAAAACGATACAATCATTTTATGTATGATATGCTTCAACACAAAAATCCCTATTTAACCAAAACTCCAAAGTATAGATATATTCAAAATGTTTTGGAGTCAACTAGGGTTCTTGGTTCACTTTGCAAAAATGCACAAGTATGTTTGATGTGATCTAGTTAAAAAAAAAAAACTTTGTCTTGAATCCACACTCAATCAAAATCACAAAGTTTTATTTCAAGTATTCAATGACAAATTGAGTATATTAATTTTCAGAAAATATCCCTCAATTAAATGTATAGTTATAAGTACCAAGGATATTTAATCAAACTTTAATATATCTAAAATATAAATCCTTTAGAAAACACCCACTTGAATCAAAAATCAATCAACCAAGTTAAATAAGTTTTCTCAAGTAATGATCTTTTCAAAACTCAATTCTTATATGAATATGCACACTCAAGATCAAAACTTCTCTAGTGATAGTCAAGAGCACTTGATAAGATGAGATGAGATGTTCTTAAGAATAATAACTTGAAAGATCAAACGTCAATACTAGATTGAAGTACAGTTGAGTAAACAAGTTCCCTTTGAGAATCTGAGTTGATTTGCTAAAGCTTGAAAATTTGAGATTGAAGAGTAGGCAATCGTATAGCACTAGGAGTAGATTTTCAACGTTCTTGCAACAAGGTGTGTTCTTCTCTTTCTTGTGTGTCTAACTTCTTGTTCTAGGGTTTAGATATTAAGAATATATAGTATATTACCCTTAGGATTGATCTCAGCCGTTGGATCAATGAAATAGCTTGTGAGTCCTTTTAAGAAAAATCTAATTTTTAGACTTTCCCGCGACTTCAAGCAACCGAAGTGGGGTTCAGGCTCCTAAAGTGACAACTTCAGGCCCCTGAGGTTCCAGGGTCAGGTGACCGAAGTACCTCTGCCAGGTTCTGTTTTCCCATTTAATTCTTCAGGCTACCGAACTTAATCTTCAGGCAACCGAAGAAATTCTTCAGGCGCCTGAGGTTGAGTTCAAGCTACCGAAGTCCCATTTTTCTCAATTATTCATTTCCAATTTAAAATTCTACTTTGCTTCTTTGCTTGGGTCTTTTATAAAACAAGTTTTCAATGATTTTAAAAACCTTTCTAAGCCCATGTAAGTTCCCTAATGGTGTACATGAAATGCATGAATCCTAACAATCATTCTAAGTTATGTTGAGCCTCAAATTAAATCATACGAAAATGTAAGTACATGAGTTCTAAATACCCATTCCCAAGATATTCTTGAACTTTGCTGCTTGCATCTTGATTCTCATACTCTTTGAGTTCAATGGTGCTTTCCATGATTTGTAAGCTTTACTTAAAGGCTTCCATGACTCGTTATCTTTCCGTGCATGCTTAGTGTAAGTCCTGTTCACAAACTCAATGCACATATCAAATACCAAGTGATTTTTCATTATCAAAACAAGATTGGACTCATAGAGTCAACACGCTCTTAAACACTGAGCAAGTTGTACAAGTTAAATCTCAAATCATACTTCAAAACCAAAACTAATAGAAAATGTGAAGCTTAAGGTTTAGAAGTCACCAATGGTTCTTAAAAGATTCTAGATGCAATTCAGAAGCAAACCCTTGTTTTTCAATCTAGCAATTTCGTAGAGTTTTCCCCAGCAAAAAGATGTGAGCAAGAAAAGGCTTTAGAAGAATTTTTGCATAAAAATCATGTATTGCGTGCTTGTATATTGCTTGTGTGCTTGTTTTTTTTCTTTGAACAAGGGAGGTATTTATATACCTTTTTGAAGAAAAGTTTCCTCATTTAATACAAATCATTTAGGTAACTTTTCAAAAAATATTAATTCAGAGAATCAATTTTGAAAAATTTCTCGCACGTTTGAAATTTGAAATTCCTCGCAGAGTCAGTCGGCTGACCCACTCGACTGGGTCAATTTTTGCATTACTCAGTCGGCTAGACAGATGATTGAAACCATTCTGACTTTCAAAAATTAATTCTGGTGACTGAACCACGTTTAAAATAGTCAGCCGGCTGGGCACTGTCAGTTGGCTGGGTTTTTTCAGTTCATTAAGTCAGTCGGCTAGACAGTTAATTTTGCTAAAAATTTCCTATCAGTCGGCTGATTAAACCACGTTCAAATATGGTCATTCGGCTGGGTATTTTTAGTTTTACGAGTCCGTCGGTTGGACAGTCCTCTATTTTCAAATATTTTCTAATTTTTTGATTTCTTTAAAATCTAGTTTATTTGAAATACTTAATTGGAACTTTTAAAAAACATTTTCAAGAGTCTTTCAAGTGCTGGTCTCGAAGTTATTGTATCTTAAGGAGCTTCACATGTCTAAATAGTAATGACTTTGAAGTACTTACAAATATCCTTCTAAGCATGATCTCCTTAATCACTAAATCTTGCAACCTCTTGAGATTCACTTTTGACTTCAAGATCTGCTTGGCTTTTAAGCTCTTCATTTTTCATTCAATGCTTCAATATACTAAGAAACTCTCACTTGATTGACATTGATCTCCTTCTTGCTTTCATGATTAACTGCGAGTGTCCTTAAACTTTGCCCTAAAATAAAATCACTCAACAACACATGTTAAACCATCCTTCATTTTGTTATCATCAAAACAAGATTGAAAAACCTAGTTAGGCCAACAAAAACCATAGACTAGTGTACAAAGAATGGTCAAGAAGAAAAGATAACTGAGTTCCATGAACTCTGATTTGATTTTAATATTCAAAAGGACAATAAATAGCTCAAGGATACCTCACAAGGTGTCATAGTCGCAATAAGTGTTCTCTCAGTGCTTACAAGGAACCCTAAGTGCAATGAATCACGTGAATGTGTCTATTTTGCCTCCTGAGATACCATGTAAATACAAGAGTTTATATAGCCAAATTAACATGAGTGTACTACCAATCAATTCTTCATGGAGTTACAAAATCATATAAAGATAAATTACACATAAATGACTCAAGTGTGTAATTCTTGGGTTATATGCAAGTATGTGAAGGGTATACGTCAGTGTTAATCATGACATAGTCATCTATTTCCAATACTCTCTTTTCTTTCTTTATTTTTCTTTTTTTATTTTTTTATTTTTTATTTTTTTTTATTTTTTTGCAAAACCCATCAAGTAGACGTGCACAGTGTCACATGCAAATTGTCACCCCCCCTCCCAACTAAAGTGGGGCATTTTCCTCAATGTGAAAGCATAGGGGAGATAGAAAAGATGTGCATGGGAGAAGTAGGGCGTACCTGGGTGGAGAAGTAATGGAAAAGAAAAACTGAACTATAAGAAAAAGTACCTGAAAATTAACTAAAAATAAAATAAGGGAAAACAAAATGAAAAGAAGGGAAAGAAAACATCACGGTTTGTTTGGTAGAGGCTCTGGAGGAATTTCATCTGGTGGGTGCAACTCTATAAATTGAATCGGTGAGTATCCAAATTTAAGTCGCCACAATGAATCTGTCTTGTTACCTGCACAAAAGTTAGTCTCAAATAAATCAATATGTTCTAAGGTATTAGACAAAACATATATAGATTTCCTTCCTTGTTTTAACAAAAAGGGATAGTTATTCAGTATATTTTCCAGGGATGTCACTTCTTTAGGAACTGGTCTTTGAGGCACAGGTGTCAGAATAGTTACCTTTGGTTTGTTAGAAGCATTAGCATTAAAGGTTTTACCTGGTTCCTTGAAAGTTAAATTCTCACCATTCTACTCACCCTTTTTATCAGGTGTACCAATCATCTTACCACAACTGGGATTTACTTCAGCATTGGACTCCTTGACACTTATTCTAGTTGGGAGTGACGGTTCCATGGCTACCAAGCTCTGAGGATAAGGTACTATAGGTTGGCACTCCTTATTAGTCTTAGTCTCCTCATTAACTGACTTCTTCACTTCTAGGCCCGCTTCCTCTGATTTTTCTTTTACTTCATCTGTCTCAGCCATAACTTTAGGTGCCAGGACAACTGGTTACCTGTCGATGAGCATCTCAGGTTAGGAAACTTCTTTCCCACTTCTTGAAGTAATAACGGCTTCTACTGTCTCAAGAGAAGCATTATGTACTTGTTGCTAGTGGTACTTGTATTCTTAAGGATTGGGTTGAGATTTGACCGAAAATTCCCACTATTTTAAGATATCCAAGTGCATGCTCATATCATTAATAGTGCCCCGCAATTCATTTATGGCCTGAGTGTATTGATTTTTAGTTGAGATTTGAATCTGCATGTACTGTTGAAAAGCATCGTCAAGAGACTTCTCTAGTGGAGCAGCTGCTACATTAAATTGAAATCTTGAAGGTGCATAGCTCTGAGAGATCTGTTCTAGCTGATACTAATGCTGGAAGGCAGCTTGATGATATGACAGCTAATAAGGGGATGCATAAGACTGGGAACGTTGGTTCCAAAGTTACTTTGTACTAATCTCCTTTTTCGTCTCCATATCAGACAATCTTTTGGTAAGGTCAGCGAGACATGCCTTAATATCAAAATCATCTTTCAATTCAAACCCCTCTCCACCATGTATTGCTCTCAATGGTTGACCTGCAATTGGTCCTCTATCAATCCTAGTGGTCCACTGCTGAGCATAGTCAGTTAAATGATTCAGGAAACTCAATGCCTCATTAGGTTCCTTATTAATGAAATTTCCTAAACACATAGTATGGACGAACTGTTTTGAGTCAGGAGTCAACGCAGTGTAGAAATAATTGACCAGGCACTATGATTCAAATTCATGGTAAGGACACATATTAACCAGTTCTTTAAATTGCTCCCAGCTTTTATGAAATGTCTCGTCAGTTCTTTGCTTGAATTAATTAATATGTACCTGCAAAATTGAGTTCTCTGTAAGGGAGAAATTTTATGTATAAATTCATGTTCCATATCATTCCAATTTGAGACAAAATGAGGCATCAAAGAATTAAACTACAGCTTCGCTCTATCCTTCAAAGAAGAAGTAAATAAACAAAGTCTAGTAAAATCATCAACTCTAGCACTAGGAAAAAAAATATTGCAAGTCAACTCAAACTCTATTAGGTGTCGATAAGGGCACTCAGATTTTGTCCCATAGAACTGAGGTATCAATGACGTTCTCCCATGTTGCATCATGAAATTAAGTACGTCATTAGGTAAAGCAGTGTAAGGTGGTGCAGTGGTGCATGTAGGCTACAAAAAATCTATAAGCATGTGTGGTACAGGTGCAACCATATTTTCTTCAAAACTCTGTTTCTTTTCTTTTTTTTGCTTTTTTATTTTTCATGGGAAAAGTTAAAATGACGAGAAAAACACTAATTTGAAATTAAGACTGACATTCCACGACAACGGCAGCAAAAACTTGACTCACTTGAAAAATGAGCAGCTCGGAAGCTATCCCAAGTATAGGAATTCTGTCGTGTAATATTTAGCCTAAAGGCCAGATCATCTTCCTAAGGAATGCAATTTAATCTCAAATTTTACGTAATTCCAATCAGAAAATAAGAAACAAAAAGGCACTAAACACAGTTCAGATTCAAGTTTTTCAGGATTTTTGAGATTTATTTCGATAAATTAAACGAACATGCAATTTAAATTCTAAATCCTAACATGCACTAAATTTAACAACGAGAAACACTAAGAAACGGAAATCCTACATCTAACAACTAAATAAGAATTGAAACACACTTTGAACTTCGGACAAAAATTAAAAGCGATAACTTTAATACATAAATTAAAACATGCTATTCTAAAAAGTCAACCACTCAAAAAATTAAATAAAAACTAATTTTAGTGTGATCAAGAACTTAAACAGAAATTCAAAACTTTAAGAACTAAATAATAAACAGAACATGGTAAAAAAAATCAAACTTTAATAAAACTTAAAACTAAATCAAACTCAAGAAAAATTTAAATTTTAAAGAAGACAACAAATTTAATTTTCTAAAGAAGATATATTTTTTCCTCTTTTTTTTATTTTAATCTCTCTTTTTTTTTTTTCAAAAAAATCAAACCGAACTTCAATTAATAAATGGCAATAACTCTATAAAAATTAAATCTACTGCTAATATTAATTGATAAAAGTAAGGAAACAAATAAACTTAAATACTAATCATCCAACAAAGATTCAAGAGTTCAGAATTTGAATAAAAATTTTATTGAAAAATTAACAAAACCTTTCAAGCATTTAAATATAAGAATAAAGAGAGAGAGAGAGAGAGAGAGAGAGAGAGAGAGAGAGAGAGAGAGAGAGAGAGAGAGAGAGAGTTAGCCCATGGAGAAGCTTGGAGCAGCAGCAGAGGCTCCGGTTTCAAATGGGAGAAGTAGCACATAGCAGGGTGGAGGCATCGGGTTGATGGAGGGCAGCAGCAGCTGGAGAGTCTTCACAGCCAGTAGCAAATAGGCTTCTTGGAAAGGCTTGAGACAACACCTTGGGTTCATGATAGCAGCAAGAGGAAGAAGAAGAATAGCCGCAGCAGCTATGGATGCCTTCTCAGGTTGACAGCAATGGAAGCAGCAGGTTCTCAGGTGTTTGGAATAGTAGCAAGGACAGAAGAGAGGGGAGGAAGAATAAAGAGAAGGAAGAGAAGCTGAGAGGGAGAAAGGAGAAGGGAGAGAAGAAGAAGAGAGGGAAGAAGGAAAAGAATTCGCATAAGAGAGGATGAAGAGAGAGTTAGAGAAAGGAAGGAGAGAGAAGAGTGAGAGGGTGCTCCAGTGGAAAGGAGAAGAAAAAAAAATTATATAAAGGGGAAGACAGGGGGCTACCCTAGACCTGTGCATGGATGATCAGGACCCGGTTGCATAACCGGGTCAAATCAAAGTAGTATTATACATACATATATATATATATATATATATATTTTGCTTCTTCTTTTCTTCTTTATTCTGTTTCCCAGTGAATGAGGGTGATTTTGACCATCTTAGAGCCTATATCTTGTGAAGCTTAAAACATAAAAGTTGTAGATAATTTTCTCAGGTTTTTATAGTATTTTGAATTGTATCGATCGGAACTCAGACATGAAAATTACACATATATTACGAAGTAGCGTCGGTTTTAGCTTATAATTGCCCTGCAATAAAATACCAAAACAATTCATAAATTAGTCAATAAAATCCAAATATTATAATTAAGATACATTGTTAAAATATTGAGAGTAATTAGGTATTTAATTAAAAATATAAGCTTCAATGCATGAATTAAAGCACCAAATTACGCAATTTAACCGCGTAATCATGTATCAACAAGTTTACCTACTCTAATCGCATACCCCCAACTTTTCCTATGACCTACTCTAAGGATTCTAACTTCTAGTTATTCTCCTCTGACTACCCTAAGGACTCAAAAAGAAAAGAAAAACTATCGGGTTGCCTCCTAGAAGCGCTAAGTTTACCGTCTTCAGCTAGATGCATTAAAACTCAATTTGGACTCATCCTGGTTCCCAAGTAGCATTGGCTTCTCTCTTTTCTTCCTCATACCTGAAGTTGCATACCCCCAACTTATGTTCAGAATTGGGGACCCACTCATGTTTTATTGTAAATTGCTTAAAAGGGTCCACAAATTCAACAGTGGTAGGGCTGTCAAGTTGAAGTGTACTTTCCCAAGGGTGTTGCCATAACATTGAAGGAGTTGCTTCCCTAACAATTTTGTCAATCACGTCTTTGTCCACAGCTTGGGCGGCGTTCAAAGGATTTTTGGAAACATTAAATATGTTCAACCTATGTTGCTTACGGCCCTATGAGATGTCCATAATCCCTGTCCTATATTGAATGCAGGCGTTAGCCATGACTAGGAATGGTCGTCCCAAAAGGATAGGGATCGGGTTTGTGGAAGTCTCCAGGTCTAAAATGATGAAATCAACAGGCTAATTGAAATCTCCCACCTTGACTACCACGTCTTCTACCACACCCCCCGGGTTTCTTATGAGATCGATTAGCAAGGTATAAAGAAACCGAGGTCGGTTGCAACACTCCTAGGTTAAGTTTTTGATAGGCCGAGTATGAAAGGATATTCACACTTGGTCCTAAACCTAGAAGGGCCCCATCAATTGTGTATTCGCCAATTACACATAAAATAATAGGTGATCTGGGGTCTTTTAGTTTAGGAATAAGGAGCTTTAGTATTATGAACTCATATGCTCAGCCTGCTTAACCAAACCATCCATGTGCACCCTTGATTCTATCCCCTGCGTTGACAAGTCCCTAAGGAATTTTATGAATGCAGGCGATTGCTTAATGTCATCAAGGAGAGGCTTATCCATTCTCACTTGTTTAAACATGTCCCAGATGGACTTAGTGGAAGCCTTTTTCCTAGATATAGAGGGTGCAAGTAGTTGCTGGATGTGTCACTGAGTAGCCGTGAAAAGCCCTATGGGGGGTGAAGTGAGGTGTAGTTCTTCTAGTGGTGGGTTTGATACTCATTGAACTATGTACCCGACTTAGGGAAAAAAGAGTGCATGAATCAGCATTGGGTACTTCCAGTTTTTCATCTTGAGTCTCTCTCGTGCTCAGCTGCTCCTTACCTTCTTTAGCTGTCAGCCTGCCATTTCAAAATATGGTTACTGCCTTGGCCTACTCAGAATATGATGAGTGGCCAGTGTCCAGTTCATATTCTACCCTATATTGTCCCTTAGGATTTACTATAGGCTGACTTGGCAACTTGCCTTCATCTCTCTGACTCAAGGTGGCAGCTAGTTGTCCTAAAGTGGCTTCTAGCTTCACAATGGATTGGGAGTAAGAGTGAAGGAGTTGTCGATCCACTTGGTGATCAGCTTCAATATTCTTAAGGGATCTTAACACTATCTCTTAAAATGTGTCATACTTGGGTTGTGAGGGGGACGACTACTAGGCGGTTGAAAATCTGGGGGCTAAATCAGGATGACTTTGGAGATTTTGGTATGGTTGCGGAAAAAAAGCATTTGAGACCTGTGGAGGTCTTTGGGCTTGAAAACCTGGAGCTTGCGGCCTCCACGAGAAGTTAGGATGTTGTTTCCACCTAGGGTTATATGTGTTTGAATACGGGTCATTAAAGGGCTTATCATACCAGTTGTGGGTGGGCTTTACTTCCTCATCCCCAAGCACAAGTGGGAAATGCGCATGTGGGCAACTATACCATGTATGGGAAGGGTCGGAGCAGATTACACATACCTCTGCACACACAATTGCTTGCAGTCTTAAGGACAAGCACTAGTCTAATTTTTTGGATATGGCATGTAGGGTAGGAGCTAGGTCTTGGCTAGTGACCAACTCATAAACTCCCTTTGGTTTAGAGTTTGATGGAGTGGGTAGTCTACGGGTGGCAGCCATGTGCTGCTGAGAATTTTCAGCTAGATTTTGAAAGAGAATCTAGGCCTCGTTCTCGTGCTTAATGAGGAAATTACCTCCGCACCACGCATCAACCATAGACCTATCTCTCTAAGCCAATCCTTCATAGAAAGTTTGGACAAATTGCCACTTGGGGACCCAATGATGTGGACTTTTATAGAGCAGGTCCCTAAAGTGCTCCCAAGTCTCAAAAATGAGTTCCCCATCCATCTGTGAGAAACTTGAGATGGCTCTCCGAAACTGGTTAGTCTTCCCAAATGGGAAGTACTTTTTAAGAAATTTATGTTGTATGGTGGCCCAGTTGGCCACCGAGTACGGTTCTAAGAACGTCAGCCAATATTTGGCCTTATCCTTCAGAGAGAACGGGAAGAGCCCAAGACAGAGAGCATCATCACTGAAATTAGGTATGCAGATGGTGGACACAAATTTTCAAAAACTCATCTAGAAGCTGATAAGGATTTTATGTCGAGTTCCCACGAAAGTTGGGCAGCATTGAGATGATTGAAGTCATTATCTCAAATTGTGCCACCTGAACATCCAGGAACCGGATGTAGGATGGCGAGGTGTATGCATTAGGTACAAAGTAGTCCCTAAGGGGCCGAGGATGTTGCTCTCCTACCACAAGTAGGTGGGGAGCGTGGGGTTCCGAGATTTGTTCAATGGGAACCGGGAGATTATTTTAGGCCATGGCTTCTAGTTCAAATGACTCATCCTTCTCTAGATTAGAGATAGGTTTCCTAAGGAATCTACAGGATTTTTCAATCTCATGATCTATAGAAATTATCTAGGGTTCCCAAGAATGCAGACCAAACATACAGACTTGTAAGCACACAAATTCAGACTTAGAAAAAAAAAACCAAAAATAAAGAAAATAGAAATTAACAAAGAAAATGAAAACAAAAGGAGAGCAAATTAAAAGAACAACGCAATAATACTCTAAAGTGGAAGTTGGCTTATAATTGTAGCCAAGTCCTTGACAACGGCGCCAAAATTTGGTAGGCTCGCCAAGGCTTGGGTCCTTTACTACCAAAAATAATATTTATAAAACCTAACTATCCCAAGTTTGATAGAAAGTGGGTTAGTCGGGTATCGATCCACGAAGACTTGAAGCACAGCTAGTAAACCTCTTCAAAAATAGTTTATTATGGCCTTATTATGAAAAAGAAGTAAAATATGGTATTTTTCAATGGATGGAATTGAACCAACTACTGGAAAGAATATAACTAAAAGCAAGTAAATCTATACTGCTGGAAATTAAGTAAATTCTAAGTTACCCTACTCCTACAAAGCGATGCTTTGGTTTGAATCAGACTCTAGACGCCATGCTTCTAACTACGCTCATCCCAACTTCCATAAAAGTACTAACCCGAGCGGGCCAAAGCGGGAGAGGGGCAATCAAGGGCATAGGGTAGCAAGGGTGCACCAATTGTCCAGAGTACAATCTGACACCGAAGTATACCCTGTCTCAACAATAAAGAACACCTCTATTGTTCTGTAGCCGACTATTTCCCTCTAACTGATACATAGTAGTACTTATCTTTATCTGCAATCTTTCATCAAGCACACAACAAGTAAATGGAAAGTAGTAAATGAAAGTATGAGTAAAAAGATCATCCCTTTATCATTCAAAACATTTGTCACTAATGCCAGAAGTACAAGAGGAGATCCTAATATACACAGCTTTGTTTGAATGCCGCTGGTTGTCACAAACCGTCAGACACTCCATACATGAGCCTAAACTACTCTACTCCTACTCTAACTTAGCTCTCAATGACTTCCTAGGTCTATCACTAACCTAAGAGAGATCAAAGAGGAACCCAGAGCTTGTGTTCTTAGCGAATACTTATAGGCTCTAGGGTTTACAAGGGTTGTTTATAAGTTAGGAAAATTTGTAATAAATCTCACATAGTAGATCGTTGTTGTCAACTAAGTCGCCCTTCTATCATTCTTGTGCATGCCCTAGTCGGATCTTAGAAGGAGTTAGGGATTCGAATCTTTAATATCTTCGACTTCGTTGCACCTCAGGGTCTTGATGGTCAAGTTGATGCTCGAGACATGCTGTTGGAATTGGTGTATTCCCAAGAGGGGGGTGAATTAGAATTTTAAAACTTTTTCCTAGGATTAACCAGATGCTGGCGGTATTTCACAACCTAGGGTCTTTCTAAATGCAATCTCAAATGCGTAGATAAATATAATGTGCGGGAATTAAATCATGCGCAGAATTCACAGTCTATCGAATATAACATACTATACAGAAATATAATGTGCTGGAAATTAATAGTAGACACATGATATGTTATCGAAGTTCAGTCATACTGCCTACGTCCCCGCCTCAGCTCGCAAGACCAAGGATTCCACTCATACTCACCTAATTGGTAGAGCGACACCGTTTACAACACTAGGTCAAATTACGAGGGCTAACCTCAACCTTTACAAACTATCCTTACGGGGTGAAGAAGACCCACCTTAAGCCACGCTTGAATTACAACCGACAATCAAACACAAATTTTGTGTACAATGAAATATTTCTGACACAAGCAGATGTGTACAACAATTATAGCCCAAAATATGATGTAAGAACCTGAAAAAATAAAATAATAAGAGAAATGGGAAAAATAAGTTTTTGGGTTGGTTAAGGAGAAAACCGGCGACGGTTTTCAAGAGGAAACAAAAAATCGGTGATGATTTGGGGTTTTTACCGTGGGCAAGTAAAGGGTAAACGGTAAGAACCAGGCCGGTTAAATAGAAAACCAGTAATGGTCTTTTGAGAGACCAAGAAAACCAACGATGATTTTTGTTAGTGGAGCTGAAACTATAAACAACTGAGAGCCATTTGAAAAATTAAAACAAAAATCTCTCTTCTCTCCCTCATGCAAACGCACGACCCTCCAATCTTCCACTGACGATTTCGACTCCGTTAAGCCTCATTTCAATGATTAGGAACCACCATGAGGTTCTTGGGAAAATTCTCTGCAACTTACATGGAGCAAATTTTCAGTTTGACATTCCGGGGCATCATCCCGAAATCAGGGTAAGTGAGATATTCTAAAGTTTTATTGTTAGATTGAGGTATATGGAACCTAGGAAATGTTAAATTAATGTTGTTTTGGGATTTGAGTCGATGAAATCTGCTTTTTGATTTAGGGTTCGGGTGTGTGCCGCAGACATCATTGGAGTCTTTGCAGGCATAATCTAGGAAACTAGGTGAGGGGAATTAATTATAGTAGGCTTTATGTAGGTATGATTTATTTGAACAGTTGGGCATTTGGAAAATATTGACCTTTGATATAATTTATATATATATATATATATATATGGAAAATAAATTGTGTGGCAAGAATACAACTTTCACAATTTAGTTGCTTGATGAGAGTACCAAATGACGAAATATACTGTTGGATTGTGAACATTGGTTAGCTGTGAGTACAGTTATTGGTGAATAATGATTGTTTGAGAATACTACAGTTTAAGATTGCTATGTGACAAATAATGTGATGTGTGTATATAGGTCATTTTGTGTGGTTATTCGTGTGAATCAAAATATAATGTTGGCAAGCCAGAGGAGTTCGTTATATTTCCTAGATGTAATCACGATATACGTTGGTAGGCCTGAGGAGTTCATATATTGTCATTATATATTGGGGTAGAGCATTGGCAGGCCTCAGGAGGTTGTTTTATTAATACACTACAGGTAGGTCATAGGGATTGGTACTGGTGGTTAGTGGTGCCTGTGTGGGCCACAATATATTTTTGTGTGATGTTAGTCTTGTGTGGACTGTGTATTCTGTGAAGATATTAGTCCTATGTGGACCAGTCCTGTGTGGATCATGTATTCTATGAAGATGTCAGTCTTGTGTGGATCGTGTATTCTATGAAGATGTTAGTCTTGTGTGGACTGTGTGTTTTGTGTGGAATGTGATCTGATGAGATAAATGGTAAGTTAATTTAATTATATGTATATTATGTCAAGGTAAAACTTTTTTCCAAGAGCTTGCTGAGAAAGGCGAGTGCCCTAGTATTTTCAGTTTGGTACCAAAGTAGAGGGAAACTACTTGTATGGGCGGGTAACCTTCCCTATTCTTGGAAACTTGGCCTATATACATAGCCCGAGAACTTACTGGGTAAGGTGAGTGCTCTAATATTAGTATTAGAGCAGAGAGAAGTTACTTGTATGGGCGGATAATCTTTCTTATTCTCGGGTATTATTATTATAAATAATTATGAACTCGTGTATGATATCAGATGACAATATTGTTGTTAATGATGCATTTTATCAGCTGCTACTGTTAGTAATACACAATTGAGTATATGCTCTGTATTTATTCAAACTCTCTGCCACACATTGTTATGATTTGTTCTTCCTTACTGAGATGTCTCTTACCCTAATGGATGATTATATTTTCAAGTCCATTAGGCGATCGAGCTTAGAGCTTTGGGCAGGGTAGTATTTTTGGTAAATTTTGGAGTGTTCGTGATAGTAGTTTATGTATAGTTTATGTTTATAAATGCTAGAATGTAATATTAATAGATGGTTGCAGTTTTTTTCGGGATATATATATATATATATATATATATATATATATATATATATATAGAATATGGTATTTAAATTGAGGTTATTTACTTTTTCGTTGCATAATTGTGGTGAATGGTATCAGAAACAAGTGTTTGGAACACGTAGCCTCCGGGCCCCACTTGGTGGGTTCAGGGCATTACAATGCACTCATAAATGATAAAGAGTTATGCTCAGGTGAGATTTGGTCAAGTTATATATCAACTAACAACATTTTTTGTATATCTATGTATGTGTGAGTAAAACCCTTGATTCAAGATATTTTAATTAAAAAATAATCAAAGGAACTTGGGAATCCTAATCAAATATTCTCAAAAAATATTTTTCAATATAACGCTCAATAGAGATTAGGAATAAAGCTTGCAAAGATGTGATATATATCAATAATAATACGCAAGCTTTAGATACTTGCAATGAGAATGCAAGATCTCAAGCAAATATAGAGTTTTTCCAATCAATATTTATCAATAAGAAATACTATGGGAAAGACTCTCTAAGCTAACCCTCAAAAATATTTTTTCAAAAGATTATGTAAGATAAAAGTTGTATGCTTGGAAATGAAAGGAAATATGCACAAAAAAACAAACTTCTTTTCAAGTTGAAATCAATTTGTAAACAAGTAGTACAAATAAATGATTCTCCTCAAATATGATTTTTCAAATAAGAATGTAAGGAGAATAAGTGATATTCTTGAAAATTTTTGGATGAGTATGAACAATAGAAGCACAAAAGATTTCAAAGAATTCTTGCTAATCGTTTTTTGCTAATCTCCACTTAATCAGGACAAATGAAAGTGTATTTATAGATGTCCCTTAAAAAATACCCGTTTGGGACCTATTGGGTATTTTGAAATTGTTAAAGTAAAGTTTAACTCAAATTACCCTAAATTAACCCTAGTTACGGCAGTTAAAAATATGGCAACCTGAGAGTTTCTGTCACCTGGACCTTAGGATCGATCGCTCGAACACTCACAACTGGAAAATTTGAATTTTCAACTTCAAGTGCTCGAGGACAGGTTCGGGTGGCTGAACCAAAGTGATTTTCCAAACACTCAAGGTTCAGTCGCCTGGTGGTCAATTCGGTCTGCCGTACTTCATACTTCAATCGCCCGGTGCTATTTTGAACTTAGAGTTCAAGTGCCCAGGGGAGGTAAAAAGTGTTCGTTCTTATCTTCGGTCAACCGTGGACATTAAGTTCAAATTAGGTTCGGTCGCTCAGGCCATGGTCAACAGTTGACCCACATTCGGTCACCTGAACCATTTTTAACTCTCTCAATTCGATCACCCAAAACCATATTTTCATATGTGAATAAGTTATAGCATTTTGTGCAAAGGTTTTAGGGTCCTTGTGGTTAGTCTATGATCTCTAGAGAGTTAACCCCAAAAATCCGACATTGGTTGACTGAAGGTCGATCAAAGGTGATCTCTAACATCAATCTATGGTCTTGATCATATAATCCTATAATGCATAATGTAGTTATTACAAACCATATTAAATTACAAACCAAATATTGAATGCATTACAATACAACACAAAAATGTCTTCATTCTTTTTGCTTCTTCAAGAGCCATATAAAGCTTAAACTTTATGGTCCGTGTGGCTTACTTGTGTGTTCCTACCCTTAGTGCATGCAAAGAATGATCCTGTTTAAACAACTCAGTGCACAAGTAAGATACTTTGTATTTGTCATAATCAAAACAAGATAAGACTCAAAAAGTCAACACTTGTAGTATCTCGATCATTAGGAAATCTCAGTATCTCGATATAGTTGCCCCGGAAGGTCTCTTGGTCGAACACTTCGTCAATACTCTCGGTATTTCCAAGTTTCAGTTCTATCTCAGTATCTCAACATAGTCACTCCAGGGTGTCACTTGGTCACGCACTTGGTCAAACCATGCAGCATTATGATCTCATTCTAAACCTTGGAGTTTGCAGTGGAAAACTAAGTCGCCCCTATGGTTTGCTTGTCGCGCCACATGGTTGAGTGTCATCTTCCTATCTATTTATGATCCAAAGCTTCTGGAGCTTGGCTGAACGTCTAAATTTGAGTTTTAAATCCTCCAAATACTCTTTGGCTTCTTGTAATGTCTTACTCCATGGTTTTAACCTATTTTTCCTAAAAAGACAAAAAAATAAAACTTGCATAGCACTGAACTTCTAAGTAAATTCATAATAAAATGAGGATAAACAAAGGTAAATAAGGGTCTAAAATCATGTATTTTAGGGACTCATCACATTCGCAAGTGGAGAGAGGGCCACGTGAGAAGAGAGGAGGAAAAAAAAGCTTCGTGCATCCTTGGGACGGCTAAGAAAGAGTGAGGGAGAGAAGAAAATTGTTTGCTGAAAATTCAGGATTAGAGGTGCCTGCACAGTCAGCTTGATCTTGACAATCAAATGGTGACTTCTCATTCGATTGAGCTTCCATTTGGAAAAGTTGACCGTAACTCATCATTCGTCATTCTGGTTGATTAGATTGCCATTTGGATCTTTTTAAATTTGGTTTTGTGGCTTGGACCGAAGGCCCATTGCGGTAACAACTTCAGAATTGGAGGTACCTGCGCAGTCAGCTTGATCTAGATGATCGGATAGTGATTGCTTATCCGACTGAGCTTAAATTTTTATAATTTGTTCATGATTCATCCTTCTTCATTTTGATTAGTTGGATTGTCATTTGGAGCTTTGTAACTTTGGTTTTGTGTCTTGGATAGCAGACCCATTACGACAGCAACCTTGATGGCTAAGGCTTGAGGCATGTGATTAGGCTAGAATTGTTCAGATTTACTTCTTATATGAATCTAGATTTTTGAATATTTTTAACTCCTACACCATGTATACTCATTTGTACACCACTATGATTCTATTGGATGCTTATGGAAATACGTTTTGAATGAATGGATCATATTTCTTCTATGTTCTAGTTGTTCAAATATGATTAGTATGCTAGTTATCTTTCCATGACTCCTTGAACGAATGAATGGTGAAGAGTAGTTGTAGCTTTTATGACTAATATGAGGACTTACACAAATGCAATGAATTCCATTATTTCTTACTTGGTGAAATATGGCTTTAAATGGTTCTCATGAGATGTATGTAATTGATTTTATTAATGAGAGATAATTGTGAATGTTGGAGATTTGTTTCAATCATGTATTGTTAGAGATCACTTCAATTGTTTGGCGTGCCTGTTTTGGAGCTATTGTGTGATGCAAATTAAGGCTATTTTGGGGTTGTTGTGTGCCACAAATTAGGGTTGTTTTGGGGCTATTTTAGGATGCTATGTTGGGAATTTTCTTAGGGTCTCTTGAGGTTTTATTTTAGGTGTCCAAGCAAGTTTATTCTAGAAAAAAATTTTAAAAAATCTTAGAAATTTTTTTATAAGTTGTACAAATTATAGGATACTTCTAAAAACTCTTTGGTTCCTAATTTCATGATTTTTTTTTTTCCATTTTCTTTGCCTGGATGTGTCTGTATGATTTAAAAAAGGGCAATAAGGTATTTTACACCTCACTTGTATTAGCTCTGAAGGGGGTATACCTAACAAGATCCCCTCGTTTGGAGGTCTTATGAAACATTCCAAAATCACCCCCAGATTTTTATTCTCCTTTATTTTTATTTATTTATTTATTTTAAAAGGAGTTAATTAAATATTATTAAATTTAATTTAAGAATAATTCATAATTAATTAGGTACCATTCGCCGAACGAGTGTGTAAGGGGTGCAAATACATTTCCCTCATATAATTGAACTCCCGATCCCAATTCTAGTAAAAGCATACCGAGACTACTAGTTTCTTGGCCTAGGTTTAGTCTAATGACCAACTAAATGAGTAGAAATTAGGTCTTCTGACCGCACTTAGGTCAATAATAGGTCAAAGCGAATCCAAATTTAAAATTTTCAAAAATTATATTTTATTCCCTCACGGTTCCAGGCCACGCTTCCGGAAGATTGCAACATACATGATGGTTATTTGCCCAATGTGCAAAAGACAAGTAGTCACAAGAAAATATAAAGGCAAGTATAATGTCCTAAAAAATCTCAATTTGTAACATTCTGCCTCACTTATATGTTCAATGTCCTTGTAAACTTTGATGATAAAAACTCTTCAGCTTCCTCCAAGAATGGTTGCATGTCTTTGATTTCTTCATCTTTGAGGCCTTTCTGCTTGCTAAAAACTCATGTTGTTATTGCCTTGATAATGTGAACAGTCTATCTACAAAAATCTCTTCAACTAATCATCAGCTGACTTGTAAGGTCTTTAGTGGTGCTCTAGTAAATGAACTTTTGCTCTTCAATTTCAGTAATGAATAACTTGAGGTGGCTATCATGAACTCGGAGTGCACATTCATCCAAGTCAACTGATCAACACTATGAGAAGTTTTCCCTGACTTTGGCTAATATAGGGGGACTAGTCCTTTATATTCGCAAATTGTAGTTTGCTATCTCAATGCTTTGTGATTTGGTATATTCTAGATGAAGTTTAGCAAGCACCAAGTCATGCACATTGAAGTGCAGATTTCTTCTCCCTTGATCTGTCCACTCCTTCATTCACTTGGAAGCTTTATATCATATCTCACATTAAAAGACATTATCTTTCACCTAGATCTTCGTATCAAAACTAGTATCCAAGCACCTAAAACATGCTAACATGAGCAAATTTTTAAACTCCCATTGATAAGTAAGACATTATCTTTCACCTAGATCTTGGTATCAAAACTAGTATCAAAGCACCTAAAACATGCTAAGATGAGCAAATTTTTAAACTCCCATTGATAAGTTAGGTTGCAGTCATGCCAAGAGATAAAAGTAATTCACAAATAAAGAATTTGTTGCTTGCTATGGAAAGTAAGAAATGTTCAAATATTCATGTTTCTAAAGAAAATAATAATATAAAATCATGCTCCACCCAAATTTCTAAAGAAAGGAAAAATAAGGAAAATTGAACACTTATGCAAGTAAATTGTAAACAAAAATAATTTAAGGTTAAGAAATCCTTAACCTTTGTTTAGTTGCTTTCCTTTGTCTATGCGGTGCACACATTAAGAGCTTAAATTACAAGAATGCCCTTAAAGTCCAGAAAAAGTGAAAAATTCATTATATATCCAAAAATAATTCAATAAGTATGGCGTATGGCGTATGACGCATCCCAAGGTCTACTAGGAGTTCCTAATGTCCAAACCACCTAAAAAAAGGTAGCAAAAAATTTTCTTGAATTTAATCACATTTTTATACACTAAATCGGTAAGAAATTCAATAAAAATAAATATGGGATCTAAACATAAAACTTTCAAATATCTACATTCTAAAAAGCTCAATGGTTCACTTCTCTAGTACTGCCAAAAAAATATCTTTAGTCATTTAAACAAAATATCTTGAAGATTTTTTAAAGTTATATGCATAAATAGCACTAAAATAGAGTTCAAACTATGCAAAATGTGGAACAACATAGCCAAATGGTGGACAGCACACTCTATCATCCTCCTTTTGTGGAGAGTGGGATTGCACAAAGTCTAATTTGTGCTTTTGTCACAATGCCCACTTAAAGCCTTCAATTGTTTGGCATTTGGATTTATAATGACACTTTTGTGAAGAGAAGAGATACTACTAACATGTATCCAAGTTTTTGCCAAACTGATGATTGTGGAGACTCATTTTATAGCTGAAAAAATTTTTTTAAAAAAAAATTAGGACTTGTTGTGAAAAATATTTTTTATTTTTTATTTTAATTTAGAAGAATTATGAAAAGTTAGATAACTTTTTAATTGTACAACATTAATACAAAAAAAATTAGCAATAATTAAAAGTTTTGATAGTATTTACTTACGAAATAGTTTTATTTTTTTATTTCTATTTTTCAAATAATTATAAGAATGTTACCTTATCTTTTGGTCTTCTAAATATATATATAGAAAATATAAAAAAACTTTTTATTATTTTTTAGATTTTTGACTTCTTACTTTCTGCATGTGAGCATGGAATTCAAATCTTAAACTTTGAATTGTATTGATTATATATTGAGTTTCTTTTATATTCACACAAATCCAAATCCAAATCTCGAAACCCATGATTTCATATAATATCTTGTATAATTTTTGGAAATTGTAAAACAAGTTTTCTTTTGTATAATTATTTTAAAATCTAAAATTAAAAAGTGAAATTATTTTGCACAACTAATTAAGCTTTTTATTGTCTATCTTTTAATATGAATCTCGAAAAAGCAAAAAACTAAAACTAAAACTTTTATAATTCTTTGAAAAGTTCAAAAATAGAAATAGAAAATACTTTTCACAACTCAACAAGTCCTAATTTTGATCTTTAATCACACATAACTTCTTCAACTAGTGTACAAACGATATGAAACTTGAATTGTTAGTTTTTTAGGACGAAAGATTTTCTCAATGGGAAGATCTTAGAGTGGCTAGTATGAAACGATATTTGATTTAGTATTTAAGGTCCCCTTGGTAGTGAAAAATATATTTTTTTATTTTTGATTTTTAATATTTTTAAAGATTTATAAAAATTTTGGTTTATTTTCTAGTTTTGCAATATAAAGGTAAAATAAAAAATAGAAAATAAAGAGTCTGTTTAAATTTAGTATTTATTTTTTTACTTGATTTTTCATATTTTAAAATAATTATTAAAAAAAACAACCTACTTTTAAATTTTTCAAAAATTGTATGCGGTAGTGTTTGGGATTATGAATTTTGAGACTTGAATTTTGATTTGTTTAGATTCGGAAAAAAACTCGATAAATAATCCACTCAAATTAAAGTTCAAAATCTAAATTTCATGCTCGCATACAAAAATAAGATTTAGAAATCTAAAAAATAAAATATATATATATTAAAAAAATTTATAATTTTGAAAAATTAAAAATAATGTGTTATTTTTGTAATTATTTGAAAAATTAAAAATAGAAAATAAAACTATTTCAACGAGCAAATAGTACGAGAATTTTTTATTGTTATTTATTTATTGCATACAAATATTGTAAAAGTGAAAATTTAGTTTAATATTTTTGTAATTTTTTTTGAAAAATTAAAAGAAAAAAAATAAAAAAATAATAATAATCAACACAAATCTTGTCTAAGCCTTTAGAGATCCTATAGTAGTCCTTATTGTATTCTGCTCTCGTTTGCAGTGTATTCTCAAGCAAACCCTAAAAAGGAATATTGCATATATCTTAAAACAAGGTGTGAAAATTATAATTCCCCGTTACCAAAAATAGCCTACATATCATTCTATTATATTTTCTTTATTTTTAAAATTTTACTATAGTTATTATGTTTTGTTATTACAAAAAAAACAACTCCATAACATTATTCTTTTTTTTTTTTTTCTTTTTCGGGCGAGGGTCTCAATATGAGTATCTTACACTTGGGTAAGCATTTCAACACCTTAAAATGTTTCATGGCTAACTGTTGCAAAATGCATAATGGGATTCACATATAGTAGAATCAATTATAGTACTCCAAGTTTATGTTAAATAAGTTTAACTTTAAGCCTACATAACCTAGTCATTCAATATGTAAACTTTATAACCATTTATAATTGGATGCTTGTGTGCAACGCAGACCTCAAAGGTCCCCATATGCTTTTCTTGGTGAAAGCAAAAGAGGACATTTAAATTAGTAGGATATGGTTTATAGACCTAATCGTATTTTACATATGGGAAGCACTTTCAAAGTTTGGTGAATACCTTATTGTACTTGGAATTATATTATTCCCTCAAGTTCTTAATAGCCTCCTTCCTACAATATTCTCCATATAGATTCTAAGGCACTATGAGTCATGTTGGCCTAACAAGGCTAGCTTAATCTCGTTTTGATGATAACAAATCAAAGTTACTTAACATGTCTATGTGAGTTTGTGTTAGAATTGGTGTATTCCCAAGAGGGGGGGTGAATTGGAATTTTAAAATTTATCACCTAGGTTAAGCCGGATAAACAGCAGTATATACACAACCTAGGGTCTGCCTATTCAATTTCCAAATGCGTAGATAAGTATAATGTGAAATTTAAGTCATACGCATCATTCACCCATAACATACATGTGCGGCAAATATAAAGTGCGAAAATATAAATGAACACACGATATGTTATCGGGGTTCAGCCAACCGTGCCTACGTCCCCGCCTCAAGCTCGCAAGCTAGAGGATTCCACTAAGAGCTCACTTAAGGGTGGAGCGTCACCGTTTACAACCAGGTCAAATTAACACAGGGCTGACCTCAACCTTAACCAGGTTAATTAGCGGGGCTGACCTCAACCTACACGCCTTAACAGGACGACGCACCTAGCTTTCCTAACCGGGTCTAAGCCAATCCGGGACTATTCCAGGGCTAGTCTCCCTCTTCAGGCCCGTGCCTGGAAATACAACCAATGTGTATTATACTGAAATGGTACCGTGATTATGCTTTCAAGTAAAGCAGATATGTACCCAAATTCGCACAATAATATACACCACAAATATGAAATAATATGTAAGCTCAGTGTGGTCTAAGATGTCAACTCTCAAATAGATTTACTATCAGTGTAATGCGTACGTGAGAGTGCAAACCTAAATGATCTTTGTATCACAGGATATTCAATCTAAGTGCTCAAACAAAGATATCATCCAGACTTCATATATTTCAATCAACAAGTTTTCTCAATACACATATGTATATGAAGCTCTAGCAACGTATAAGTTTGGTTTGCAAAAGGATATTCAATCTTTGTATTCAGCAAGAGATATATGAGTTAACGAGTATTGCAACAAAGATTTTATCACACTAGCAAATATCTCATCAAATATTTTCAAGATTAATAACACAGTAGATATTTGAAAATGTTTTGCAACCAAAATACAATTACAATCTTCTTAAGATGTTGCAATGGAGGTGCAAATCTTAGAAGATCTATCAAAGTTTTCTTAGGATAGACTTATTAATAAAGTCCCCTTAGAATACTCAAGGTTTAGCTCTCAAAGATAATAAAACAATCAAATATGAATGGGAGAGCAAACCTACTTAGACTAGCACTCAATCAACTTACAAAGAGTTCAATTTGTATGAGAAGGTAAGTATGAGTGTAGGAGGCTTAAGAATGAGTATTATAGGGTTTTGGATTTTCAAAGAATTTTCCCTAATCAAAGTGGCTAATCATCTTTTTAATCTCTGCAAATGTACCCATATATATAGCCATGGAAGGAAATATGACCGTTGGGGACTTATAGGGTATTATTAGAAAATTTTAATGACGTTTAAGGCATTTTAACCCTGTTTAGAAAAATATTATCCACGGTAAAAATGGGAACAACCCGAGAGGTCCGGTTGACCAAAAGTGGTTCGGTCGACCAGGACTCAAGTGGCTCGGTCGACCAGGGGAATTTTGAACTAAGTGGTCGGTCGACCGGGCAAGGGCGATTTTCAAAAACTCCGAGGTTCGGTCGACCGGGGCCTTTTTGAACTGTATGGCTCGGTCGACCAGACCGTTGGGAATCCTCCCAAGACCCCTCGGTCGACCAGGAAGTTGGAGTACAAATATGGTCGGTCGACCGGGAGGTCAAAATGTTGACTCCCAGGTGGTTCTGTCGACCGAGGTCAAATGACCTATAAGGTCTCGGTTGACCAGGCCTGGGTCAAATAGTTGACCCGGACCGGTTTCGGTCGACCGGGCCAAATTGAACTGAGTTGGCCGGTCGACCGAAAGTGCACCAAATGTGCATTTCGGTCCCTTCTTGCAACATTCAAACCCTATTCAAGTGCCTATTACATACAAGTGCAAAAGTGAGTGTCCTAAGGTCACTTGGGTCCAATTTGGAAACACCAAAAAACTTCGGTGTCGGTCGACCGATGGTTCACCCTAAGGTCTTTCTATGGTTCGGTTTGAGCTTGCAAATTAAATCATGTTTGTGATGTGTGTGCTTATTACAAACCGAAGAACCCTAATTACTATTACAGACAATTTTACTGAACATTATTACAATTAAGAGTTTATGAAATTGTCTTCAAGCCTTTCTTGCTTTTGTGCACATCTTGATCTTATTATTCTTGATTTCTGCACAAAAACTCAAATGCTCATTAGATACAATGAGTATTTGTCATAATCAAAACCGGGCGTGACCAATAAGGTCAACAGTTTGGGTTTCAGAACTTAACTATTTTTGTGAGCATACTTGAAGAGCTTAATTGATTTGAACACTCAAAGTCATGACTTATGAAGAATATAAAGTTATGTGCGATATGAAGTTTGTTGAAGCAATGCATAAAGCTCAAAAGATATATTGGAAGTTTCACACCATGAAGACTTAGGCACTTAGATAGAATAGTCTGATGAAAGTCTCATGTAAGTACTTCAAAACTCAATATTGATTGATTAAAAGTCCTAGAATATGCCATTTGACTAAGATATCTGATTTTATACGTGAAAAATGTTTTCTCAAAGTCCAAATTAAGTTTTCTATTACATGAATTAAGTTTGGAACCAAAAATATTGAAAAAAAAAAAGTGTTGCTCAAAGGATAGGTGACTGATGATAAATCATCAGGCAACTGTGGTGCTACTGAGTTTGAAAATATACAAACATAATAGGGACAGGCGACTGATCCCGTTATGAATTTCATAGTGCGTTATTTTTAAAAGAGCACGGGCGATTGACCCTTTGAGGAGAACTGACTTAATGCTTACGTTTAAATGAATTACAACGCTGATCTTATTTCCATATCTTGCTTGGTTGGTTTTCAAAATAAGAGAAAACTTCAAGGAAGATTTTTAAAACCCTAGTGCACCATTTAAAAATCATATTCTCGCACATTAAGGTAACAAAAATTTCAAAAAAAAGCGAGAATGACACTTTTATACTTTGAAAAACTCTCTCATTATACTACTACTATCTTCTTTACGAATACTCTCAAAAACTAATCAAATCTTTCGAATCTCACACGTTTAAATCAGCTCTAGTGATATACTTTTGAGCTTTAATTTTCATATTTTTTATTTGAAGTATTTTTTTTTTTATACTAACATGTACAAATCTGCTCATTTGAGGAACTTTCTCTTGTACAAGCAATTTTTGTTGTTTGTTGTATTATTTGACGATTCGGGTATTGAATCGTTGTCTAGTGAGAGGGTGTTCTCGTTAGAGAGGCGAACTCCATCTTTAAGGGAGAAAGGTTGTAACTTCAACTAGTAACGAAGTTGGGAAAGGAAATCCTCATAACGGGTTGCTTGAGGCAAGGTTGTAGGTTGCGACTAAACCTAGTAGAAACAATGGTGTTCAGCTTCTTCCCTACTCTTTTAAGTTTCCGCAAGATATAAACTGCCTGCATGACTTTCTTTTCATTACAACCTTGCTAAATATTAACACACGCTGAATATTGAATCTTGTTAAATATTTAAGAACTTGTTGAAAAGAGGTATCTTGCTGAATATTACAAACTTGCTGGACATATGATCTTGTGATCAAATATATATCAGTTGCATGATTAAAGTGATAACTTGAAAATTTCAGAAAAGTGTACAACTCTGAATTTGTAAGTAAATAATCTGAGTATTAACAATTTGTAAATTGATTTTTAGAATAAAGTTTAAGTGCTGAAGTTAAACAAGTGTTTTTCAAAACTAGCTTTAAAAGAAACTATTACCTATTGTTGAAAATATGATCTTAATATTGATTATATCATTGAGGTATAAGTTGAACTAAATTCATTTTTCTTGAATATATTGGTGTAAATTTTAGTGATTCCAACTAAAAGTTATATTCTAAATAAGAGCTAAACTGAATGTGTTAATTCTTTATTTCACATTGTAAATTCATATTTTGCATTGATTTCTAAATTCATAATTAATACTTCCATGTGATATAGTACAGTAGCTTAAAAGAAATATTGTTTGTGTTGGAAAGGGTTAAAGTAAATGAGAATTCCGTAAATAAATTTTTAATAACCCAATTCACCCCCCCTTTTGAGAATACACTCTAATTTTAATTGGTATCAGAGCGTAGGTTATAGTATATCCTAACAAGTAGCTATATAAGGATCCATATGGCACAGTTAAGAGTATCCCCTCTTGGCGAAGGCCAATCATCATCTAGACCTCCCATTTTTTGTGGTGTAAATTACACCTTTTGGAAATAACGAATGAGGATATTTTTACAAACTATGGATTTTAAAGTATGGAAAGTGGTCACACATGGTGACTTGATTTCTACTAAAAATATAGATAACAAAGAAGTTCCAAAATAAGAAAAGGAACTAATTGACACGGACATGAAACAACTGCAAATTAAACTCTAGTGCAATGAATGCACTATATTGTGCATTAGATGCAAACAAATTCAATAGAGTCAAGGGTTGTAAATCAGTTAAGGAAATATGGAACAAGTTAAAGGTTACCTATGAGGGAACTATACATGTTAGGGACAATAGAATTGATATACTCACCAACGAGTATGAGGCCTTTAAGATGAACCCAGAAGAATCTATCACTATCATGTACACTAGGTTCACCCGTATAATAAATTCTCTCAATGCACTAGGTAAGAATTATTCTACCTATGAGATGGTTAGAAAATTACTTAGAGGACTTCCTCCTGTTTAGGAACCTAAGGCCACTACCATAACTAAAGGCAGAAATCTGAAAATACTTCCTTAGATGAAAGAATAGGCCCGCTTCTCACATACGAGATGACGATTAATGAAAGAACCACTAAGGGTAGTAAAAAATAATAATAATAAGGCCATTGCTCTAAAACCTTCAAAAGAAAGTTCTAGTGAGAAAGAAGACAATGAGGCAAATGACAGTGATCTAGCCTTATTCACTAGACGCTTAGGTAAATTCTTTAATAAAAATAAGAGATTTGCTAGAAAATTTAAAGGGCCAAAAACAGATAAGGGTGATACAAGTAAGAGAGAAACAAAGAATGAACCCCTTACATGTTATAACTGTAAGAAAGTAGGACATATAAAACCTGATTTTCTACAACTAAAGAAAGATGCCAAGAAGAAGAAAAAGTGAGCAATGAAAGCAACATGGGATGACTTAAACTCAAGTAACTCGGAGAGTAAATCAAGTGATCATGAGATTGCTAACCTGTGCCCTACAGCAAAAGACAACGAGGTAAGTTCCAATTCAACCTCATCTTATGAAACTGGTGATAATAGATTCATAAAAGTATCCAGGAGAAATATAGCTCTATAAGAACAAAATGAAACACTTGTGAATCAACTAGAGTCGTCAATACTAGCTGAAAAAGGAAAATACTCCATATGAACTTTGGAAAGGAAGAAAACTGAATTTATCTTACTTCCATGTTTTTGGATGCAAGTGCTTTGTCCTAAATGACAAAGAGGACCTAGGAAAGTTTGATACTAAACCAGATGAAGGAATCTTCCTATGATATGTTGAAAATAGAAAGTCCTTTAGAGTTTACAGCAAAAGAACTATTTCGATTGTAGAATCAATTCATGTACATGTTTTTGGATGCAAGTGCTTTGTCCTAAATGACAAAGAGGACCTAGGAAAGTTTGATACTAAACCAGATGAAGGAATCTTCCTATGATATGTTGAAAATAGAAAGTCCTTTAGAGTTTACAGCAAAAGAACTATTTCGATTGTAGAATCAATTCATGTAGCATTTGATGAGGCAAACCCATTTTCTTCTAAGCCTATTGATATTGATGAAGTAGAAGTAAGAAAGAGTTTAGAAGATCTAGCAATTTAAAAAGTAAAAGATGAAAGTAATGAAACCAGTACACCTTTAAATGATAACTCTCAAAGTCAATATGAATTGCCTAAGGAGTGGAAGTTCGTAAGGAATCACCCCAAAGATCAAATTATTGGTGAACCTTCATGAGGGGTCTCTATTAGATCATCATTAAAGAAGCCGTGCAATCATTGTGTGTTCCTATCTCAAGAGGAACCAATAAAAATAAATAAGGCAATTAATGATGAATCATGGATAGCTACCATGTAGGAAGAGTTGAATCAATTTGAAAGAAATAAGGTTTGGGAGCTAGTTCCTAAACCTACTAATCACTTTATAATTGAAACTAAATGGGTATTTAGGAGTAACAAGCATGAGAACGAAATTGTAGTCCTTAACAAGGCTAAACTGGTAGCTCAAGGTTACAATTAGGAAGAAGGAATAGATTATGATGAGACATTTGCTCTAGTAGCAAGAATGGTAGCGATAAGAATGTTACTAGCATATGCATCCCACAAGAACTTCAAACTTTACCAAATGATGTGAAGAGTGTATTTCTAAATGGATTCATAAATGAAGAAGTATATGTCGCACAACCCACAGGGTTTGAAGACTTTTATTTCCCTAATCATGTATTTAGATTAATGAAAGCCTTATATGGATTGAAAAAAGCTTTTAGAGCTTAGTACGAATGATTAAGTGGCTTCCTGTTAGACAACGGATTTTCTAGAGGGAAAGCATATAACACCCTATTCATAAAGTCAAAAGATAATGATATGTTTATCATAAAAATTTATGTTAATGACATTATCTTTGGTGCTACTAATGAGGATTTATGTAAAGACTTCACTAAATTCATGCAAGAAGAATTTGAGATGAGCATGATGGGCGAGTTGACATATTTCGTTGGTCTTCAGATCAAGCAAGTTAAGAATGAAATTTTTTATAAATCAATCGAAGTACATAAAAGACATACTTAAGAAATTTTATATAGAAGGTGGAAAGCCATTGGGAACTCCAATGAGCACTTCTATTAGTCTTGATAGAGATGAGCAAAGAAAGCCGGTAGATGTTAAATGTTACCGAGGCATGATAAGTAGCCTACTCCATTTGACTGCCAGTAGACCAGACATCGTGTTCAGCATCTGTATATGCACTCGTTTTCAAGCGGCTCCTAAAGAATCTGACCAAATAGCTATAAAAAGAATATTGAGATATTTAATAGGTACTATTGATTTAGGTATTTGGTATCCTAAAGACACAACATTTGAAATGATTAGCTATTCGGATGCACACTATGTTGGATTTAAGATAGACATAAAAAGTACTAGTGGTACTTGTCACTTTTTAGGACGATATTTAGTTTCTTAGTTCTCGAAGAAACAGAATTATGTGGCATTGTCGACTACTGAAGCTCAATACGTTTCTATAGGCAATGTTTGTGCACAAACTCTATACATGAAACAACAACTCAAGGATTTCAATTTGGAATATTTTGCGGCACCGATCAAATGTGATAATACTAGTGCCATAAGTATTTCAAAGAATCCTATCTCTCACTCTAGAACTAAGCACATTGACATTTGACATTATTTCCTTAGAGATCATGTGCAAAAAGAAGATATAATTCTTGAATTTGTAAATACAGATGAATAATGGGCTAACATCTTTACTAAATCTCTTTCAAAGGATAAGTTCATCTCAATACGATGAGAACTAGGTTTATTACATAGTACATAGGTGATTTGAGAGAAATAATTTAATGTGTCTAAGTGGATAAGCTAAAAAAAATATAAAAGTCATAAGCCTTGAAGTACAGGCAACTGATACCTTCGTATCAGTCGACTGGAACTACACTGACTTACTCATAATTCAGGTTCAAGCTTATCTAGTGATTGACTCCTTGAGTGCAGTCGACTGACTTGCTATTGACTTGTGAAATTTGAAGAAATACACAGGTTAGGCGACTGACTCTTCAAGCACAGTCGACTGATCGCGGTGGTATAAATATTGACTGTTCTTAAAAACCTAACTTTTCACATCTCAGTCAAATGACCGTATACCTCGATTCTCCCAAAGTATTTCTCTTTCATCTTTAAGTCGTATTTCTCGAAGATTAAACTATTTAAACCTCAAAATATCCTTCAATATTTAATTCCCACTTCATTTTAGAGGATTTCACCAGTTATTTTTCTCTAAATCATGCTTAGAACCAAACATATGGCTAACCGAGGTTCTTCTTTTGGAAACAATGATGCAAACGACATCGAGAAATGGTTGATGACACCTCACGCAAAGCAAATCTACATGAAGCATCTTCAATCTACCGAACCTATCTTCGGTAAGGTTTTAGATCTTGAGTTCTTTAGAGATGAATTTCCCAATATTTTGTTGTTGTTTACTGCTTTGGGCTAGGAAAAATTCATTACTTATCAAGTTAGAGGAATGCATCCCAATCTTATTATGATTTTCTATGTAAATATGATAAAAGGAGATACTATGACCTCTACTCAACTCATGGATAAATCTTTTTCTCTCACTCCACAAACTTTAGTAGCTAGATTTAGAATCCAGAACAAAGATTTTGAATGTCCACTAATTGGTTCATCTTGGATAATGAAACAAGGATTTACTCTTGAGGAGTTTTTACCTTTGATTATGTCTAAAACTCCTATGTATTTTTGTCATCCTCCACTATATCATCAACTGAACCTTCATGATTAAATTCTACAGAAACTCATCACATACAATATTTTTCCTAGGGTGGGATCACATTTCTTACCTTGATTATTTTGCGATGTGGTGTTTAATCAAAGGAAAGAAACTTGATATGCTCTGCTTAGTGTTAAAATGGATGATTACATGAGAAGAGGCTAGACAAGTTTATTTTACCTTATGGAGGAGTGTTTAACCATATTTTTTATCATTAGGTGTTACCACTTCATCTACCCTGTTCATAACTCGTACCCACTATGATATGTTTTTTGCTACTATAGTGAAGAAAATGGGTTATGAAAAATATGAAGGGCATGGTTGGTTGCGAAAGGGCAGAAGAGGATGTCGAGAACCTCAACAAGTATCTGATCCCTAGCACGATGCTCCACCAGCTGATGATGCTCCATCTTGGTTTGTAACTTATCCACAGCAGTGGAATGGCTTCTATGGTGAAGTGCGTACTAGTTTCAGTTCACTTCAGTCGAGTTATACTTCTCTTAACCAACGACTTGGATCTATTGAACAATACATGATTGGTTCTTCTTCATCTCGTGGAAATCTCCTATGGAAACAACCTCCTAAAATGAAGATGATGAGGAGGAGGGAGGCACTGAATCAGATGATGGAAAAGAAGATTAGTTCTATTTTATTACTGATCTTTTAAAACCCCTTTTGGGTTGTAATATTTGAGCTGCTATCAGCTCTTTACAATTTATTTTTCTTTGCTTATCTTGGATATTACATATTTCATGCTAGATTTTGATGCTATTGAATATATTTTGCATGATTCCTGAATATTTGATGTCTGTTTGATCTAATGCATTGCATGCTGAATTATAGACTATGCTCATGACTTGAATTCTGATTTTAAGTCCTATGTTGTCATGCATGATCATTTTCCACAAATACCCTTTTTGTTGATGTCAAAAGGGGGAGAAATATGTATGCAAAATGAGAATTTATGATTGAGTTTGTGAGTGACATATAAACATATATTTAGGGGGAGTTATTGAAAGCATGATATTGAAAATTCTAAATGCTTGAGTGACATGAGTATTGAAAGCATGATATTGAAAATTTTGAATGTTTAAATGACATGAGTATTGAAAGTATGAGTATTGAAAACACGTGTATTGAAAGCATAATATATATTGAAATTTTTGAATGCTTAATACTTCCTTGATAAGAATGATGAAAGTATGATACTCTGATATGTACGTATGACTTCTTAAGGGCATGTTTATTGAAAGGGGAAGTCTTTTAAGGCTTTCTCATTTTCGTTCCTTATCTGTTATCATCAAAAAAGGGGAGATTGTTGGTTCTCGTTTTGATGATAACAAATCAAGGTTACTTAACATGTCTATGTGAGTTTGAGTTTCAGGACTTAAGTGTTTTTGTTAGCATACTTGAAGAGTTTAATTGATTTGAACACTTAAAGTAATGACTCATGAAGAATATAAAGTTATGTGAGATATGAAGCTCGTTGAAACAATGCATAGAGCTCAGAAGACATATTGGAAGTTTCACAACACGAAGACTTAGGCACTTAGATAGAATAGTGTGATGAAAGTCTCATGTAAGTACTTCAAAACTCAATATTGATTGATTAAAGATCCTAGGATATGCCATTGGACTTAGATACTTGATTTTATATATGAAAAATGTTTTCTCAAAGTCCAGATTAAGTTTTCCATTACATGAATTAAGTTTGGAACCAAAAATATTAAAAAAAAGTGTTGCTAAAAGGAAAAGTGACTGGTGATAAATCATCGGGTGATTGTGGTGCTACTGAGTTTCAAAATATACAAATAGAATAGGCATAGGCAACTGACCTATCAGGAATAGTCGATTGGCTCCATTCTGACTTTTAGAATGCACTATTTTTAAAAGAGCACAGACGACTGACCCTTAGAGGACAGGTGACCGATGCGTATGTTTAAACAAGTTACAGTGCTAATCTTGTTTCCATATCTTGCTTGATTGGTTTCCAAATTAAGAGAAAACTTCAAAGAAACTTTTTAGAACCCTTGTGCACTATTTAAACATCATATTCTCGCACATTAGGGTAACGAAAAATTCAAAAAGAAAGAGAATGGCACGTTTATACTTTGAAAAACTCTCTGGTTATACTACTATTGTGTTCTCTACGAATACTCTCAGAAACTTATCTAATATTTTGAATCTCACACATTTAAATTAGTTATGGTGATATAATTTTGAACTTCAACTTTCATGTTGTTTATTTGAAGTATTTTTTTTATACTAACATGTACAAATCTACTCATTTGAGGAGCTTTCCCTTGTACAAGAAATTGTTGTTGTTTGTTGTATTGTTTGACAGTTCAAGTATTGAATCCTTGCCTAGTGAGAGGGTGTTCTCATTAGAGAGGCGAACTCCATCTTTAAGGGAGAGAGATTGTAACTTCACCTGGTAACGAAGTTGGGAAAGGAAATCATCACAATAGGTTGCTTGAGGCAAGGACGTAGGTTGCGACTGAACCTTGCAAAAACAATGGCGTTTAGCTTCTTCTTCCCTACTCTTTTATGTTTTTGCAAGATATAAACTGCGTGCATGACTTTCTTTTCATTACAAACTTGCTGAATATTAATGCATGCTGAATATTGAATCTTGTTAAATATTAAAGAACTTGCTAAAAAGAGGTATCTTACTGAATATTACAAACTTGCTGGACATATCTTATTATGATCAAGTATATATCAGTTGCATGATTAAAGTGATAGCTTGAAAATTTCAAAAAAGCGTACAACTTTGAATTTGTAAGTAAATAATCTAAGTATTAACAATTTGTAAATTGATTTTCAGAATAAAGTGTAAGTGCTGAAATTAAACAAGTGTTTTACATGATTGGCTTTAAAGGAAACTATTACCTATTACTGAAAATCTGATCTTAATCTTGAATATATCATGGAAGTATAAGTTGAATCATTGAATTCATTTTTCTTGGATATATTTTGTAAATCATAGTGATTCCAGCTAAAAGTTATATTCTGAATAAGTGCTTAACTGAATGTGTTAATTCCTTATTTTATATTATAAATTTAGAATTTTCATTGATTTTTACATTCATAGTTAAGACATCCCTTTGATATAGTATAGTAGCTTAATGGAAATATTGTTGTGTTGGAAAGGGTATAAGTAAATAAGAATTCTGCAAATAAATTTTTAATAACCCAATTTACCCCCCTCTTGAGAATACATTCTAAATTTAGGTCATATTTTAATTTATAAGTATCTTTGAAAGCCTTGTTCAAAACAATGAAAGCACTTAAAAGGATCATTTTCTTATTACTAGATGAGGTCAATAGAGATTCACAACTTCTAGGATCTCAATCAATAGTTTCTTCACTAGTTAGGAGCTTCTTGTTATTTTCAACTTCTTTGCCCTATTGGGAAAGGCTATTCGTTTCTTTAATCTTCCTAGGGCATCATCTAGAGACACAAACATTGTTTAAAAATGTCTTGAAAAGGCTCATCTAGGCAAATGCTCAATGAATTATCCTAACAAGAATTGTATAGATAGCACTCAATCTTAGAGCATAGCACTTGACCAATTCCTAGAGTATAACTTACTTAAAAACCTTGTATGAGAGGATGGACCTTAAAGAGGGAGGTATAAAGTTAAAAATGTTGAATTTCCTTGAACCATAGTGAGGGTTATATAGCTCTAGGAATCACTTATTGTTCTTTAAAGGTTTTAGTATAGTTTCAAAGTGCAAGTTTAGTGAACAAGATGCTAGCCCAAGCCTCCTCATCATTGTGACCAAGACACTTTGGATTAACAAGGAGAACAAGAAAGGTTGGAGTAGGTTGGGAATTCTTTAGCAACAAACCTACAAGGCAACCTGATCTTCCTTCTAAATGGAAAATTTTAGTGATCAGGATGCTCAACACAAGCCTCCTTACTAGAATTTTTCTATAATTAGATGAGAAGCAAATGATAGTCTAGGAAGAAGGATTGTTAGTCAACTCTAGGAAATTATCATACAACTAGAGTTGTAACATCTAAAAAATTCCTATCACATTCTTAAATGTCTTCTTAAAATATTAATAATTAGATTTGCCAATCTTTTATACATACTAGTTTCTTACCTTAAGATGAGTGATATGGATCAACTTATATATTTCAACCCCTTTGCATTGCTCTACAAATGCTTGTGGCACTCAATCTAAGCAAAATACTCTTTCAATTTTGGAGTTCTTGGCCAAAATATAATGTAAGACTTGCTCTTTCAAACTGCCATATCTAAAAAGGACTTCTTAAAAAGTGTTACCTTCTATGCCTCTAGATGAATTTTCCATACTCAATAAAGGTCACAGAGGTAAAGACCAGTGGCTGAGTACTAGACTATCAATCCCCATGATGACAAGATCGATGTGGTCCTTTATGTGTTAGAATTATACTTCATAACCATTCCTAAGTGTAGATCTAAGAATAGTTGTTAATTACTCTAGTATGCAATTATACATAGGTGAAAGCTCCTTAGGCATCAGTAATGGACAAAGCACAAACTGATTATACCTTATGCTAGAATTTTATTTTAGCTAGAAGAATAAGGACAACATAGATTGAACTCTAGAATTTTTGGTCAAAAAATCTAATGTCATGCTAAAGAACTAATTCTCCTAGGACATTATGCCAGTTACATACGATCCTAAGAATGGTTTATAACCATCTCTAGTAACTGCTTCCATAGCTACATCTTTTTCGTAGCTACTTCTTTAGTACATTGATTGACAATTATTTTCTTATCCAAATCTTTATTGACCATATAAAGTTCTTGACCACTTACTTTCCTTTTTCCATATAATGAGGGTGTTGAGTTATGACTAATATTCAGAGACTTTATCCACTTGAAGTTTGTTACAAATGGGAAGGCTTTTGGAGCCCACAAGGCCCCTAAGCCCTTCATGTGTGAAACTTCCCTATTTACTTAAACCAAGCTTAGCAAGTGTGAAGGAGGGTGCAAGGGGGTGCAGGAGAGCTTCATCCCCTTGGTAGATTATAGTTGAGTTAGGGCATAATATAATTGTATTATCATATAAGAGTATATTGGGGATTTCATATGGGGCTATATACACATGTTGTAGCTAAGGGTTGAAATTCTAAGGCAACTTCCATTTGATGATAATGGAAATTGCACAAGGGCTCTATGGAGATAGGCCAATTGCTAAACCATGTAAAAATCCTTTGTTATTCTTCTGTCTTTTGATTTTCTCTATTTTTCTTATTTTCTTTATGTGTGTGCATAACCTAGGGTTTCATTACATAACAATCAGTATTAAAGCACCAGGTTCAAGCTAATTTTCCTAGGGTTTAGATATAGATTGTAACAAGGATTAGCAAGGTGAAGAGAATATTCAAAAAAGTTGATGGTAAAGGAAGTTCAACTATGGCAGATGTGGGTAACTAATCTATTGGTTCAATAGAAGGTTCATAGGGCTCAAATAACTAGAGAACATGGATAAAGATGATTGGATGGTGTTAGAACAGATCACCTTCAATACTATCTGATATTGTTTGAAAAATTTTGCAATATTTGATGCAATGAGGGAGAAAACTTTCAAGGGTTTATGGATAAAATTATAGAGTTCGTATATGTCGAAAAGCAATACTAAAAAATTGCTCTTGATTACGCGTTAAAGTTGCATAGTTAGATGTTTAAATTCATGCATTAAATATTTTAGCATTGCGCTAACTTTGTAATATTTAATGTTATTTCAAATAATTTATGGATTTTTGTATTTTATTATTGCAAGAAAAATTCTGGAAATTAAATATGAGATTAGAATGTATGTAGATCGTGAGCATGAAGGACAGTCGTGTACGTGAGGTGGAGTCCAAATCAAAACCGTGAGCATTTTGGATTTTCATGGACATTTAAAGGATAATTTTCAGAAGCCGAGCCATGCACGCAAAGAGATGTCATTTTCGACACTACTTCGTAATCTATGCATAACTCTCTTATCCGAGCTCTAATTTGGATGATTCAAAATACTATAAAAATATAAGAGAACCGTCTACAACTTTCATGTTTTACATTTTGAGAAATACTAATTGCATTAAGGTTGAAATCTGACGTAAATTTACCATATGTTGTTTTTATGGACTATTTCGACATTACTTCAAAATCTAGGCATAACTTTCTCATCCAAGCTTTGATTAAGATGATTCAAAATGCTATAGAAATCTAGAGAAATTCTCTACAACTTTCATGTTTTGAATTTTGAGAGCAAGAGGCTATAGGAAGGTCAAAATTGGGTTTGTACGCTAAAAGAAGAAAAAAAGAAACAAGAAAAGAAAATAAATAAAAAAAATAAAGTGGGCCGGGTCTTGAGTTGACCCGGCCATGCAAGAAGGCCATTTCGTGTGTGAGGTGCTAGAAAGGGCTTTTTAGTGAAGGGGGGACTTATTAGTTTGATTTTGAAAAGTCAAAGGAAGGCATGTAGGGTTTAGCTAGGTTTTCTTTAGTTTTTCTTTTGGGGTAGCTTTCCTTTGGGGAGCCGGGGGCGTAGGGCACAGCAGCGGCTTTGTTGCAAAACCTCCATACGGCCAACTCTCTCTCTCTCTCTCTCTCTCTCTCTCTCTCTCTCTCTCTCTCTCCTTATTGTTTTTTTTATTTGAATCTTAAACAATTGTTGGATTTATTTTCATTATTAAAAATATTAGTTCAATTTTCTTGTTATTTAAATATTGTTAATTAGTTCAAGATTGAATCTTTCTCTCTCTTCTAGTCTATTTCTTTAGTTTATTTATTTAATAAAAAGTTGTGGTTGAAATTTTGTTTTGGCCAGATTATTTATATTATTAAAGGTTCAGTTTTTGTTTTAGTTATTGTTGGGCCTGTATTTTTTTTTCTATCCTTCATTCTTTCTTTTATTTTAAATAATTGTTTAAGTTATTTGTATTAATTGGAGTGTGTTTTAATTTAAATCTGGAAGTTTAAATCTTTGCTTGGTTATTATAAAAGTTTAAGTTTTTATTTAATATTATCTTTGGAATGAATTTTGGGTTGAGTTATGTTTTATTGGTAAGCTCAGTCTGCTCTTTTTAATATCTTAAGTTCATTTTTGTGTGAGCGGATTATTGGATTTAGTTTGGTATTTGTTATTTTATGCATGTTTAATTTTTAGTTGAAGTTTAAGTTTCATTGCAAAATCTCAAAAATCCTAGGAACTCGAATATGAACTATGTTCAGTAGTCTTTTTTATTACTTATTTTCTGTTTGAATTACATGAAATTTGGAACTAGACTGCATTCCTTGAGGAGATGATCTGGCATTTGGGTTAAGTATTACACAACTGAACTCTTATACTTGGGATGGCTTTTGAACTGCTCATTTTTTGAGTGAGTCAAGTTTTTGGCGCCGTTTTTGGGGAATGTTAGTTTTAGTTTTAAACTAGTGTTTTTTCCGTTATTTTAATTTTTCTCATAAAAAAAGAAAAAAAAAAGAAAAGAAAAGAAAAGAAAAAAATTAATTTTTGAAGAAAATATGACTGCACCTGCACCATGCATGCTTATGAACTTTTTGTAGCCCACACGAACCACGCAACCATCTTGCATCATATTGCCTGAGAATGCGTAGAACTTTAACATTAAGCCTGAAAATGATATCTGTGATACCTCAATTTTTTGGGATGGAGTGTGAAAATTCGTATAAATATTAAACTGATTTTGAGCTTGCATGTGTTACATTCATAAATGGGGCTGCTACTAATCAGACAATTAGATTGCGTTTATTTCTTTTTTTATTGAAAGATAAGGTTAAGATGTGGTTTAATTCTCTTAGGCCTAATTCTGTCTTTAGTTGGGCTGATATGCAAAACGAATTTCTGCATAAAATTTTTCCCTTATAGAAAACTCAATTTTTGGAGGAACAGATCAGTCGATTCATACAAGGAGTTGATGAGACATTTCATGAAAGTTGGGAGAGATTTAGAGATCTGGTTAACATGTGTCCCCACCATGGATTTGAATCATGGCACCTAGTCAACTATTTCTACATTGCGTTGACTCCTGAATCAAAAAGTTTGTTCATACTATGTGTTCAGGATATTTCTTCAACAAAGAACCTAATGAGGCATTGGATTTTCTAAATCATTTAGCTAACTATGCTCAGCAGTAGAACACTAGGATTGACAGAACACCAATTATAGCTCAACCATTGAGAGAGTAGTACATGGTGGAGAGTGGTATCAACAAAAAGATCATTTTTATGTTAAGGCAGTATGGCTGAACTCACTAGAAGAGTGGAGGCTATGGAGGTGGAAAAGGAGAATAGTACAGAGCAACTTTGGAATCAACCTTCCCAGTCCTATGCACCCCCTTATCAATTGTCGTATCATCAGGCTGCCTTTCAGCATCGTTATTAACCACAATAGATCTCTCAAAGCTATGCACCTTCAGGATTTCAATCTAATGCAGCACTTGCTCTGCCAGAGAAGTCTCTTGAGGATGCCTTTCAGAAGTTCATGCAGATTCAAGTCACAACTAACAATCAGTACACTCAAGCCATAAATGAATTGAAGGACACCATTTATGAGATGAGCACGCAATTAAATATCTTAGAAAAAGGGGAATTTTCAGTAAAATCTCAGCCTAATCCTCAATATTGTCAGCACCAATAGAAATAAATGCATAATGTTTCTCTTGAGATAGCGGAGGTCGTTATTACTTCGAGAAATGGAAAAGAAGGTCCCCTACTTGAGATACATACTGACAGACCAACAGTTGTCCTGACACCTAAAGTTACAACTGAGATAGATGAGGTCAAAGAAAAATCAGAGGAAGCAAACCCAGAATTCAAGAAGTCATTTAATGTGGAGATCGATACTAGCAAGGAGTACCAACTTATAGTACCTTACCATCAGAGATTGATAGTCGTGGAACCATCATTCCCTACTGGATTAAGTGTCAAGGAATGCAATATTGAAGCAAATCCCCGTAGTGGTAAGGTGATGGGTACACCTGATAAAGAGGGTGAGCAAATTAGTGAGAGTTTAATTTTCAAAGAACCAGGAAAAAATTTTAATGTTGATGCTTCTGAAGAACCAAAGGTAACTACTCCGACAACTATGCCTTAAAAACTGATTCTTAAAGAAGTGAATTTCTAGGAAAATTTTAATAAGTTTACAAATATTTTGTCTAGTACCTTAGAACGTATTGATTTATTTGAGACTAACTTTTATGTAGGTAACAAGATAGATTCATTGTGGCAACTCAAATTTGGAGACTCGTCAATTCAATTTATAAACCTGCACCCACTTGATGAAATTCCTCCAGAGCCTTCGCCAGACAGACTGTGATATTTTTCTTTCCTTTCTTTTCATTTTGTTTTACCTTATTTCATTTTTAGTTAATTTTTAGGTACATTTTCCCTTAATTTCAGTCTTTCTTTTCCCTTTATTTCTCCACCCAAGAACGCTCTACTTCCCCTATGCTTTCACATTAAGAACAATGTTCCACTTTAATTTTGGGGGGGGGGGGGATGAGAAATTACATTGAAAAAACAAATTGAATATTAATGATTAGGCCATGATTAACACTGACTTATACCCTTTACATACTTGCATATAACCTAAGAGTTACACACTTAAACTGTATAGTGGGTTATTTATGTGTAGTTTCTCTTTATACGGTTTATTTAGGAATTGCAAATCCATGAAAGTTGACTGGTAGCTAATTCATGTTAATCTAGTTACATAAACTCTTGTCATTACATGGTATCTCATAAGGCTGAAAATACACGTTCACGTGACTTGTAGAACTTAGGGTTCCTTGTGAGTACTGAGAGAATGCCCATGGTGACTTTGACACCTTGTGAGGTACTGTGGAGCCATTTTCATTCTTTCGAGTTTTTGACATCAGCTCAAAGTTCATGAAACTCAACTTTCCTTTTTTTTTTTTTCTAGATACTCTTTGTACACTAGTCTCAGTCTTTGACTTACTAGCCTAGAGGTGACATCTAGTGGGGAGATAGAAACTTAAGTCTTGGAGCCTACTCAAGATGTGAAGGCTGAGCCACTCCTAGAGATAGACTTAGTTCATGGACTACTATTCGAGCTTAATTCACATGGGTGGTATGAAGACAACAAAAGAAGTTTAATGATTGTCCTAATTGACCATGAAAAGAGAGAAATTGAAGAATGAGCAAAAGAAAGAAAAAGAGAAATAAAAATGCACAAGAATGAAGTAAAAGATTATTACCCACTCCACACAACTACAACAAAAAGTCAGGAACACGACACATGCTCTCCACATATGAAGACTCTTCAACCGCCTAATGCCTTAGATGTATTCATGTCTGGTTTGTGAATACGTTGATCTAGGGTGGTCTTGGTTGGATATGGCGAGCAGGTGAGAAGATGTTAAGGTGAAGGACCCGACACCTCACAAATAGGTTGGATCCTTTTTGGACTAGTCCACTCCATACATTTAGCGTTTGTTCCTTGCAATATGTGGGATGTTTGATCGCGACACTCCTCCTCTTATACGACAAGTGAACCCATATTTTTGCGTGTTTTTTAGGGTACACAAGTAAGGCCGAATCAAAATGAGCATTTTGTAGGTGTCCACTAGTATCCTAGGTGTAATGAGTTGTACACATTACACATACCTCGAGATTTCGCCTATTTATACTCGAATTTATATGATGTTGACCTGATAGGTCATACCTGATTTTGATAATGACAAATACTTGTTGTATTTGATGGCTATCAAGTTTGTGTGCAGGTTCATATTAGCTTGATCATTTGGTGCACGTGAAAACTTAAAGACTGAAGACCCAGAAGATCTATTTTATTGTTGTAATTTATATTATTTGGGTCTATAATAATTAGGATATGGTTTGTAATAATCTCTGTATGTCATGCTTGTAGGTATTTGTAAGCTTTCAAAAAGACAGCAGTTTGACCATAGGGACCGAATGACTTTAGGGCATCGGTCGACCGATGTCGGGTTTTTGGGCATACATGAAAAGACCCTAAGTTCCTACACATTGTGCACAAAGTCCCCATAATACTGACATTATCAGGGGAAAGAATTGAAATAAAATTGGACAAAATAGAGTAAGTATGTAAGGGGTCGGGCGACCGAACCTCAGGAGTTCAAATTTCCTTGGGCGCCCGAACTGCTGGAAAGCCAGCAATTTAACCATGCTTCGGGCGACCGAACCCAAAATGACCATACTTCCCTCAAGCACCCGAACCCTTAAAAGGTTACTTTTCACCAACTCGGGCTGCCGAACCTTCGCTTTCAAATCAAACCCCAGGCAACCGAACATACCAATTCGGGCTACCGAACTTATGACCGGGCACCCGAAGTTATGAAGAAATGTTTCTGACTTTTGTTCAGGCCACCGAACTGAGTCCTGAGTTACCGAATTGGTTTAAATGGCCTTTATAATTGTGTCTATTCGGGCGACCAAACCTAGGTTCAGCCACCCGAACCTCGGCGAGTTAAAAATTATTTAACTGCGGTAAATTGAGTTAATTTGGATTAATACTCCCTAAGCATTTTAGAACTTTTCTAAAAATACCCTGTAGGTCCTAAACGGTTATATTTTGGTCTTGGCCTATATATATGGTTTCATTTGTGAGGATTAAACAGAGATTAGCCAAAAACAATTAGCAAAAAATCCTCTCTATTTGAAAATCCCACTTTGCTCAAATACCCTCAAATACTTATTCCTTTGATAAATCTTGGTAATGTAAGAGCTTAGTGAGTGTGCTTGTGATTGCTAGTATTACTAATACTTTCAGTGTGCTTGTGTGATTGAGATAATGTTTTTGGGGAGTTTAGCTTAGGTCTATCCCACAGATTTTCATACTATAAATCTTGTGTTGGGATAACCTAGTAAGCTTAGGATATTTGCATTGTTATTGCAAGTGTCCAGTAGCTCTGTTTTTGGTTGTGGAAAAATATTTTCAAACAAGAAAAATATTTTCAAACTAATAGTGTGCCTATTTCATTGAAGAAAATATCCTTGAACTAGTTTGAATAGCTTATTGATATCTTTGGAATACTGATGTGCTATTGATTTGTGCTTTGCTTAAATTCCAAAGTATTGCTTGTTTAGAACACTTTTAAATATTATTCTAATCATATCTTGTTGAGTGTTATTTGCACGTATATACACATCACTGAGCTTACATCTACCTACATTGTTGATGTGTATGTGATTGATTAAGTATATTGCATGTATTTGGGTACATATCTGCTTTACATAAAAGCACAATCACTATACCAACTTGATTAAGAAAAATACTGTTGTATTTCCAGGCACGGGCCTGAAGAGGGAGACTAGCCCTATGAAATAGTTTCGGATTGGCTTAGACCCGATTAGGAAAGCTAGGTGCGCCATCCTGTTAAGGCGTGTTGGTTGAGGTTAGCCCCTTGAATTGACCTGATTGTATTAGGTGCCGCTTTACCCGTTAAGTGAGCCATTAGTGGAATCCTCGGGCTTGCGAGCTAGAGGCGAGGACATAGGCACAGTTGGCCAAACCCTGATAACATATCTTGTGTGCATTGTTTATCTCTCTGCAATTTACATTCCTGCACATGTATGTTATAGTTGGTGAATGTTGCGTATGATTTTAACTTTCGCACGTTATATTTATTTGCACATTTGGAACTACATAGACAGACCTTAGGTTGTGAATGTACTGATACTATTTAGGTCAAACCTGGGAAAAGGTTTTAAATTCCAATTCACCCCCCTTTTTGGGAAATACACCAAAGCTAACATATGACTACATTAACTCTGAATTGTATTGCTAGTTAACCTTATATGAGTATATTGTTCTTAATGGCTATATAATGATGAAATTTACATGAATGACCTGCTTCGGAATTGCATGAATTGTGTATGAGATTGTGTGTAATCTGGTGATATTCAAGTATGTGAAATAGTATATTCGTGTTGCATGTGCATTCATTTAATATTCATTGGAATTGGTGTTTGTGGGTGTCACCCTGGAAACCCTCACGAGATTACAACTCATCCACTAGGATCGACCTAGGGGTTTAAAGCCTTGTTGCATTTGGTAAATGCAGTCCTATTTTCCGCGAAAAAGGATAAAGATAGGATTTGGTAGTTTTCTTAATTTTATTTTATTTGCTAGGGACTAGCAAAATTTTAGTTGGGGTGTGATTACGCATCAAAGTTGCGTAATTAGTCGTTTAAATTCATGCATTAAAGATTATAAATTTAATTAAATGCCTAAGTATGTTCAATATTTTAGCATTGTGCCCAATTTGTAATATTTAATGTTATTTCAAATAATTTATGAATCTTTGTATTTTATTATTGCAGGAAAAATTCTGAAAATTAAATCTGAGATTAAAATGTACCCAGGTCATGAGCATGAAGAGGTGTCATGTACGTAAGGCAGAGTCCAAATCAAGACCTTGAGCATCCGGGATTTTCATGGACATTTAAAGGATAATTTTCGGAAGTTGAGCCATGCACGCAAAGAAAGGTTGTTTTCGACACTACTTGGAAATCTGTGCATAACTCTCTCATCCAATCTCAGATTCAGATGATTCAAAATGCTATAAAAAGCTAAGAGAACCCTTTACAACTTCCATGTTTTACATTTTGAGAAATAATAGCCACATTAACGTTGAAATCGATGTTACCATATGCTGTTTTTATGGACTATTTCAACATTACTTAGTAATGTTATAGAAATCCAAGGAAATTCTCTACAACTTTCATGTTTTGAATTTTGAGATCTAGAGGTTGTAGAAAGGTCAAAATTAGGTTTGTGCGTTGGAAAAATTAAAAAAAAAAAAAAACAAGAAATGAAATTAAATAAAAAAAATAAAGTGGGTTGGGTCTTCATGTGACCCGGCCATGCAAGAAGGCCATTCCATGTGTGAGGCGCTGGAAGGGGCTTTTTAGTGAGTGGGGGATTTATTAGTTTGATTTTGAAAAGTCAAAGGAAGGCATGTAGGGTTTAGCTAGGTTTTCTTTAAGTTTTCTTTTGGGGTAGCTTTTCTTTGGGGAGTTGTGGGCGCAGAGCACAGTAGCAGCTTTGTTGCAGAACCTCCATACGGTCAGCTCTCTCTCTCTCTCTCTCCTTATTGTTTTTTTTTTTTATTTGAATCTTAAACAATTGTTGGATTTATTTTCTTTTTTAAAAATATTAGTTCAATTTTCTTGTAATTTAAATTTTGTTAATTAATTCAAAATTGAATCTTTCTCCCTTTTCTAATCTCTTTCACTAGTTTATTTGTTTAATAAAAAGTTGTGGTTGAAATTTTATTTTGGATGGAGTATTTATATTATTAAAAATTTAGTTTTTGTTTTAGTTATTGTTTGGCTTTTCTTTCTTTGTTTCTTTTCTCTCCTTCATTCTCCCTTTTATTTTAAATAATTGTTTAAGTTATTTGTGTTAATTGGAGTGTGTTTTAACTTAAATCTTGGAAGTTTAAATCTTTGCTTGGTTATTATTAAAGTTTAAGTTTTTATTTAATATTGTCTTTGGAATGAATTTTGGGTTGAGTTATGTTTTATTGGTAAGCTCGGTCTGCTCTTTTTAAAATCTCAAGTCTGTTTTTGTGTGAGTGGATTATTGGATTTAGTTTGGTATTTGTTATTTTATGTGTGTTTAATTTTTAGTTTAAGTTTAAGTTTCATTACAAAATCTCAAAAATCCCAAGAACCCAAATCTAAACTATGTTTAGTAATCCTTTTTGTTTCTTGTTTTATGTTGGAATTACGTGAAATTTGGAACTAGATTGCATTCCCTGAGGAGATGATCTGGCCTTTGGGTTTAGTATTACATGAGTGAACTATTATACTTGGGATAGCTTCCGAACTGCTCATTTTTTGAGTCATATATGAACCGATTCATTCAAATTCTCAACAATTTTCTTAAAGTGGATGTGAAAATTGAAGATGAAGATAAAATAATGATGTTGTTCTCTTCTCTTCCTTCTTCATTTGAAGACTTGGTTGCAACACTACTTAACAAAAAAATGCACTCTAGGTTATGAATAGGTTCTTGGGGTTCTAGAGGGCTTAGTTGCCAAGGTTAAGTATATAAGAGGGAGATCCAAGGAGAAGTATAAGTAGAGGGGCAGATCAAAGTCTAGATCAAGGGCCAAGAACATTAAGTGCATCAAGTGCATGCACTTGTTGACCTTATAGGTCACACCCGATTTTGATAATGACAAATACTTAGGTATTTGAAGGTTTTCAAGTGTTAGTGCAGGCTTAGATGAGCATCTTAAGGAATGACACTTGAAGCAACATGAAGACCCTAAAGATTTTAATTTGTATTGTCAATTCAATTAATGTAATATGGGTCTGTAATAGTAACTAGGGATATGGTCTGTATTACTTACCTGCATATCATGCATATAGGATATATGGTAAGCTCAGTAAGACCATAGTATCACTCTAGGTCCCAACGCTCTCACATATATCATACAAAATACAGGAGTGTTAAAAATACACTTAAATTGAATATTATTAGGAAGATTGAGAGAGCTCGGGCGACCAACCTAGGAGTTCAAAACTCCTCGTGCGCCTGAACTATTGAGAAATAAACAGTTGACTTAGACTCTCGGGCGACCAACCAAATTTTCGCATACCATGCACAGGCGCCCAAACCACCTGAAAAGGACATTCCACCAACTCGGGCTACCGAGCTGTTTAGTTCAAATTGAGCCCCGGGCCACCGAACACACAAGTTCGGGCTACAGAACCTATGAATGGGCACCCAAATTTATGAAGAAAAGTTTCTGACTTTGATTCAGGCCACCAAACTATAATTCGGGTCATCGAATTGATTTTAAAGGCTTTTATTGTTGTGTATGTTCGGGAAACCAAACCACAATTCAGCCACCCGAACCTTGCTGGGTTAAAAAAGTTTTTAATTGACATAAATATGGGTTAAGTTGGGTTAATTGTGTTTAAACAATTTGAAACTTTTCTAATATGTCCCAACAAGTCTCAAACGATTATAATTTTACCATTGCCTATAAATATAGGCTCATTTGTAAGGATTAGCAATGAATTAGGAATTTCATTAGCCAAAAAATCCTCTCTTTTGAAAACACTCACTTTGTCCAAATACTCTCAAATTTCTATTTCCTTGATACATTTTGAGATTGTGAGAGCATATTTAGAGTGCTTGTGATTGCAAGACTTTGCTAGAAACTCTTATTTATGTGTTTGATTGTGATTTTATTTTTGGGGAGTTTAGCTTAGGTTTATCCCAAAGATTTTAATATTATAAATCTTGTGTTGGGATAAAGTAGTAAGCTTTGGATATTTATATTGTTATTGCAAGTGTCCAATAACTTTGATTTTTGTTGTGCAAAGATATTTTCAACAAGCAAAATGTTGACTCTACGAGTCCAATCCGATTTTGATAATAACAAATCACTTGGTATTTGATATGTGCGTTGAGTTTGTGAACAAGAACCATATTAAGCAGGCACGGAAGGATAACGAGTCATGGAAACCTTAAAGTAAAGCACACATATCTTGGCAAGATTCATGGAACTCAAAGAGTACGAGAATCAAGATGCAAGCAGCAAAGTTCAAGCATATCTTGGGAATGGGTATGTTGACCTCATAGGTCGCACCTGGTTTTGATAATGACAAATACTAATATTTGATGATTGTCAAGTGCTTGTGCAGGTTCAAATAAATATCCCAAGGAAGGACACTTGAAGAAACAACAAGACCACGAAGACTTGTTTTTGTAATTGTAATTCATATCGGTCTGTAATAATTTATATGGGTGTGTAATAGTAACTTAGGCTGTGGTTGTATGTTTATCACCTGCACATCATACATACAGGATATAGCGTAAGCTTAATTAGACCCTAGGCTCCAACACTCACACACATAACATAAAATATATGAGTGTGTTATAATTGTGTTTAAAATTAGACAAATCTAAGCAAGTTAAGAGGAGTCAGGCGGCTGAACCTTTGGAGTACAAAACTCCTCGGATGCCTGAACCTTGAAAGTCAAAATGTTGACTAGCCCTCGAGTGACCAAACCCTAAATGCACACATCTTCCTCGGGAGCCCGAACCCCTCGAAAGGGACTATTCACCAACTCGAGCGCCCTATGATTTTAGTTCAAATATATCCAGGGTGACCGAACACTGATGTTCGGGACACCGAAAAGTTGACCGGGCACCCAAAGTCACGAAGCTTGGCTACTGACTTTGATTCGGGCTGCCGAACCTATAAATAGGTAACCGAACTTAGTTGAATAACTTTTTGAACTCTATCTGATCGGGTGACCGAACTAAGGTTCAGCCACTCGAACCTTGCCCGGTTAAAAGTTGTTTAACCATGGTAAAAGAGAGTTATTTCAGGCTAATTGGAGTTTAACCTTTTGGGATTTTTTTAATAATACCCATTTTGTCCCGAACAGTTATAATTTTTCACCTGCCTATATATATGGTTCCATTTGCATGATTAGATAGCGATTAGTAAAAAGTGATTAAGCAAAAATCCTATCTACTAAAAAATTACCCTTTGTCCAAATACTCTCATATCTTGCATCCATTCGATAAATCTGAGAGTGTGAGAGTGTGTCTTGTGTTTATGTGATTATTGTTCATCGCTAATACTCCCAATTGTATGTGTGCTTGAAACCTTTTCTTTGGGAGTTTTTAGCTCAGGTTTATCCTACGGATTTCTCTTTTATAAATCTTGTATGGGATTGAACCAAGAAAGCTTAGAATATTTGCATTCCATTGCAAGTGTCCAATAACTTCGTTTTTTGGTGTGCAAAGATTTTTCAAACAAGCAAGTATTATTCAAACTAGTGTTGTGCATCTTTCATTAAGGACAATCCTTTTAGAACTAGTTTGATTATCTATTCAGTATACTTGGAATATTGATGTGCTACTGAAATATCCTGTTTAGATTCCAAAACTTTGCTTGTGTTGAATACAATTGTGCATCTCTAATTATACTGTGTTGAATACTCTTGAGCTTCATATTGAGTATACTGCATTGAGTATTGATTGAACAAAACTAGCATCATTGAACTTACATTATATCCATGCTATTGATGTGTATGTGATTGTGTGCATTTGGGTACAAATCTGCTTTACGTGAAAGCACTTATCTGTTGTACCATTTGATTGTAAAATTTGAGTGTTTCCACACGTGGCCTGAGGGGACAATAATCCATCCTGGTAAGGATTGTATGTATCGGTTGAGGTCAGCCCTTGAATTGACCTGATTTGTATAGGTGCCACTCCACCCATTTAAGTGAGCAAGTTATAGTGGTAATCCTTGTGCTGGTTAGCCAAGGAGGGGACGTAGGCAATTGGCCGAACCTCAATAACATCTCTGTGTGTCACTTTTACTTTACTACTTTCTGGTGCATGTGGCGTTAAATAAATTGCTTTATTTAAATTCTGGTATATTTACTTTACTTGCACTAGATTGTTCTTAAGGTTGTGAACATACTGGTGTTAGAACATTCACCTAGGGATTAAATTTAAAAATACCAATTCACCCCCCTCTCTTGGGATCACGGTAAAGCTATCAGGGTACTTAGACCTCATGTATTTATATTTTCGTATGATTTAATTTGAGGCTCAGCATATACCTTAGAATGATTTTAAGACTCATGCATTTCATGAACATCATTAGGGGACATTCATGGACTTAGAAATAATGTCCAAACCCTGGAAAATGTTTTTATAAAAGAGCCAAGAAAGAAAGAAAAATAGATTTTTGAACCGAAAAGAAAGTATGCGAAAATTGGGAACTTCGGATGACTGAACTTTAAGTTTAGTTGACTGAAGAATAAGCTCAATCGTCTAAAGATTTATGAGTGAAAAACAAAAACTGGCAGAAGCACCTCAGATGACTAAACCTTGACCTTGGTTGTCTGAACTTGACACTTCGGTCGTCTGACCCTTGACCTCAGTCGTCTGACCCTGTGTCCAAGGTATTTTTTCGAAGGATAAAATGACTTCAGTCGTCTGGGCTCTTGACCTCAGTCGTCTAAACTTGCGGGAAAGATTAAAAGTGTATTTGTTATTGATCAAACACATGAGCTATCTCATTGATCCAATGGTTGAGATCAATTCTAAGGGTAAGACACTATATATGTTGAATATCTAAACCCAAGTACGTTAGCAAAATACAAGAAGATCAACGTAAAGCGAAGAACACATCTTGTTGAAAAGAAAACAAAGATACTTGAGTTGATTGTTGTATGTTTGCCTACGCTCTAGTTTCTACACATCATCTTTGGGCAAATCACCTCTAAACGGATCTCTATTATACATCTTGTGTTTCAACTTGGTTTGAGGTTTGGTTATTACATTTAGCTTTGTTAGAGAATCTCATATCACCATCTGTTTTGATATCTTTAGAGAAACTTGATATTGGGTTTTCACATTCATATAAAGATCGTTTTTGACAAACCCAATACTTGAGAAAGTTTTGTATTTGACCATTGATTAAAGTTTCTTTATTCAAGTGTATTCTTAGTTTAAGGCTGATATTTTTGAATACACCTAAACTATTTGAATATACATATATCCTTAGAAGTGCATAACTATCTATATACATATTGAAGGATATTTTCTAAAAATCAAATATTAAGTTTGTTGATCTTTGGCATTATCATCTTAGAGATACACACACACACACACACACACACACACATATATATATACACACACACATTAAGTCAATATTATCACGATCACATTGAGTTTGAAATATTTAGAGAAATATTGTTTGTTTGTCAAAGTGTGTTTAGCATCTTTGCAATCTACAAAATTATCTTTATATTCAAAGATCTAACTTAAGATCTCCAAAGCATTGTTTTTATACAAACATTTTTGGGGGAATTGATAAAAAGGGGTTTGTGTGTTAAAGCATATCATACATAAACGATTATATCGTTTCATACATTCAGAGCTTTAGATTTTATCATATGTTAATGTATTATAAATTTGAATTGTACTCATGAGCTTTTGTTTGGTAGCATTTTTTAGTATTTTTACAGATTCTATTGTATTCACAATTCGATGTGTGAATCGGGGTTTGAGGAGAGAGCTATATCTCTTGTAAGCAAAGGAGTAGGAGGGAGTTGTGCCTCTTGTAAGTAGCAGATTGTAAGGGAATCTCTGTCCCAATTTAAGGAGTAGGGATTTTAGTGAGATCCTTGAGTGGTTGCTCAAGGCGAGGATGTAGGCCGAGTTGGCTGAACCTCGTAAAAACTGCGTTTGTCTTCTCTTTTCCCTTTACTCTTTAGTTTCAACACTACATTTAAATTTTTCGTCTTGCATGTGTAGATTGAATAACATTGCACACAAGTAATTGGGTAATAAGTACTCATTGCTAAATATACAAGTAGGGATTAAGAGGTAAATAAATTCAACGAATTTTAAAATACCCAATTCACCCCCCTCTTGGGATTACACCTAATTCAACAATTGATATCAGAGAGGGTTTACATAGACTTAATAGTCAATTTGTAAAAAGATCATATGACACATATCGGTGTAACTCCATTCGGTGAGGGACACTCATCCACTAAACCACCCATTTTCTGTGGTGTAAACTACACCTATTGGAAACGTAGGATGAACATATATTTATTGAACGTAGATTGGAAGGTTTGGAAAATAGTGACTAAGGGTATTCATATTCCCATGAAAGTAATTGATAATATTAATGTACCTAAAATTGAAGAAGAATATACTAAAGAGGACTGGAAGTCAGTACAAATCAATGCCACTGCCATGAACTTGCTTTTTTGTGCATTAGATGTAAATAAATTTGATAGGGTAATGGCATGTAATTTGGCTAAATAAATTTGGGAAAAATTAGAAGTTATATATGAAGGTACTAAAGAAGTCAAAGATAGTGGGATAGACATGCTCACCAGTGAATATGCAGCATTTAAAATGACAGTTGATGAATCTATACAGTCCATGTACACTAGATTCACACACATCATTAATTCTTTGAATGTACTTGGAAAGACTTACCCTACTTATGAGTTGATCAGGAAAATACTCAGGGGATTACCTCCAGTGTGGGAAGCGAAAGCTACAACAATAGCAAAAGGGAGAAATCTCAAGGAGATGTCGGTGGACGAACTCATTGGATCACTCATCACCTATGAGCTGGCAATAAATGAGAGGAAGATTGAGCAAAGCAAAGCAAAGAATTCCACTGCACTTAAGGCATCATCAAGTTATTCAAGTGAAGGAAGTGATTCCGAAATGGATGATGACATGGCCTTGCTAAGAAAGAAGTTCGGGAAGTTCTTTAAGAAGAACAAGAAGTTCAACAGAAAATTCCGGAACTCTAAATCGGGAAGAGGAGATCCTAGCATGAAGAAAAACAAGGAGGATACACCAACATGCTACAACTGCCGAGAAGTTAGACACATCAAGCCTGAGTGCCCCAAACTAGTGAAAGCCTCAAAGAAAAAGAAGAGGGCACTGAATGTTAGTTAGGATACTCACAACATTAGCGGTTCAGAATCTGAATCCAGCGATGAAGAGGTTGCCAATCTGTGTCTAATGGCACATGATGACATTAAGGTACAATCATGATTTTCATCATCTTCGTATTATTCTAGTGAGTCTGAAAATGAAAGTGATATGATTTCATATGATGAAATGAAACAAGAATACTTGTACTCTATTAAAATACTTGAGAAAAAAACAAAGAAAATTTCTGAGTTGAAAAGTAAAGTCAAAGAACTTGGAAGCTTACTTGAGCGTCAGAATGAATCTCAGGCATCCTCTATAAAAGATAAAGATTTGAAAATTGAGGAGCTAGAAAAGGATTTGAAAGATAAATATGAAATTATTTGTAAATTACTGAAGGACAAAACAATTTTGAAAAGCTCCTAGGATCTCAAATAAATTTCCTAGAAAAGGAAGGGCTTGGCTTTAATGGGAAGGAAATTTAAAGAATAGACATCTTTACATGGGTTATTTTATAAGAGAGTCAAATTCATATGTTCCAACTAAGAATTATTATAGAAATACAACATGCTTTAAATGTAGAAGGTTGGGTCACATACAATTCGATTGTCCTTTCAAAAATAAAGATGTCTAAATCAAGAAAGTATGGAGAGTCAAAGGAGAACATAGCACTAACCCCTTGGACCCAAGAAATCTGGGTACCAAAGCTAGTTGTTTGATTGTGTTTTGTAGATATGTTTAAGATCAGCATCCTCAAAAGATAGATGGTATATGGATAGCGGATGCTCACGTCACATGACCGGGGATAAAGCGAAGTTCATATCCATCACACCCAAGGATGAAGGGTTTGTCACCTTTGGAGATAATGCTAAGGGAAGGATCACAGGTGTAGGTAAAGTTGGTAATAATGCTTCATTAATTATTGATGATGTTTTACTGGTGGAAGGTTTAAAGCATAATTTGCTAAGTATAAACCAACTATGTGATGAAGGTTACAAAGTATCATTTGAATATGCCAAGTGCATAGTTGAACATAAAATTGATAATAAGATACTATTCACTGCTGAACGTCATGAAAACGTATATACCACAAGCCTTGATAACTTAACCTCACATAATGTGACATGCTTCTCTACTATGAATGAAATTAGCTGGATTTGGCAATGGAGACTAGGACACGCAAACATGGATTTAATCTCAAAACTTGTTAAGAAAGAATTAGTTAAGGGACTGCCTAAGACTAAATTTGTGAAAGATAAAATCTGTAATGCATGCCAATTAGGAAAACAAGCAAGAACAAGCTTTAATAAGAAGAAAGAAATTTCCACTACTAGGGCATTCTAAATGCTACACTTAGACTTATTTGGTCCAAACCCAATTCAGAGCTTAGGAGGAAAATCATATGCCTTTGTCATTGTTGATGACTTTTCAAGATATACATGGGAACAATTCTTAGGCCACAAAGATGAAACAAGTGAAAAATTCATAAACCTGTGCAAGAAAATCCAAAATGAAAAAGGATATACAATCACTAAAATTAGAAGTGATAGGGGTAGAGAATTCAAAAATCAGGGCATGGAAGACTATTGTAATTCATTTGGAATTGCCTATAATTTTTCAGCTCCTAGAACACCACAACAGAATGGTGTAGTTGAAAGGAAGAATAGGTCTATACAAGAAATCGCTAGAACTATGCTTAACGAACATAAATTACCTAAGTACGTCTGAGCTAAGGCAATGAATACCGCCTGCTATGTTCTAAACAGAGTATTGATTAGACCATCTCTTAATAAGACCTCTTACGAATTATGGAATGGCCATAGACCAAACATATCATATTTTCATGTCTTTGGCTATAAATGTTTTGTGCTTAGAGATAATGACCACCTAGGAAAGTTTGATGTGAAATCTGATGAAGGCATCTTCCTAGGGTATGCATTAGATAGTAAAGCCTATAGAGTATATAACAAAGGAACATTGATGGACATAGAATCTATTCATGTAGTGTTCGATGAGTCAAATCCCTTCTCCAAAAGAACTGATGAAGATGAAATTGAATTAAACAACGAATTTGAAGAACTACCAATTGAGAATGATTCAGAAAAGAAAAATAAACTTAAGGAACCATCCATTGAAATTGATCAAACTGAAAATGAGGTTAATGACCCATGTAGAGAATGGAAATATATAAAGAATCATCCCATTGATCAAATAATAGGTGAATCATTACGTGGAGCAGCCACTCGCTCCTCTCTTAGGAACATAATTAGTCATTTTGCATTTCTATCTCAAGAAGAACCTAAGAATGTGAATGAAGCTATAGAGGATGAATCTTGGGTGTTGTCCATGCAAAAAGAGTTAAATTAGTTTGAGAGGAATAAAGTATGGACACTAGTTCCCAGACTTAAGGATAAATTAATCATTGGAACCGAATGGATATATAAGAATAAGAAAGATAAACATGGAATAGTTGTGAGAAATAAAGCTAGATTAGTAGCTCAGGGATATAATCAAGAAGAAAGCATAGATTTTGAAGAAACATTTGCACCTACAACTAGTATGGAAGCCATTCGAATGCTTTTAGCATATATAGCTTTTAAGGATTTCAAGCTATATCAAATGGACATCAAAAGCACATTTTTAAATGGCTACATAAATGAAGAAGTGCATGTAGAACAACCCCCAGGCTTTGAAAACCATAAGAATCCAGATCATGTGTATAGACTGACAAAAGCCTTGTATGGTTTAAAGAAAGCTCCTAGAGCTTGGTATGAAAGACTAAGAGGTTTTCTATTAGAAAATGGATTTATTAGAGGAAAGATAGATACAACCTTGTTCATTAAGTCCAAGAAAGATGATATTCCCTAGAGCAAGTATATGTAGATGACATCATATTTGGCGCTTCAAATAAAGAACTGTGTGATGAATTTGCCAATACGATGCAAAATGAATTTGAGATGAGCATGATGGGTGAACTAAATTTCTTCCTATGACTTCAGATCAAACAAGCAAAATATGAAATATTCATAAATCAATCAAAGTATATTAGAGACCTACTCAAAAAGTTTAATATGGAAGATGGAAAAATACTACGTACACCTATGAGCACTTCATTGAAATTAGACAAAGATGAACAAGGTATACTAGTAGATGTCAAACTTTATCATGGAATGATTGGTAGCTTACTATACCTGACTGCCAGTAGACCTGATATAATATTTAGTGTATGTTTGTGCGCAAGATTTTAGTCTGCACCAAAAGAGTCACATTTGTTAGCCATTAAACGAATACTTAGATATCTTATAAGAATCGTGGAAATTGGATTATGGTATCCTAAGTACATGTCTTTTGAGATTCTCAGCTATTCAGATGCTGATTTTGTGGGTAGCAAGGTGGATATTAAGAGCACAAGTGGTACTTTTCATTTCTTAGGAAATTCCTTTGTCTCTTGATTTTTCAAGAAGCAAAATTCAGTTGCTCTTTCCATAGCTGAGGTTGAATACATAGCGGCAGGTAGTTGTTGTGCTCAAACGCTTTACATGAAGCAATGACTGAAGGATTTTGGATTAAGTTATGAAACAATCCCTATTAGATGCGATAATACGAGTGCAACAAATATTTCAAAGAATCCCATATTACATTCACGAACTAAGCATATAGAAATACGACATCACTTTCTTCGTGACCATGTACAAAAAGGGGATGTGACACTAGAGTTTGTATGCATAGATGAACAATGGGCAGTTATATTCACAAAACAACTTGCGGAGAATAGGTTTATCCAAATTTGGTGTGAATTACGTCTCATGCATAATCGAGAGGTTGCCTAGAATTATGTTAGATGATATAATTCAGGAGGAGCAATGTCACTTATGATGTAATCACTTGGTATCATATTAATCAAATTTTCGGTATTGCATTAATCCACATTTGGTATAAAAAATTCGACATAACATTTAATCAATATTTGGTATCCTCATGTAAATCTTTGAAATTTATGCGTTAGCAAGGGGGATAGTTGATGTCAAAAAGCATAAGAAGGAACTTTTTTTTACCTAATGGTTGAACATGTTCAAAACCTTAAGATTTCTAAGGGGAGAAGAACATAAGGGTACGTCTACTCATATTTTATTATTTTACACCTTTTTTTTTATGTCAAAAGGGGAAGAAAATTGGGAGCAAAAATAATAGAAATCGGGAGAAAAAGCATAAATAAGAGAAATCGAGAAAAAGGAGCAAAAATTAAAACTTTGTGTTGGGGAGAAATATCAGGTGCAAAAACTGTTAGCAAAACTAATTGTGCAAAAGGGGGAGAAGTATAATAACAAAAATTGTTGAAACATCATGAGCATATTGTCATTCATTGAATATTTGATGCATTAATTGAGGGGGAGCCTTATTTGGGGTAACCCATTATATATATTTTTTCTAGTGCATTTGTCATCATCAAAATGGGAGAGATTGTTAACTCTACAAGTCCAATCCGGTTTTGATAATAAAAAATCACTTGGTATTTGATCTATGCATTTAGTTTGCGAACAGGAACCATATTAAGCATGCACAGAAGGATAACGAGTCATGGAAGTCTTAAAGTAAAGCACACATATCTTGGCAAGATTCATGAAACTCAAAGAGTATGAGAATCAAGATACAAGTGGTAAAGTTCAAGCATATCTTGGGAATGGGTACTTAGACCTCATGTATTTACATTTTCGTATGATTTAATTTGAGGCTCAACATATATCTTAGAATGATTTTAGGACTCATGCATTTCATGAACATCATTAGGGGACATTCATGGACTTAGAAATAATGTCGAAACCCTGGAAAATGTTTTTATAAAAGAGCCAAGAAAGAAAGCAAAATAGATTTTTGAACGGAAAAGAAAATATGCAAAAATTGGGAACTTCGGATGATTGAACTACTTTAAGTTTAAATGATTGAAGAATTTCCTCAGACATCCGAAGAACAAGATCAGTCGTTTGAAGATTTATGGGTGAAAAACAAAAATTGGTAGAAGCACCTCAGATGACTGAACCTTGACCTCAGTCGTATGAACTTGACACTTTGGTCGTTTGACCCTTGACCTTGGTCATTTGACCCTATGTCTAGGCTTTTTTTTTTTTTTGAAGGATAAAATGACTTCAGTCGTCTGGGCTCTTGACCTCAGTCATCTAAACTTGCGGGAAAGATTATAAGTATAATTTTTATTGATCAAACACGCAATCTATCTCATTGATCCAATGGTTGAGATCAATTCTAAGGATAAGATACTATATATACTGAATATCTAAACTCTAGTACGTTAGCAAAACACAAGAACATCAACATAAAGTGAAGAAAACAACTTGTTGAAAAGAAAACTGAGATACTTGAGCTGATTGTTGTACGTTTGCGTACGCTCCAGTGTCTGCACATCATCTTTGGGCAAATCACCTCGGAAAATCTAAAGGGATCTCTACTATACATCTTGTGTTTCAACTTGATTTGAAGTTTGGTTTTTACATTTAGCTTTGTTAGAGAATCTTATATCACCATCTATTTTGATATCTTTAGAGAAACTTTATATTAAGTTTTCACTTTCATATAAAGATCGTTTTTGACAAACTCAATACTTGAGAAAGTTTTGTATTTGACCATTGATTAAAGTTTCTTTACTCAAGTGTATTCTTAGTTTAAGGCTGATATTTTTGAATACATCTAAACTATTTGACTATACATATATCCTTAGAAGTGCACAACTATCTATACACATATTGAAGGATATTTTCTGAAAATCAAATATTAAGTTTGTTGATCTTTGGCATTATCATCTTAGAGATACACACACACACACACACACACACAGATATATATATATATACATTAAGTCAATATTATCATGATCACATTGAGTTTGAAATATTTAGAGAAATATTGTTTGTTTGTCAATGTGTGTTTAGCATCTTTGCAATCTACAAAGTTATCTTTATATTCGAAGATCTAACCTAAGATCTCCAAAGCATTGTTTTTATACAAATATTTTTGGGAGAATTGATAAAAAGGGGTTTGTGTGTTAAAGCATATCATACATAAATAGTTATATCGTTTCATACATTTAGAGCTTTAGATTTTATCATATGTTAATGTATTAGGAATTTTTATTGTACTCACAAGATTTTGTTTGGAAGCATTTTTGAGTGTTTTTATAGATTCTATTGTATTCACGATCCAATGTGTGAACTAGGGTTTGAGGAGAGAGTTGTACCTCTTGTAAGTAGTGGAGTAGGAGGGAGCTGTGTCTTTTGTAAGTAAAAAATTGTAAGGGAAGCTCCGTCCCAATTTAAGGAGCAGGGATTTTAGTGAAATCCTAAAGTGGTTGCTCAGGGCGAGGATGTAGGCTGAGTTGGCTGAACCTTGTAAAAACTACGTTTGTCTTCTCTCTTCCCTTTACTCTTTACTTCCAGCACTACATTTAAATTGTTCATCTTGCTTGTGTAAATTGAATAACATTGCACACAATTAATTGGGTAATGAGAACTCATTGCTAAATATACAAGTAGGGATTAAGTTGTAAATAGATTCAATAAATTTTAAAATACCCAATTCACCCCCCCCTCTTGGGATTACACCTAATTCAACACAAAATATTTTCAAACTAGTAGTGTGCTTATTTCATTGAAGAAAATCTTCTTGAACTAGTTTGAATATCTTATTGATATCTTTGGAATATTGATTTTCTATTGAACTATGCTTTTCTTAAATACCAAGATATTACTTGTATTGAACACTCTTAAGCATTTCACTGATTATACCATACTGAGTGTTAATAGAACAACTATTTGCATCACTAAGCATGCACTATATCCATATCATTGATGTGTATGTGACTGCGCGTGTTGGGTACATATCTTCTTTACATGAAAGCATAATCATTGTACCAGTTGATTGAGAAAATATTGTTGTATTCCAAGCGTTGCTTGAGGGGGCAGTAATCTAACCCGATAAGGATTATGTGTAAAGGTTGAGGTCAGCACTGTGCTAATTGACCTGGTCGTTTAGGTGCCACTCCACCCGTTTAAGTGAGCGTTATAGTGGTAATCCTCGTACTTGTTAGCCAAGGTGGGGACGTAGGAAATTTGCTGAACCTCGATAACACTTCTACATGTCACTTCTCTTTACTACTTTTTGGTGCATGTTTAGTTGATTAAATTGCGTTGTTTAATTTCTGCTACATATTACAATTGATTTATTTTACTTGCACTAGATTGACTTTAGGGTTGTGAATATACTACTATTAGGATACTGACCTAGGGCATTAATTTTAAAAATACCAATTCACTCCCCCTCTTGGGATCATGATAAAGCTAATATTTGGTATCAGAGCCACGTAGCATAGCCTCATAGTTATTTTGCAAAAGATCTTAGATGACTCATAGCTCTGTGACCCCTTTCCCTAAGGGACTATCTTCCACACGACCTCCGGTTTTCAATGGTGTTAATTACACCTTTTGGAAATAGAGGATGCACATTTACCTTCAAAATATAGATTTGAAGGTGTGGAGGATTGTCTTTAAGGGAAATTATGTTCCTATGAAAACAGAGGGTACAATTAGAGTTCCTAAAATTGAGGAAGAGTATAATGACGATGATATGAAAGCTATTAGTTTGAATGCCACTGCTATGAATATTCTGTATTGTGGTCTTAATGTGAATAAGTTTAATAAAGTAATGGTATGTGCCACTGCAAAAGAAATCTGAGACAAGTTAGAAGTTGCATATGAAGGTACTAGTGATGTGAAATATAGTAGGATAGTTATCCTGACTAGTGAATGTGAGGCCTTTAGGATGAATGTAGGTGAGTCCATTCAGAGCATGTACACTAGATTCACAGACATTATAAACTCACTGCATGCATTATATAAGACCTATCCTTCATATAAGATGATTAGAAAGATCCTTAGAGGCTTGCCTCCTGTTTGGGAAGCTAAGGCTATGACCATTTCTGACGGTAGAGACCTTAAGGTCATGACTCTTGATGAATTGATAGGTTCCCTAATCACCTAAGAATTAGCCATAAATGAGAAACTCAATGAACATAATAGGTTGAAAAAGGTGACTGCATTAAAAACCTCCACTAATACATCTAGTGAATGCAGCGAATCTGACACTGAGGATGATATGGCCATGCTAACTAGAAAATTTAGTAGATTCTTCAAGAAGAATAGAAAGGCATACAAAAGATATAGGGAGTCTGCCTCTGAGAAGGGAGAGTCTAGAAAAAGAAAATAAAAATCAAATGCTCCCATGTGTTACAATTGCAACAAAGTTGGGCACATCAAGCTGGACTGCCCACTACTGAAAAAGGAGGCTAAGAAAAAGAAGAAAGTCATGAAGGCAGGCACTTCATGGGATAAATTAAACAGCAGTGACTCAGAATCAAACCGCAATGACTTAAAGGTTGCCAATCTGTGCTTGATGGCACACGGTGATGAGGTATCATCCTCTTCCTTTTTATCTTCAAATTATTCATCTGATGATTGTGATTCTGATTGCATGTCCACATTTATAGAATTGTAATTTGAATATATTCGTATATCTAAACTATTGAATAAAATGACCAAAGAAAATGATGATTTGAAAAAGAAATGTGAAAATTGGTCAAAATTGTTTGGAATTGCAAAAACCTCTCATGCTTTTATTTTGAAACAAAAAGATGTGACTATTGCTAAACTTGAGAGGAAATTGGAGGATAGCTCTAAAGTTGTTTTTTAAATTCACCGAGGGCAAACGCAATTTTGAAAAACTACTTGGTGCGCAAAGAAATTCTCTAAGTAAAGAGGGTCAAGGTTTTAATGGTAATGAAAATGTTAGATGACCTAATCTTTACTTGGGACATTTCACACGTGAATCAAAATCTCAAGTCCCTTCTCAAGATCCCAAGTGTAGAATGAAATGTTTTAAATGCAACCAAATTGGCCATATTCAATTTAATTGTTCACTTACGAATAAGCATGCGAAAGTTAGAAAAGTATAGGTAGTTAAGGGTGATCCAGTTACTAACCCTCGTGGACCCAACAAAATTTGGGGACCAGCATCAGTTACTTAGTCTATTTTGTAGGTATGTTTAAGATCGTCCTCCTCCGAGGATAAGTGGTACCTAGATAGCGGGTGCTCATGGCACATGACCGGCGACAAGGTAAAATTTGCGTCAATCATTCCCAAGGATGGAGGATATGTGACGTTTGGCAACAATGCAAAGGGACGCATCATCGGCGTAGGTAAGGTTGGTAAGGATTCTTCCCTTGTTATTGATAATGTTTTATTAGTTGATGGGCTGAAGCATAATTTGTTGAGCATAAGTCAGTTGTGTGATAAACGATATAAGGTATCATTTGAAAATGATAAATGCATAGTTGAAAGTAAATCAGATCATAAAGTGTTTTTTACTGCAAATCACCATGAAAATGTATACACTACCACGTTTGATAACTTAGCTTCACAACAAGTAACTTGTTTTTCTACAACAAATGAAGCTAGTTGGTTATGGCATAGGCGCTTAGGACACGCTAGCATGGACTTATTGTCAAAACTAGTGAGAAAAGAATTAGAAAAAGGCTTGCCTAAAACATCATTTGTAAAAGATAAGATTTGTGATGCATGTCAAATGGGTAAGCAAACAAAATCTAGTTTTAAGAAAAAGAAATTTATATCTACCGCTAGACCACTTGAAATGCTTCACTTGAATTTGTTTGGTCCTAATTCTGTGCAAAGTCTTGGTAGTAAATCATATGCTTTTGTCATTGTTGATGAATTTTCTAGGTTCACATGGGTGCTATTTCTCTCACATAAAAATGAATCATGTGAACAGTTTACTAAGCTTTGTAGGATAATTCAAAATAAAAAAGGCTATAAGATAACCCATATAAGAAGTAATAGAGGTACTGAATTTAAAAATGAAGGCATAGAAGATTATTGTGACCTAGAGGGCATATCACATAATTTTTCTGCACCTAGGATCCCTCAACAAAATGGTGTGGTAGAAAGAAAGAATGAGTCATTACAAGAAATTGGTAGAACTATGTTGAATGAACATAACTTACCTAAATATTTTTGGGTTGAGGCCATAAATACTACTTGTTATGTCATGAATAGGGTGTTGATTAGACTGTCATTTAATAAAACCCCTTATAAATTGTGGAATAACCTTAAACCTAATATTTCCTATTTTCATATTTTTGGTTGTAAATGCTTTGTGCTTAGGGATAATGAACATCTAAGGAAATTTGATTCTAAATCCGATAAAGACATTTTCCTAGGCTATGCTCTTAATAGTAAAACATATAGGGTTTTCAATAAAAAAACATTGACTGTCATTGAATCTATCCATGTCGTGTTTGATGAATCTAATCCATTTTCTAAGAAAGATGATGAAGATGACATTGACATTAGAAAATGCTTAGACAAGTTATCTATTGAAAACAATGCAAGTGAAAATTCAGAAGTAAATGATAAATCATCTGAAGATAATGACAATGAAAATCAAGTTTAGGAGTTGCTGAGTGATTGGAAATTCATTAGGAACCATCTTGTAGATCAAATCATAGGTGAACCATCCCGTGGTGTAGCCACAAGATCTTCCTTGAAGAACCTAGTGATTCATTTTGCTTTCTTGTCCCAAGAAGAACCTAAAAATATTAAAGAAGTCATAGAGGATGAGTCTTCGGTGATGTCCATGCAAGAAAAACTTAATCAATTTGAAAGAAGTAGAGTATGGACCCTAGTTCCTAGGCCTAATGATCATACAATTATTGGAACTAAATGGGTATATAGAAATAAGAAAGATGAGAATGGAGTAGTAACTAGGAATAAGGCTAGACTAATTGCCCAAGGTTATAATCAAGAAGAGGGGGATAGGCTTTGATGAAACATATGCTCTTGTTGCTAGGTTTGAAGCCATTCGTATGCTACTTGCTTATGCCGCTTTTAAAAATGTTAAATTGTTTCAAATGGATGTTAAAAACGCTTTTCTAAATGGCTATGTTAATGAAGAAGTATATGTAGAACAACCACCCGGTTTTGAAAATCATAAATATCTAGAACATATTTACCAATTATCTAAGGACTTGTATCGATCGAAACAAGCTCTTAGAGCTTGGTACGAGAGGTTTAATAGTTTTTTGCTAGAAAATGGGTTTACCCGTGGCAAGATTAACACTACACTCTTCATTAAATTCAAAAATGATGATATGCTCCTAGTTCAAATTTATGTTGACGATATCATTTTTGGAGCAACCAATGATGAATTGTGTAATGAGTTTGCCAAATGCATGCAAAGTGAATTTGAAATGAGCATGATGGGTGAACTTAGTTTCTTTTTAGGGCTGCAAATTAAACAAGTTGAATATGGAACTTTCATATGCCAATCTAAATATGTCAGGGACTTGCTAAAGAAATTTAATATGGAAGATTGTAAAATTCTTGGTACCCCTATGAGTTCTTCCATTAAACTTAATAAAGATGAGCAAAGGATTCGTGTTGACAAGAAATTGTATTGTGACATGATTGGGAGTCTTCTATATCTCACTGCTAGTAGGCCTGATATTATGTTTAGTGTGTGCATGTGTGCTAGGTTTCAGGCTGCTCCTAAGGAATCTCATCTAATAGTAGTTAAACGAATCCTTAGGTATCTAGTTGGAACTATAGATTTAGGACTATGATAGCCTAAGCATACTACCTTTGAGATTGTAAGTTATACTGATACTGATTTTGCCAGTAGTAAGGTTGATAGAAAGAGTACCAGCGGCACTTGTCACTATTTAGGACAATCTCTTGTTTCTTGATTCTCCAAGAAACAAAACTCAGTTGCCTTATCCACAGCCGAAGTATAATATATTGTGGCTGGAAGTTGTTGTACTCAAACTCTTTATATGAAAAGACAACTTATGGATTTTGGATTGCACTATGATACAGTACCAATTAAATGTGATAATACTAGCGCAATCAACATCTCTAAAAATCTTATCCCACATTCACAAACTAAACACATTTAAATTAGACATCACTTCTTTCGTGATCATGTATAGAAACGGGATGTGGTTCTTGAGTTTGTATACACTAATGAGCAGTGGGCGAACATTTTCACTAAACCACATCTAAAAAGATAGGTTCATACAAATTAGATGTGAATTAGATCTCATGCATAGCAGAGATGCCTCCTATATATTTCATTGTTTCCATAAATTTAAGGGAAGCTTTCAAATAATTTTAAAAGTCTAACAACTAATTTAACTATTAATATCTTTCATTGGCTTAGACTTTGTGAAATTGATTATGTTTTACAATGCATAATTCTCATATTTACTGCATGATGATGATTACACTTATGTTTTATATCTTGATCATACTGGAACTATTTGAGTTGCCTAGTTGTGGATAAACTGTTAGGTCTTAAATACTCCAAACAGGTCATTTTCATACGTGAATTTTTGGGAAATGTCTTATTTTCAAACGGCATGCTGCCAAAATTTTTAAAAAAATTTCCCAAACTTCTCTTGTATACAAATGATTTTTACCCATTGCCCTTTTTGCTGTTGCCAAAAGGGGGAGATGAATAAGAGGGCAAAAAATTGTGTTAATTAGAAAATTGGGTTGAGTTGAAGTTGAACTTAAATGAAAAATTATTTAAAGTTTTACAAAATGCACATTGTTAGGGGGAGCCTTTTAAGGCTATACCAATTTTTGCATGATGTATTTGTCATCATCAAAAAAGGGGAGAATGTTGACCTTATAGTTCACACCCAGTTTTAATAATGACAAATACTTAGGTATTTGATGGTTTTCAAGTATTTGTGCAGGCTTAGATGAGCATCTCAAGGAATGACACTTGAAGTAACATGAAGACCCTGAAGATTTTAATTTGTATTGTCAATTCAATTAATGTAATATGGGTCTGTAATAGTAACTAGGGATATGGTCTGTATTACTTACTTGCATATTATGCATATAGGATATATGGTAAGCTTAATGAGACCATAATATGACTCTAGGTCCCAACACTCCCACATATATCATACAAAATACAGAAGTGTTAAAAATGCACTTAAATTGAATATTATTAGGGAAATTGAGAGAGCTCGGGTGACTGACCCCAGGAGTTCAAAACTCCTCGGGCACCCGAATTGTTGAGAAGTCAACAGTTGACTTAGGCTCTTGGGAGACCGACTAGATTTGTGCATACCGTCTATGGGCGCTCGAAGCACCTAAAAAGGACACTCCACCAACTCAGACTATTGAGTTGTTTAGTTAAAATTGAGCCCTGGGCGACCGAACACACAAGTTCGGGCTACCGAACCTATGACCGGACACCCAAATTTACGAAGAAATGTTTCTAACTTTGATTTTGGCCACCGAACTGTAACCCAGGCTGCCAAACTAATTTTAAAGGCTTTTATTATTGTGTCTGTTTGAGCGACCGAACCACGGTTCAGCCACCCGAACCTCGCCGAGTTAAAAAAGTTTTTAACTGAGGTAAATATGGGTTAAGTGGGATTAATTGTGTTTAAACAATTTGAAACTTTTCTAAAAATTCATAACAAGTCCCAAAAGGTTATAATTTTACCCTTGCCTATGAATATTGGCTCATTTGTAAAGATTAGCATTTTCATTAGCCAAAAAATCCTCTCTTTTGAAAACACTCTCTTTGTCCAAATACTCTTAAATTTTCATTTTCTTGATACATTCTGAGATTGTAAGAGCATATTTAGAGTGCTTTTGATTGCTATACTTTTCTAGAAACTCCCATTTGTGTGTTTGATTGTGATATTATTTTTGGGGAGTTTAGCTTAAGTTTATCCCACAAATTTTAATATTATAAATTTGCATATTTGCATTGTTATTGCAAGTGTCCAATAGCTTTGATTTTTTTTTTTTTTTGTTTTGTGCAAAGATATTTTTAACAAGAAAAATATTTTCAAACTAGTAGTGTGCTTATTTCATTGAAGAAAATCTTCTTGAACTAGTTTGAATATCTTATTGATATCTTTGGAATATTGATTTACTATTGAAATGTGCTTTGCTTAAATTCCAAGATATTGCTTGTATTGAACGCTATTGAGCATTTTATTGATTATACCATATTGAGTGTTAATAGCACAACTATTTGCATCACTAAGCTTACACTATATCCATATCATTGATGTGTATGTGACTGCACGTATTGGGTACATATCTGCTTTACATGAAAGCATAATCACTGTACCAGTAGATTGAGAAAATATTGTTGTATTCCAGGCGTGACCTGAGGGGGGGGTAATCCAGCTCGGTAAGGATTGTGTGTAAAGGTTGAAGTTAGCCCTGTGCTAATTAACCTAGTTGTTTAGGTGCTGCTCCACCCATTTAAGTGAGCATTATAGTGGTAATCCTTGTGCTTGTTAGCCAAGGTGGGGATGTAGGCAATTTGTCGAACCTCGATAACACTTCTGTGTGTCACTTCTCTTTAGTGCTTTCTAATGCATGCTTAGTTGATTAAATTGCGTTGTTTAATTTCTATTACATATTACAATTGATTTATTTTATTTGCACTAGATTGACTTTAGGGTTGTGAATATACTGCAGTTAGGATACTGACTTGGGGCATTAATTTTAAAAATACCAATTCACCCCCCTCTTGGGATCACGGTAAAGCTAACAGTCCTCTTTGGAAGAAAGAGGAAGATGAGAAAGACAACCTTCAAGCTCTGCAAGTGTGGTGCTAGATGGTTCAAATGATGAAAATCTTATACTAATTGCTTCAAGTGACAATTCTTTACATGGTAATTGGACTATGGATTCTAGTTGTTTCTTTAATCATTATCCATATGGGGAGTGGTTTGATAGTCATAGGGAATGTGACGGTGGGTTAGTAGTTCTAGGTGATGATCATTTACATCCTGTAATTGGCATTGGTATTATGAAAGTCGGAATGCTTGATAGCATTGTTAGAATATTACAAAATGTTAGACATGTTCCAAAATTGAAAAATAACATCTTCTTTTTTTTTTTTTTCTCTAGGTTATTTAGTTAATATTTTGCATGGAATTTCAATAACTTTTAGAAGTGGTATCCTAAACGTTTCCAAGGGTGCTATGGTTTTTATGAATGGCAAACTAGTTAAAAGCAATTTATATTGACTAATAGGCAGTACAATTATGGTAGTGTAGCAGCCGCTTCATTAGATACTAATATAATTTAGACTAAGCTTAAGCATATACGCCTGGGACATATGAGAGAGTGGAGTATGATGGAACTCCATAAAAAGAAAACTGTTCAGGAGTTAAAAGAGTAGAAAGTTTATTTTTGAAGGTTTTGTGTGTTAGGCAAGTAGTGCAAAGTGAAATTCAAGCTCTCTTCCCCAAAAAGCAAAGGCATTCTAGACTATGTTCATAGTGATGTTTGGGGCATTGCAAGGGTACCATCAAGGAATGGAGCTTAATGTTTTGTTAGTTTCGTTGATGATTACTCTAGGAAGCTTTAGGTATACTTCATGAAGGAAAAGTCATGGCTCCAAATTCAAGCAATGGAAGGCAGAGATTGAGAAGCAAATGGAAACTTCAGTGAAGTGTCTCAAGTTATATAATGGGTTAGATTACAAATCTGATGAGTTTTTAAACTTTTTTGCAGGTTTAAGGGAACTTTAAGAAATTTTATAGTTCGTTGGACTCCACAGTATAATGGGGTGGTAGAAAGGATCAATAGGACCCTTCTTGAGAAAGTTAGAAGTATGAAACTGCATGCATAATTGCCTAAGAATTTCTAGGCACATGTAGTCAACATAGCTTATTATGTTATTAATAGGTCAATTTCTACAAATATGGATAGTAAAGTGCCCGAGGATGTAGGAACCCGAACCTGAAAAATAAAAGAAAATAAATAAGGATGAGAAAAATGAAAGAAAAGAAAGGAAAAAAAAAAAAGAAAGAATAAAATTGGTTTGGAAGGACCCAAACCATTGACGGTTTTATAGAGCTTAGGAATAGTTGACATTGGTTTCAGTCATCAGGGGAGGGTCAACTGCCAAACCGTCGACGGTTTTGTGAGGGTAGCAAAAACCGTTGATGGTTTTCCTACGAGTTTGCTTACTTAAGGGCTAATCAAGGTATATTTTTTTCATAACTTCAAAATTCACTCTCTATCTCTTAGGGTTTTTGGACTCTCACTATCTTGTGACCCTCTCTCTCCCGTAGGCTCACCCGGATCCCGTGATCACTCTCCTTTCCTTTCTCGTCTTACCAATTCGTTTTCAATTATGGATCGGAAAGCAAGGGTTTTTGGTTTCGAAATGTTAACGGTTTATTTTTCAGGAACAGGTAAGGGGATTAAGTTAAGTCAATTTCTTATTAAATTTGAACCGATTAAACTAGTTTATATATATGTATACTTATGATTTCAAAGGTTATTTTGAAAACCAACCGTTCAAAATGAACTTTACAAATATAGGATATATATCATACGGTGTTTTGAATAAAATGAATGGTGGAAAGCTTGGTTTTATCATACAAACTTCATATACTGTGCTTCTAGGCTGTTTAAATGACTATGTTCAAATACGAAAATTGTGTCGCAGGTAAATAATCAATATGGTTTATTGTATAACCAAATTTGGGTATGATTGTGAAAATACTGAATTGTTTGTGAAAATACTGGAGCTGCCTTTGCAAAATACTGGGATTTGATATGATGGCTGAGGGTCAAGTTTTATTTAATGGCTGTGAACTAGGTTCTATTTGATGGTTAGGGGCCAAGTTTTACTTGATGGCCAAAAGCCAGGCTTTATTAAATGGTAGGGTTTGTACGAAATGAGTTTATAATACATGTTGACTCTATGAGTCCATCATGTTTTGATAATGACAAATCATTTGGTATTTGATCTGTGCATTGAGATTGTTGAGTAGGAACATTACTTAGCATGCATGGAAGGTGATGAAGTTATGGAAGCCACGAGGATTAAAGCATATAAAATCTGGCACAATCCATGGAACTATAAGAGTCGGAGAATGAAGATGTAGGCGTCAAAGTTCAAGATTGTCATGGGAATGGGTATATAGAATTGATTGTACTTGCATATTTTATATGATATAGCTCGAAGCTCAAAATATGGCCTACACATGCATCTAGTGAAAATCTTGTAGGGTTAAACATGGACTTAGAGACCCTATTTTGAACCCCGAAAAATGTTTTATAAGAGATCAAAGCAAGAGAGGAAAACTGATTTTGAATCTGAAAATAAAATTGCTGAAGTTGGTCTGCCCAGACGATTGAGGTGTACCGTCAAAAGTTTGAAGGTGCAACCTCAGACGACTAAAGTTTTTACTTTAGACGTCTGAAGAATTTCCTCAGAAGACTAAAGAATTAGTTCAGTCATCTGAAGAATTGATTTTTAAAACACAGAATAGAAAGAACATCTTCATATGTATGAACCGCCAAGTTCTGTCATCTAAGCTGGGACTTTAGAAGACTAAACCCACAGTTCAGTCATCTGACCCTGTGGCCAGACTATAATATTTAGTGCTTTAAGGAACATTAGACATTTGAACCCGAAAGCTCAGTTGTATGAACCTACGGAAATTTTAAAATTTTGAACTTCAGCGAGAAAACACGTGGGTTGTTTTCTTAATCTAATTGATCCAACGGTCAAGACTTAACTTAAGGTTGAGATTACTTATAAAAACAACCTCTAAACCCTAGTGCCTCACTTTTTGCAAAAGATTGAGAGACTTGAACATACTGTTGAACTATTGCCTGCACTCCAACTGATTCACATCTGTTAATGGGCATTAGCTACGTTGATCATAACGATATTCATGCACATATTCTGAAACCAACAGTGGTATTTAGGTTTGAGTGTTTTGATCATTTAAATCCAATTTTTTTGTTTCCTATATTCATTATTTTAATATATTTCTTGGGAGCATAAATCAATATTTCGGTATTGTATATTGATTGATTGAATAAATAGTCGAGAAAGTTATTTTTGAAATAACTAAATCTTTGAGATATTTTTAAACTATTTTTTGTTCAAAGATTTGTTATTTGGGTCTTTGATTGGAAATTCTAAATGCTTCTTGAAACATATTTTTGAGGAATATTTTAAAAGTATTGTTTAAATCTTTGCAAAATATTCAAAGTCATATTTATTTAAAGATTTGATATTAACAAATTGTTTGATAGCAGGAATATAAATCCAAGCATTATTTAACATTATTTCAAAGGATCTTGTTGTCAAATCTTGCTTAAAGTTATTTGAAAATAAACCCTAAGATCTCCAAAGTTCTTATTTTAAAGAAATCATTTTTTGGGAAATATTGATTAAAGGGTAATTTTGTGAAGCATATCATTCATATAACAATTTCATCGTTACATTCATACTGAGTTTCAAGTTTTATCATATGGATATATGCTAGGATTCTCTATTGTACTCGGTAGCTTGGTTAGAAGCAATATTGAGTTTTTGGAGAATTGCAATTCTATATTTTAATCACGGTTCAGGCTATAAACCGGGTTTGAGTAGAAAGTTGTATATCTTGTAAACAGCGGAGTAAGAGGAAGTTGTATCTCTTGTAAGTAGCGGATTATAAGGGAAGCTCTATCCCGGTTAAAGGAGCAGGGATTTAGTGGAATCCTTGAGTGGATTGCTTAAGGCAAGGACGTAGGCTGGGTTGGCTGAACCTCGTAAAACCATGTTTGCATCTCTCTTACCTTTAACTCCTTTTTAATTTCTGCATTGTATTCAAATTACTTGTGCATTGTGTATGTGTTGAACACTTGTTACATCTGTGAGTAATTGCGTAAAGGTGTATGCTTAACAAAGACACATATTAGTTTGATTAATTGGGATAACATTAACCTCATTGTTAATTTACTTGAAATTTTGTAATTAAAGGTTTTTCGAAATTAGATATTAAATGTCATAATCTGTTAAAAATACCTAATTCACCCCCCTTCTTGAGATAACACCGTAATTCTCATTTGGTATCATAGCCTCGTTACATAGACTTAAACATTTTTTTTGAAAAGATCAGGATGGATTTTTTTGGTGTATCCTCATTCGGTGTGGGACAAATCTCTGCAGGACCTCCAATGTTTTATGGTGAAAATTTCACTAAGTAGAAAATAAGAACGACTATTTTTATCGAATCAATGGATTGGAGGACCTGGAGAGTAATTGCTCAAGGAAACGTAGTACCTATGAAAATTGTTGATAATGTTGAAATTCCTAAATCTAAATATGAGCTGAATGAGAATGACATGAAATTAATGCAAATAAATTTCGATGCCATGAATATTCTATTGCTTGCTTTAGATACTAATGTCTTTCATGAAATTAAGTCATGTCCAAGTGCCGAGGAGATATGGGAAGAACTCGATAGGAGATTTGGAGAGACCAGAGGAAAGAAGTCCACTTGGGAATATACATGCTCAAATGGTCAGGTAGTGGAAAATTGTGGCCTAGTTGCATTAATCGATCAAAAGGTACACTTTACTCCTTCTACTTCTCATAATGATTCCCAAAATGATTCATGCAATGATTGTGATACATCTTGTGATACATATTGTGATAATTCTGACAGTGAATCTTATGATGAATCTGATAATGATAACATGCCATCTTGTGAGGAATTACAAAAGAGATTTGTTAAGGCTCATAAAATTTTAACAAAGATGTCTAAAAAGAAAACATTGTTGAAAAATGAAAATAAAGACTTAACAAAACAATTAGAAGATCTCAGCGAGTCTCATACTTCTTGGGAAAAAGAAAAGGTTGAAAAGGAATAGAAATTAAGAGATTAGAAAACAAAAATGAGGCATCACTGAAATAATTAGAGTCAACAATTAGTGTTGAAAAAGAAAAGGATTTGAAAATCATGAAATTAGAAAACAAGAATGATATGATGGCAAAAGAGTTGAAAGAATTAAGATCCAAGATTTCGAGTGATAATGCAGAAGATCTTCAAATTTCTAAACTTATATGTAAGGCAAATGAAATGACTGATGAATTTGTAAAATTACAAACTGTTTGCAAAGGCTTAAAGAATTTAAAAATTGAAGACCTAGAAAGAAAAATTGAGGATCAAGCCATGGTCATCCACACATTTACTTGGGGCAAAGAAAATCTTGATAAACTGTTGGGTTCTCAAAAGATGACCTTAGATAAGGACGGTATAGGTTAAAATGGAATTGAAAATAGGAGAAGAAAGAACCTATACATGGAGTACTTTGTTAAAGGATCAAAATTCTATGCTAGTAACTCCTCCGGTCCGTAAGCTCACACCTCCAGCGTATTATGTAAAAATAAAGGGCACATTTAAAAGGAAAGGTGTGAAGCCCAAACGGGTTTGGTGAGTCAAATCAAAATGGGTACGAAAAACAAACCCCCAAAACTCCTCCTTAGACTTTAGGATTGAGAATTTAGTGGAGTCGGCCACATAAACAAAAATAGGTCTTGATGACTAATAGGCTTGGGGAATAGTATATGCTTAAAATGTAAAATCTTAGTATATGTATTTACTACACTATTATTATACTAAGAATTCTACAAGAAAGTTAAGTCAATATGATTCCTTTAAGCAATATATCCAATTTGACTACCTAATGTTTTTATATCATAATGATTAGGTAAAACGTTAAAATATTGGATAGCATGCAAACCTTGAGTTATTCAAAGTGAAGGCTGAGAGATTAACTGTCTAAAATATCAAAAACCTTACTCTATGAAATGAAAAAACATAAATAACATCTTCAAGAAAATCTCAGAAGCATGCTCTATGAAATTCACTTACAAATGGACAAGGTAACTGTGTCTGGTAAATAATTCCTAATTCTTAATCCCTGATTAAAATCCTATGTGTAGTTGTCCATTGCACAAATTCAAGTTTTAGGATATTCATCTTGATATATTTCATTTATCCCTAAACTCTTCTCTGATTATAAAAGGCGAAAATAAAAAATTAGTCATCACTCTAGGATTAAGCACTGATAAATAATAAATTCTATATTTATCAAGTGCTTATTAAAAGACATCATGTTATAATCAAATCAGGGGCATTCTCTAAGGGAATCAAATTGTTTATCAAGATATTTTTAGTAAATATTCCCTTTGTGCTTAAAATGTAAAATTCCCTAATTTTGATTTATAATTATTAAGTCATTGCCTCCATAAGAAATCATTACCATACCATGATCATATCTAGTAAAGATTCATCTATCTTTGGCTCGTTCCCTTACTTAAAATACCCATCCAATGTGGGATACTTGTGGGATACCATCCAATGGTGGGATAATCAGAAATACCCAAAGAGCAGTATTCAAAAATTGATATTCTCCCAAATTACTCTTTGCCTAAGTAGTTGGATATATTTGCTTCCACGAAATATTTTGAATATTGTCCACTTATAATGAATATTCTTCTGAACTTAATAATAATTTAATTGTTACGAGTATTCGTTCAATCCCACTAGACAAGCTCTTAAACTTCAAATCAAATCTATTAGAAGTTTTTTTTTTTTTTTTTAATATGTCGAATGGCTAAGTTATTTGTAATAGTTTCCAATCTATATGAAAATGCAAATGACTAAGAAACCTACGTGTTGAGATCCATAAGAAAAGAAGCAATATAGGCTTATGACCCTAAACAAGAATTGTTTATGATTTTTTGATCCTCTAAGCTACAACTAGTAAAGCCAAGTATAAATCATTGAAAATCTTAGAACACTCGGCTAGACTGGTGAAGAATGATTAAAATAAAAAGACATATGATGATGATAAGTGCATAACTAAGGGGGAGCAAATTAACTTGAAAATACTATGGCTCTAAAAAATAAGAATAATCACATTTGGTATCATATTTTGTATTTACATTTGATATCAAATAATGAATTGTATGTGTACATTCTTTTGTGCATATTTGATGCAACTGTTAACCACATGAATTTTTTTTTAAAACTATACTAAACTAAACTTGTTGCATACTTTGAAAATATTTAGGGGAGCTGAGCTCCATCCCTAGAGTAAGAGCATAAAGAACTCATGTGCATCATTGTATCGCTATAGTTGGCATAAAATATTTTACAATGATTACTTATATGGCTTTGAACTATTAGTGAAATTAATCATTGATAAGTATAAGAATTTCATTTCATCTATGCAAGTATTCAAATTCATAGGGGAAGCATCTGGAAATTATTTCCTATCTTATTATGCTTACCAATATTTCTTTTGCTTAAATGTGTAGTGAACTTTTTGTGCAATGCACTCAATTATGATGATCTTATTGAATACTTTAAATGAAAAATATATTGCTTTGCCACAAGTTCCTTGAGTTAACCATATGATCTTGTTTTAAAATGCATTGGTATAATTTGGATCTTTATGGTTAGTCTTTCTTGTTATAATTCTTTTCGGAATTTACTTAAAGCAAAAATCTAGAGTTCACTTTGTTTTTTCAGATCCAAAAGGCGAAAGATATATACTAGAGATAAATTTTTTTTTGAGATCAAAAGAGGGAGAGGCATTTTTAAAAAAAAAAAAAAAAATTGCATAGTCTACAATGTGTATGAGCTTAAATAATTAAAAAGGGGAGAGTTTTTCTGAGCTAAAATAAACATTGTTGCCAAACGGAGATGTGACACTTGACTTTGTATGCACAAATGAACAATGGACAGACATATTTATGAAACCACTTGCGAAGGATAGGATTATCCAAATTAGACGTGAATTAGGCCTTATGCATAGTCAATAAGTTGCCTAGAATTATATTAGATTACATAACTCAGGGGGAGCAACATCACTTAATAATTCACATTTAATGTTCACAATTGGTTAGAATTCTTAAATTTGGCTCATCTATTCACACTTGGTATTAAAACTAAGGAATGGTTATTGCATGTTAAAGTTTTATGGATACATGCTCACATAAATTTTGGACTTTAATAGACTTATTTGCTTATCAATATCTATGAAAAATTAAAATGTTGTGCATGTTCACATTAAAATTAAATTCAATAACACAGTTATACATTAGCAAGGGGGAGAAGTAAATTGAATAACACAGGGAGGCATATTTCAAAGTACAATTTTAAAATATAAAGGTTGCATTTTTTTTTTTCAAAGATGAGATATAATTATGTCAGAACATTTTTTTATATACCTTTTTGTTGACATCAAAAAGGGGAGAAGAATATAAGACTATAGCAAAAAGAGTTTGGTTTGCAATGGGTTATACGTAGAAAAATATTACCTATTTTACATTGTGCTGAATTTAATATTTTGCATTATTTGAGGGGGAGCCTTGTTAGGCGTAACCCATTTTCTATTTTTGCTTTTGTATTTGTTATCAGTAAAAAGGGGAAGATTGTTGACTTCATCAGTCCAATCCTGTTTTGATAATGACAAATGTTTACCATATAGGTCACGCCCGGTTTTGATTATGACAAATACTCATTGTGTCTAATGGGTGTTTGAGGTTTTGTGTAAGAACTAAGATTGTTAAGATCAAGATTGGCACAAAGCAAGCAAAGCCTAAAGACCAATTTATATTCAGTGTTGTAATATATTTCATTTAATTGGTCTGTAATAGTAAATAGGGCTTTGGTTTGTAATAAGCTCACACATATCACATGCATGATTATACGTAAGCTCAAACAAACCGTAAATGAAAAATGACCTTACGGTTTACCCTTCGGTCGACCGACACCGGACTTTTTCGGTGTCTTTATTTTGGACCCCAAGTGACCTTAGGACACTCACTTTTACACTTGCATGTATTACGCACTTGAATAAGGGTTTATATGTTTTGAAACGAGATCGAAATGCACACTTGGTACACTTTCGGTCGACTGGCCAAGACAGTTCATTTTGCTGTGGTCGATCGAAACAAGCCTCGGTCAACAGTTGACCAAGGCCCTGGTCGACTGAACCAGGTAGTTCAAAACTTCTGGTCAACCGAAACCCCTAGGGTCAAACGTTTGACTATCTGGTCAACCGAGACAAAAATGAACTCCAACTACCTGGTCGACCGAGGGTCCTTGGGAAAAATCCCAACAGTCTGGTCGGCCGAACCAGCCAGTTCAAAATGGTCCAGTCAACCTGAACCACGAAGAAATGGGAAATTGCCCACTTTCGGTCGACCGACCACTCAGTTCAAAAATTCCCTAGTCAACCGAACCATATGAGATATGGTCGACCGAAACTGTTTTGGTCGACTGGACCTCTCGGCTTGTCCTGATTTTTACTGCAGTTAAACATTTTTTAGACAGGGTTAAAATATTTGAAATGTCATTAAACTTCCTTAATAATGCCCAATAGGTCCCTAACCGTCATATTTCTTCCCATGTCTATATATATGTGATCATTTGTGAAAATTAGGGATGATGAACTACCTTGATTAGGGAGAATTCTCTGATAATCCAAAAACATATACTACTCATTTTTTAGCCTCATTCATTCATGCTTACCTTCTATTAGTGCCTACATCATTTGTAAGTGGATTGAGTGTTTTGTTTCCCTGTGTTTGCTCTCCTTGCCTTGATTGATTGACTTTATTTTCTTGAGAGCTAAACCCAAGTATTCTTAGGGGACTTTGTTAATAAGTCTCTCCTTAGAAGACTTTTATTTGATTTTCTAAGGTTGTATATTCATTACAATATCTTGAGAATATCGTATAAGTATTTTGGCTGCAAATCTTTTCACAATCACTTTTAAATATCTATTGTGCTTTTATCTTGAAAAATATTTGAAGAGATATTTGTTTCTGTGATAGTGATCTTTGTTGCAATATTCACTCACTCATATATTATTTGTTGAATACAAAGATTACACATCTTTTGTAAACCAAGCATATACATCATTTGATATTTACATGCTTGAGACTTCCTGCTAATTGAAAAACTTGAAACTTGACATCTTTGTGTGAACTGACTGGCTGAACATCTTGTGATATAAAGATTGCTTGATTGATACTCTTACACACTCATTTCACTAATAGTAAACATATATATCTGAGAGTTGAAATATTGGACCACACTGAGCTTACATATTATATCATTTGTGGTGTATGTAATTACGCGTATTTGGGTACATATCTGCTTTACACGGAAGCACAATCATTGTACCATTTGATTGTAATACACATTTGTTGTATTTCTAGGCACGAGCCTGAAGAGGGAGACTAGCCCTAGAATAATCCTAGATTGTCCTAGACCTGGTTAGGAAAGCTAGGTGCACCATCATGTTAAGGCGTGTGGGTTGAGGTCAGACCCGCTAATTGACCTGGTTAAGGTTGAGGTCAGCCCTGTGCTAATTGACCTCGTTGTAATCGGTGTTGCTCCACCCTTAAGTCAGCTATTAGTGGAATCCTCGGGCTTGCAAGCTAGAGGCGGGGACGTAGGCACAGTTGGCCGAACCCCGATAACATCTCGTGTGTTTGTTTATATTTCTGCATTGTGTATTTACCACACATGTATGTTATGGGTGAATGATGCGTATGACTTAATTTCCACATTATATTTATCTACGTATTTGGAAATTGCATGGACTGACCCTAGGTTGTGTATATACTATTGTTGGATAGATTTACCTAGGAGAAAAAGTTTTAAATTCCAATTCACCACCCCCCCTCTTGAGAATACACCAATTCTAACAATTGGTATCAGAGCCTTGTTGCACTTGACTTAAACGTTTTTGCAAAAAGATCGCAATGGCTCACATTGGTGTATCCCCATTCCATGAGGGACAGTCACTTTCCGGTCCTCCATTATTTTGTGGTGTCGATTACACCATGTGGAAAGTTAGAATGACCATATTTTTGAAATCTATGGATTGGAGGGTCTGGCTTGTGATTGCTAAAGGAAGATGTGCCCAAATAAATGAGAATGATTTTAATATGATTAGTTCTAAAGCCATGGACATGTTAAATCTTGTGTTAGATTCTGATATTTTTGTTGAGTTTGTGGCATGTCAAACTGCACAGGAAATCTAGGATGAACTAGAAAAGAAATATGGAGAGTCCCAGGAAAAGGAGATGGTAACTCCTCTGAATGCTCCAAGCTCAAATGATCGGGAGGAGGTAAATCATGAGCTAGAAATCAACGGGGAGGTATATGATTCTCACCCTAGCTTGTTCGATGGCTTTTGTGATGAATGTTGTGATGGGTCATGTACTGAATCATCTGTTGATAATACTGTAATTGGTTCATGCAATGCTTACTATGAAAAATCTTGTTTTGAATCATCTGTCTACTCATGTGATATTTACTGTGATGATTCTCATGCCAAATCATGTGATGTATATCAACTGCTGAATCATTTAAGAAGATTTGTGATAATCTTGTTGAACATGCATGCAATGATTCATATGAAAACTATGGTGTTAATTCTTTTGATGAATCATGTGCTGATTTGAATGCTAAAAGCATGTTGTCACATGAAAAACTAGAAAAGACTTTATTGAAAATGCACAAGCTTCTAGTTAGAATCTCTAAGCATAAAATAAGTTTGAAGAGTGAAAACAAAAGAATAGAAAAACAACTAAAGGGGTTGAAAAATTTTTATGTTGTTCTTGAAAAGAAAAGGATTGAGAAGATATTGAAAATTGCATGCTTGGATGAAGAAATAAATGATTATTCTAGAATTATACTCCAAGCTAAAAACGATAAGAATAATCATAATAAACCCTTTGGTCCTAAAAGGAAAGCTCATTTCAATAAGGGTTCATCTTATAAGTCCCACAGTCATACGTCATCAAATTAGAATAAAACAAGTAAGCATAATCCGTCACATGCTTATAAATTTTGCTTATCTTGTAAAACAAAAGAGCGTATCAGACTTAGAAATGCTAGAGGTATGGACAAAGAAATGATGTGGGCTGTTATGAAAGCAAATCTCGTAGGTCATAAGGAAAATTGGATTCAACTCAATTTTACTTAATTAGTTAATGCTTCCTTAGATCCTAGGCTTAGGTTTAGGAGATTGTAATGACGGTAGGTTTGGGAAGTGGTTTTTGCTTGTAATGATAATATTAGTATACACACTCACCTATCTTGTTATACTAAGAATCCTTACTCACTTCCATATGGACATGGCATGTACGTCTGATATTTAATTCAAAATGCTATCATGAAAATCACAGGTTTAAGCATACCTTTGTCCATTGCACAGAATTGAGCTTTAGGGATCTAGTCTTACATTATATCCTTTTGCCCTAAATCTCATTAGTCAAAACCTAGTCATCACTCTAGGTATAAGCACTGCTCATTAAAATTTCATATATTTGCATGCTTATTAAAAGCCATCACTTTCAATCAAGATTATAGGCAACCACCAAGGGATTCACATTTCATTGATAAAATCAAAATATTTCCTTTCTGAACCAAATACAAAAATCCTCTAACTTTGGTGTATCTCACCTATAGGAAATCCTTATCAAACCTTGATCATATTCGATAAGGTTTCACCCATTCCTTGGTTTACTCTCTAGACACCAAAAGAGCATAGCTTTAGAAAAGCCTCATACTCCTTAGTGCTCGGTGCCCAAATAGGTCAATAAGTCAATTCTTGTTACGCACCTCGTTTGAACTACGTCTCTTCACCAAGATTCCCTAAGAATCATGTTTATGTTGCAATATATCAAATATGTACCTTAGCGAGAACTTTAGATCAAAATCAGGCAAAATCGGGAAAATTCACTATGCTCGGTCGACCGAGCATTGGAGGTATAAGGTACCTCGGTCGACCAGAACAATGTTGACTTTGACCATTACGGTAGACCGAACCCCAATGAACATATTTTCACGGTCGACCACAAGACTCGGTTTTCCCCTGGTTAACCAAACATGGTACAGTACACCCTTTCGGTCAACCGACCATCCTAGTTCATTTTCTCCTCGGTCGACCGAACTGTGTCGGTGCCTGGGGAATTTCAAGTGTCGGTTGACTATATCGACTTGTGGTCGACCGAGCTGCGGTATATATATACCTTTTCTTCATTTTCAGCTTACTTGAGCGAAATTTTTGAGAGATCCTTTACCCCTTCCTTATATTTCCAAGCAACCTAGCCTCACATCCTTACCACCATGGCACATATTGAAGCCCACGACATTACACACGCGGAGGACGAGTATTTTCTTTCTGAGAGGTGCAAAGTCAGATACATACCGGAGTTCCGTCCCAAGGAGGAAATATTAGGTAAGATACTCGATCTGGACTTCATGAATCAACACTTTAGAAATGAAATGGACTTGTTCGAGTATCAGGGGTGGAAAACCTTTATTTCCTACCAGCCTGGGGGTCATTACCCAACTTATGTTAGGATGTTTTACGCCAACTTGAGTAATGATGAAAACGGGTACTTCTCCTGTGTATTGAGGACATATGTGTGTTTTTACGCTCAGTATATCTCAGATGTCCTCGATATTGATCGTTGAGACTTTGATTGCCCCGATGTGGTAAATTCTTGGATCTTTGAATAGGAATTCACGGTCTCCGCATTTGCAAACTTGGCCCTGTCTGACCCTGGCATTACTAGTCAGAACCATCCTCCACAGCATAGACAGTTCAGTTTAGAGGCTAAGGTCGTGCACCACCTAATCACATACAATGTCTTGCCCAAGGCGGGATCTAGAGTGCACGTGTCATTTCTGGACTACTTCATTATGTGGTGTCTATTTGCTCAGAAGAAGTTGGATCTGCCCAGTTTAGTAATCCGTTGGATGATGGCCAAGACGATTGGCCACCGAGTGGTAATGTCATATGGGGGTATATTAAACAAGATGTTCAGGAACATTGGAGTCACGTGGTCAAATGTGGCTTCATTGAAGAGGAGACAACCTGCCAACATCTTCTCCAGCGTGACCCTGAGGTTGATGGGGTATGAACTTGTTGGGAATATATGGGCGCTTTCCAGGGGAGTAGCAGCACAGGTAAAGGCCCCGCATGAGCCACCACAGCCCCCGCAGCCATCAAACCTGGATCTTATCGCTGCAATCACCAGTTTGTCTGACTCGTTCACACAATTTCAAGGATCAGTCCAGTTAGACTTGCAATACTTGGCATCGTCATCCACTGCACTTCGAGAGGAGTTTCAGAAGTTCTCTATCTCTATGACCAATCGCTTTACAGATTTGGAGAGGTCCATAACCGTCAGCTTCAACGAGTTGAATGACCGCATTCAGCAGATGCGGGATGAGAGGGACAGGATGACCATGGACTTCGATTTCGATGCTGGTGAAGGTGGTGATGGAGGAGATGATGGAGGTGAGTTCTAGACTCCGTAGTTGTCTGCAGATCAGATTGCGTGGCTTTGATTCATTCTATTTTATTTTTATCATCTGGTCTGTACTAAATAAAAACAACTCTTACTTTTATTTGTATTCTCATGATACCATGATACACTGCCCTATTTGATTATGATATATATCAGAAGTACTTTGACTTGCATGTTCTTCTGGTTAAATGTGTATTGTATTGAAATGCATGAGTAGTATAGAATGCCTACTGCATGGCGGATGCAGTTCTTGAGAATTTCCTGCTGGTAGATGATAGGTTCTCGCATGCCTTACTCTGTGATACTGCTTGTTTGAGAATCATTTTTGTGCTGGGAAAATTTGGGAAATGTCCTGTTTACAATCGGCATGCTGCCAAATTTTCTGTAGACATTTGCCCAAATACTTAAAACATTACTTTTTGTGCGTGCAAAATTCTAATATATCACAATTGATTCATTTGCATTGAAATGTTACATTCCTTGGAGTTGATTGTGCATATACATATATACATTTGAAGTAAATGTTTTATAACTTGCATAAATTTAGGGGGAGCTCTCTCAAAGGAACTTTCCAACTCTTAGCAACTAATTTTATTGTTGACTTATCTTCTTGCTTCAGACTTTGTGAAAGTTGATCTGTGATTGTGTGCATATGTCATATATATATCTATTGCATGCTTATATTGAATATCATCTATGTTGCACAATATGTCCAATTCATGCTCATATTGATATTTTATCTGCTTGATTGGACCATATTGAACTGTTTGAGTAGTTGTGGATAAATTGCTAGAAATCTTCAACTCAAACAGGTTACACTTATACATGTTTTCTTTTGGAAAGTCCGATTTACAAACGACACTCTGCAAAAATTTTCAAAAAAAATTTCTTTCCAAAATTATTCTTGTATAAATGTAATAATCACCCATTGCCTAGGATTTTAATTCAAATGGCCCTTTTCGCTGTTGCCAAAAAGGGGAGATAGAAAGGGGCAAAAATAATGGGTTTATTTAAACATAAATTGGATGCATATTGTGAGGGGGAGCCTTCTTAGGCTTAACCCTATATTTTTTGCCTGTTGTATTTGTCATCATCAAAAAGGGGGAGAATGTTGACCTTATAGGTCACACCCGATTTTGATGATGACAAATACTCATTGTGTCTAGGATCTAGATGGGCACAAAGCAAGTAAAGCCTAAAGACCAATTTATATTAAGTGTTGTAATATTTTCATTTAATTAGTCTGTAATAGTAATATGGCTCTGGTTTGTATTAAGCTCACACATCACATGCATGATTATACGTAAGCTCAAACAAATCGTAAATGAAAAATGACCTTAGAATAACCTTAATGTTTACCCTTCGGTCGACCGACACCGGACTTTTTCGGTGTCTCTATTTTGGACCCCAAGTGACCTTAGGATACTCACTTTTACACTTGCATGTATTAGGCACTTGAATATGGGTTTATATGTTTCGAAACGGGATCGAAATGCACACTTGGTACTCTTTCAGTCGATCGGCCAAGGCAGTTCATTTTGCCCTGATCAACCGAAACAGGCCTGGGTCAACAGTTAACCAAGGTCATGGTCGACCGAACCAGGTAGTTCAAAACTTCTCATTGACTGAAACCCCCTGGGGTCAAATGTTTGACTATCTGGTCGACCGAGACAAAAATGAACTCCAACTACCTCGTTGACTGAGGGTCCTTGGGAAAAATCCCAATGGTCTGATTGACCAAACCAACCAATTTAAAATGGCTCGGTCGACCAAACCACGAAGAAATGGGAAATCGCCCACTTTCGGTCGACCGACCACTCAGTTCAAAATTTTCTTAGTCGACCGAACCATATGAGATATGGTCAACTGAAACTGTTCTAGTCGACCGGACCTCTCGAATTGCCCTGATTTTTACCACAGTTAAACATTTTTTAAACAGGGTTAAAACATTTGAAATGTCATTAAACTTCCCTAATAATGCCCAATAGGTCCCTAACGGTCATATTTCTTCCCATGTCTATATATATGTGATCATTTGTGAAAATTAGGGATGATGAGCTACCTTGATTAGGGAGAATACTCTGATAATCCAAAAACATATACTACTCATTTTTTAGCCTCATTCACTCATGCTTACCTTCTATTAGTGCCTACATCATTTTTAAGTGGATTGAGTGTTTTGTTTCACTAGGTTTGCTCTCCTTGCCTTGATTGATTGACTTGATTTTCTTGAGAGCTAAACCTAAGTATTCTTAGGGGACTTTGTTAATAAGTCTCTTCTAAGAAGACTTTTATTTGATCTTCTAAGGTTGTATATTCATTACAATATCTTGGGAAGATCGTATAAGTATTTTGGCTGCAAATCTTTTCATAATCACTTTCAAACATCTACTGTGCTTTTATCTTGAAAAATATTTGAAGAAATATTTGTTTGTGTGATAGTGATCTTTGTTGCAATATTCACTCACTGATATATTATTTGCTGAATACAAAGATTACACATCCTTTGCAAACCAAGCATATGCATCATTTGATATTTATATGCTTGAGACATCCTGCTGATTGAAAAACTTGAAACTTGACATCTTTATGTGAACTTACTGGCTGAACTTCTTGTGATACAAATATTGCTTGATTGATACTCACACGCACTCATTTCACTGATAGTAAACATATATATCTGAGAGTTGAAATATTAGACCACGCTAAGCTTACATATTATATCATTTGTGGTGTATGTAATTGCGCGTATTTGGGTACATATCTGCTTTACACGAAAGCATAATCACTGTACCATTTGATTGTAATACACATCTGTTGTATTTCCAGGCATGGGCCTGAAGAGGGAGACTAGCCCTAGACTAGTCTCATATTGGCTTAGACCCAGTTAGGAAAGCTAGGTGTGCCATCCTGTTAAGGCATGTAGGTTGAGGTCAACCCCACTAATTGACCTAGTTAAGGTTGAGGTCAACCCTGTGCTAATTGACCTCGTTATAATCGGTTTTGCTCGACCCTTAAGTGAGCTATTAGTGGAATCCTCAGGCTTGCGAGGTAGAAGTGGGGATGTAGGCACAGTTGGTCGAACCCCGATAACATCTCGTGTGTTTGTTTATATTTCTACATTGTATATTTACCGCATATGTATGTTATGGGTGAATGATGCGTATGACTTAATTTCCACATTATATTTATTTACGTATTTTGAAATTGCATAGACTGACCCTAGGTTGTGTATATACTATTATTGGATAGATTTACCTAGGAGAAAAAGTTTTAAATTCCAATTCACCCGCCCCCCCTTCTTGGGAATACACCAATTCTAACAACAAATCACTTGGTATTTGATATGTGCATTGAGATTGTCGAGCAGGAACATTACTTAGCATGCATGGAAGGTGATGAAGTCATGGAAGGCATGAGGATTAAATTATATACAACCTAGTACTATCCATGGAACTAAAGGAGTACAAGAATGAAGATATTGGCATCAAAGTTCAAGATCATCATGGGAATGAGCATTTAGAATTTATTGTATTTGCATATTTATATGATATAGCTAGAAACTCAAAATATGTCCTACACATGTATCTCATGAAAATCTTGTAGGGTTAAACATGGACTTACAGACCTTATTTTGAACCCCAGAAAATGTTTTATAATAGATCAAAGCAAGAGAGCAAAATTAATTTTGAAACTAAAAATAAAGTTTCTAAAGTTGGTATGCCCAGATGACTGAGGTGTACCCTCATAAGTCTAAAGATGCAACCTAAGACAACTGAAGTTTTTACTTCACACATCTAAAGAATTTCCTCAAAAGACTGAATAATTAGTTCAAAGATCTAAAGAATTAATTTTCGAAACATAGAACAGGCAAAACACCTTCAGACGTTTGAACTGTCAAGTTCAGTCGTCTAAGTTAGGACTTCAAAAGACTGAACCTATGGTTCTGTCATCTAACCTTGTGCCCAGACTATAATTTTCAGTGCTTTAAGGAACATCAGATGTCTAAACTCAAGAGCTCAGTCGTCTGAACTTACGGAAATTTTAAAATTCTGAATTTTAGTAAGAAAACATGCGGGTTGTTTTCTTAATCTTATTGATCCAATGGTCAAGACTTAACCTAAGATTGAGATTACTTATAAAAACAACCTGTAAACCCTAGTTCCTCGCTTTTTGCATAAAATTGAGAGACTTGAACATACTGCTGAACTATTGCTTACACTCCAACCGATTCACATATATTTTTGGGCATTTTCTACGTTGATCATAACGATATTCACGTGCGTATTCTGAAGTCAACGGTGGTATTGAGGTTTGAGTGATTTGAGCATTTAAATCCGATTTTTTTTTTCCCAAATTCATTATTTTAATATATTTCTTGGGAGCATAAATCAATATTTTGGTATTGTATATTGATTGATTGAATAAATAGTTAAGAAATTTATTTTTGAAATAACTAAATCTTTGAGATATTTTAAAACTATTTTTTGTTCAAAGATTTATTATTTGGGTATTTGATTGGAAATTCTAAGAGCTTCTTGAGACATATTTTTTAGGAATATTTTTAAAATATTGTTTAAATCTTTGCAAAATATTCAAAGTCATATTTATTTAAAGATTTGATATTAACAAATTGTTTGATAGCTGCAATATAAATCTAAGCATTATTTAACATTATTTCAAAGGATCTTGTTGTCGAATCTTCCTTAAAGTTATTTGAAAATAAACCCTAAATTCTCCAAAGTTCTTATTTTTAAGAAATCATTTTTTGGGAAATATTGATTAAAGGGTAATTTTGTGAGGCATATCATTCATATAACAATTTCATCGTTACATTCATACCGAGCTTCAAGTTTTATCATATGGACATGTGTTAGGATTTTCTATTGTACTCACTTGCTTGGTTAGAAGCAATATTGAGTTTTTGCAAAATTGTAATTCTATATTGTAATCACGGTTCGGGCTATGAACCGGGTTTGAGGAGAAAGTTGTTCTCTTGTAAGCAGCGGAGTATGAGGAAGTTGTACCGCTTGTAAGCAGCGGATTGTAAGTGAAGCTTTGTACTGATTAAAGGAGCAAGGATTTAGTGGAATCCTTGAGTGGTTTCCTCAAGGCGAGGACATAGGCCGGGCTGGTTAAAAATCGTAAAATTGTATTTGCATCTCTCTTACCTTTAACTCCTTTTTTATTTCCGCATTGTATTTAAATTACTTGTGCATTGTATGTGTTGAACACTTGTTACATCTATGAGTAGTTGGGTAAAAGTGTATGCTTAACAAAAACACATATTAGTCTGATTAATTGGGATAACATTAACCTCGTTGTTAGGTAACTTGAAAGTTTGTAATTGAAGGTTTTTCTAAATTAGATCTTAAAGGTCATAATTAGTTAAAAAAAACCCAATTCACCCCCCCCCCCTCTTGGGATTACATCGTAATTCACAATACAATTTTGATTACCAAAATTGCATGATATGGTTTAAGAACTCTAAGGACCAGTTGTATTGTGAGCATGGTACCGCTACCAGGGAATTATTATTTGGTCATGTGGGCCCACACTGTAGTGAGAGGTGTAGGGTGGTTTTAGCTGATTAGCCTATGTACGGATGAAGTATATTTCCTAGGTTCCAGATCAGGAAGTGGTAAGGCAATCCGACCTGCAACTGGGTTGTGGATGCCTACAGACGCACTTGCAGATGGTTACTTTGACTATTTCTGGGTTGATCCCTGTTGGCCTTACAAGGCTGACAATCTTGTTTTGATGAAAACAAATCAAAAGAACTTAACATCTTTGGTAAAGTGATAATGTTTCAGCCAGCAAGCATATAAGTTCAAAATCAAATGCTCAAAATGCTCACAAGCCTTATCAAAGTAGAAAGCTTATACTTCAAAGACAATCAAATGAAAGCTTACCAGATATTGAAGCTCGGATTTAAAGAGAGATGAAAGCTCAAATGAATATTGAAGTTTGGATTCAAAGATAGACAACTCTAATGAATCTTGAAGCATATTGAGACATGAAATCAAGATGGACTCAAAGACATGGAAAAAGCATGAAGACTTAGTGCTTAAAGTGTTTACATTTAAGAAGCCTTAAGTTCTTCATTCAATATCAATATGATTATATGAAGCTCTTTAGGATACATTATAGACTTAGAGACAAATTTTTGAAAACGCTGGAAAATGATTTTTAAAGTTACAATTGAATTTTTCAAAAATTAAGGATTCAAGTATTGAAAAATTAAAAATTGTGAAATTTTGATAGCTCAGCCGACTGACCAGAAAGCCCAGTCGACTGACCTGCGGAAATTTCAAATTTTAAATAGCAATAGGAAACTTCCCAAAAAAAAATTTTGAAATCTAAATATTGTAAAAACTTGGGAAACACTCTAAGTGACGTGGGAAACAAGGAATTACTTTCCAAAATTCTATAAATACTCCCTAAACCCAAGGATTTTTATACATCAAGCAATACAATTAGCATTCAAGCAATATATGGCAAATTCTTCTAAAGCCCTCTCTTGCTCAAACTATTGCTAAAGAATACTATTGACATATTGGTTATCAAAAGCCTACGATTCTTGATATGCTACTGCTCTTTTCAATTCTAAGAAAGAGCCTCTGGTGATATTTATTCTTGAGCTTCATATTGTCTTTATTTGATATTTTATTTGAAGTATATTTAGTGCTGAATTGTTGTACTAATCTGCTCTGGTTTGAGAGTGTCTTTGTACATCGATATTTGTTTCTTATTTTTGTAGACTATTCAGGTTCTTGAAACATTGTGGACCAAGTGTGGGGTATCACTTGGAGAGGAAAGCCCTATCCTATTGAAGGAGTGATCGAGCGTGGGGTATTGCTTGGAGAGGGGCTCCATCCTAAAGGAGGGATTGTAAAATGTTTTTTCCTCTTGGAAAGGAATAGTATAGTGGAATCCTTAGGTGGTCTTGCCTAAAGTGAGGACTTATGGTGGGTATAAACCAAATCTCGTAAAAACTCTCGTCTCACGCTCTTTCCTACTCTCTTTAATTTTTCGTTCATATTAACTACGTGGATTGGATTATAAATAAACATAAAATTAATTTGACATTGGGATTATGGAAACCAAAAAGGAAGTACGTTTGTTTATCAATACTAATTGCAAAAACCATAATGGAGTACGTTGATTGGTTAACACCCAATACTTATTAATTGAAAGCTTATTTAAAATCTGAGTTTTGGAAGAGTGTTGAAAATTGATATTGTGTTTCATATTGAGAAATCAAGTTCACTAATATGGGGCTATTGTCAACTACATACATACACTCTACTTTGTGTTACTCAAGGTGTTGTAACTTTGAAAGTATTGCTAGAATCATTGTGGATTGTGTTGTGGTCATCTTGATTGAATTGAATTGAATTGCTGAAAGGGATATTCAAATTGGTATACTCATTCATAAAGTTTTTAACTAAGTTAAATTTCCACTGAACTTATAATTGTTCAAACAACTTTGCTTGTAAGGTTACTGAACTTCTTAAGATAAGTTTGAAAAATAATTATTAAAAGTAAGCATACTCATTCATTAAGGTTGATAACTAATTTATTCTTTCTCTATACTTTTTGTTGTCAATCAATTTTACATGTGTAATTGTTAAAACTAAAGAGGATTGAGAAAGAGTTTAATAAAAAGGATTTAAAGAAAATTTTAAAAATCCCAATTCACCCCCTCTTGGGAATGCACCTTCCTTTTCAATTGGTATCAGAGTCGTGTTATAGTAAATCTTAAATAGAAGCTATAAAAATATCTGAAATTAGGAATAGCTTCCCAAGAGGGGGGGTGAATTGGATTCTAAAAATTTCTTTTAATTCCTTTTAAGTTACCTTAAACTTCTTTTATTTCTTTTAACCAATTCTTGACTTGTTTGTTTAATTCTTTAATCAATCAAGAACTTAGTTCTTTTATCCAATCAATAACACAATCAAACATTCAATCTTCAACCACACTTTGAAAGTAGAAACAATCAAATAATTAATCACAATTTCCAAACCAATACACTCAATTTGATTGCCAAATATAAATTTACTTTAGCAAAATAACATTGATGTAAAATTCAAGTTTTAGTACTTTTTGGAATACAAACACTATCTAATCAATCTCAAGATTTGTACCATTCAATCACAATATATCTTTTGTTGTCAGCCCTGGATATGAAATTGTCAGCCCTGTTGTTGAATTATAATTTATACTTTGCTGATATAGATTTGCTTCTTCAATATGTTTTTTAACAACACATTCACACTCTTCCCAATATTCAGAACTCAACTAAACTCTCAGTTAATTTATTCTTGTGCTGTTAACCAAGTAACGTACTCCCATATGGTTTCCGTAAGATATGGAAAACCAACATACTCCCTTTCGGTTTCCACAACCCAAATCAAAATTAAACTTTCAGTTTACTTGATTCTATATTACGTAGTATATATGATTATCAATTAAACAATCCACGCAATTTAAATATGCTTGAAAATAAAGAGTACGGGAAACAGAGAGTGAGACGGGGATTTTTATGAGGTTTGGCTTATACCCAGCCTACGTCCTCGCCTTTGGAAAACCACCAAAGGATTCACTAAACCTGTTCCATTGAACAAAACCTTTACAAGTGATACCCCGCGCTCAAACACTTCTTCACTAGGCTAGAGCCCGCCTCTCCAAACGACATTCCCTCGTTTGGTCCAAAGATTCTACAACCCTGAATCGTCTATAAACAAGAACCAAGATAGAGAGAGAGTTTGTGTACAAGAAAACACTCTCACATCAGAGTAGTTTAGTACAACATTCAGCACAATAATATACTTCAAAGTAAATCATAATATGGAATATATCTAGAAGCTCAAGGAAGTGTTTCACCAATTTATTTCTTTCAATGGATGAAAGATTTTAGAATTGTAGCACAAACTTGGTGAGTAAAATCAACAAGAACTCAATAAGCTTCGTGCAAGTTGAGAGCAAGAGAGAGAGCCTTGAGAATTTGAGAGCAATTTGAGAGAGATTTTGAATTTTTGCTAAATTTGAATTCTTGGTCTATGATTCAATAATCTTTGAGGCTTATTTATAGTCTTTAAAAGGTAAGTAACTTGGTCCCCAAATGTGTTGAAATATTCCCCAAGTTTCCATAAATTTTGAGCCACAAACAAGCCCATTTAAAAATTTGACCATTATGAGAAAAATCAAAACAGCCGCGTGGCAGTCGCCTGCCCCAATCCACCAGGCGCTTGCCATGTTATTTTTAAAGGAATAGCAGGGGTAGTAGCCTGGCAGTCGTCTACCAGAACTAAGTCAGTCACCTGGCATAGCCACCCAGGTGCCTGGCATGTTCAGGCAGTCGCCTGGCATGCACACATGCTGCTGTCAATTTCGAGCACCCTTCTATTTTTTGGTAATAAATTTTTCTATATAACTCCAAATTTGATGCTCTTTGTGTCAAATGAAAGATAAGAGAAAATCCTACAACTTTCACGTTGAACACGTTTTAACATAAAGATATTTTAGTAGATAAAAATACACCTCAATTCAGATGTAGAAAAATTAACAACATTTTGAAAATCCTCTTTTTGGTGCTTTTCATTCCAAAAATGATTCTAACCATTTTGAAACTGTTTTTGACCTTATAAAAATATTTTCCAAGTATGTTCAAAGGTATCTAGGTCCAAGACATTAACCTAAGAGTTTCATGTATCCATATTGAAAATATTTGAAGTACTTACATGAAATTTCCTATAAACTCTTTCAAATTTTCAATTCTTGAATTCCTTGAAGTCTTTATGCTTGCTTCATCTTTCTTTGAGCTTTCCTTATTGAAGCCTTTTCTTTAATATCAATTCTCTCATGATCTTCAAGTTTTATTCCATACCCCAAGCTTTGATATAATCATCCTTCTTTGAAGTACAAGCTTTCATTAATTCTTTAACCTTGCATTCATCATTGAGTCCTAAAAATACATCACTTAAACAAAACATGTTAAGTTCTACTTGTTTGTTAGTATCAAAATAAGATGTTAAGTCTTGTAAGGCCAATAAGATCTAAATGGCATGCCTAGGCGTAGCTCACTTTGCTGAGGGTCAATCCTCATATCGACCTCCTCTCTTTTGCGGTGTCAACTATACTTTTTGGAAACAATGAATGAGGATATACTTGCAAACCATGGATTGGAAAGTTGTCGCACATGGTGACCTTGTCCCTACCAAAAACATAGATAATAAAGAAATACCTAAAGAGGAAAAAGAGATGACCGATGATGACCATAAGATGTTGCAAGTAAATTCAAGTGCTATGAATGCTTCATATTGTGCTCTTGATGTAAATGAATTCAATAGGGTCATTGCATGTAAATTAGTTAAGAAATATGGGATAAACTAGAGGTAACCTATGAAAGAACGATTGATGTTAGAGATAATAGAATTGACATGCTCACAAGTGAGTATGAGGCCTTTAAGATGAACCTGAATGAAACCATCACTAGTATGTACACTAAGTTCACACATATAATAAACTCCCTCAATGCCTTATGAAAGAATTGCTCAACTTATGAAATGATCCAAAAAATTGTCAGAGGACTTCCACCGATTTGGGAACCTAAGGTCACTACAATAACTGAAGGAAGAAATTTGAAAAACACCTCCCTATATGAATTTATAGGTTCTCTACTCACTTATGAGATGACAATAAATGAAAGAAGTGGAAAATCTAAAAACAAGGAATCCATTACATTTAAAGCCTTAAGTGAAAGCTCTAGTAATGAAGAAGAAGAAGTGATGGACGTAAATGATGTAGCCCTCATAACCAAAATACTTGCAAAAATCCTTAGAAAGAAGAATAAATTTACAAGAAAAATTCGGAACTCAAAATCAAATGAAGATGAAGAAGAAGAAATATGTAAGAAGAAAACAAAGGCTGAACTTCCAACATGTTATAATTATAAGAAAGTTGGACACATAAAATCGGATTGTCCAAAACTTAAGAAAGATTCTAAGAAGAAAAAGAGAAAGGCAATGAAGACCACTATATGGGATAATATTAGTACAAGTAGTTCAGATAGTGAATCAAGTGACTAATAGGTTGCTTGCTTTATGCCATGGGACAATGATTATGATGAACAAAGTTCCTCATCCAAATCTTTTAATGAATTATGCAGTGAATCTAGCAACGATGAATAGAATGATGAAAGTATACCATCTTATGAAGAACTACAAAGTGAATTATTCAAGGTTTATAAAATTCTAGTTAAAGTAACTAAATGATACACTTCATTGAAAAGTAAGAATGAAGCTGTTATGAAAGAATTAGAATCTAAAAATCTTTTTGAAAAAGAAAAGGATTTAAAAATCAAGAGATTAAAAAGTAAGAATGAAAAACTTGTTGACCTTATTGGTCATATCCCATTTTGATTATGAAAAAAATACTCTGATATTTAATGGTTGATGAGTTTGTGTGCTGGACCAATCAGAAGTATCATATGGTGCACGCACATGGCACATGAAGTGAAGACCTCAAGATCTTGAAAATTATTTTATATTGTATTGTAATTTAATCCTTTATTTGGGTCTGTAATAGTAAGATAGGAAAATGGTCTGTAATAATTAATGTCTTACTTGCATGGTAGGATAGATAAGCTCAAGACCATAGATAGACCTTATGGAACACCCTTCGGTTGACTGATGCCATATTTTTGGGATTAATTCTCAAATGCCTTAGATCGACCTTAGGACCCACCAATCTACATGAAAAAGTTCCCTATTGCATTAAAAATAAATATCATATGAATAGGATTAAGGTATAAGGGACGTAGAACCGAAATGCATTAAAAATATATGTTCGGTCGACTGAACCTTCACAGTGTAAATCATTCGATTCACCAAACCGATCAAGCGATCAACATTTTGACCATAGCTCGGTCGACCATACTGTACCAAGTTCATATGACTTGGTCGACCGAACTCCCACCGAGTCAACCTTTGACTCTTCGATCGATCGACCAAATTTAAACGGGCAACGCCCTAGTTGACCGAACCCACACGTGGGAAAATCCAACGCCTTGTTCAACCGAACTTCATAGTTTAAAATCACTTGGTCAATCGAACCGCTCAAAAATGGAAAAATCGCCTTGAGACCCTTAGTCCGATTGATCAAACTTTCAGTTCAAATTTTGCCCCGTCGACCGAACTTTGTCACTTGGTCAGCCGAACCTCACGTCCAGTCGACTAGTGCTCTCGGGTTAGACATTATTTTTTACCGTAGTTAAATTTTTTAAAAGGCATTAATTGTGCTAAAACATTTAAAAACAATCCTAATAATTCCCTTCATGTCCTGAATGGTTATATTTTTAGGAAACTCTATATATACCCCTTCATTTGCAAATATTAGAAAAAAATTAGTAAAAACAATTAGCAAATTTTCTCTAATTTCAAAAGCTCTATTTCTCACATTCAAGTTTCATTTCTTCATTCTTATTGATCCTCATTGCAAACCTTACTAAGTACTATTGTGAGTTTTTGATTAAGCTTACTCTCTTGTCAGTTCTAGTTGATTAATATACATTTTTATCTGAGAGTAAGCTTGAGTTTTTTCTAGGAGACTTCATTAATAAGTCTTCCATAGGAAAACTTAGTAGAGCTTGTGAGTTTTGCATCATCATTGCAATACTCAAGAGTTCATATTGTTTTTTGTTTGTGAAATAAATTTTTACGAACTGTTTTCAAATATCCCGTGTGCTTATTTTTGAGAAAAATACTTTTTGGATATTTTTCTTGTGAAGATCTTTGTTATTGTACCTTTTGATTGATAATATCATCTTGACACAAAGATCAAATAATTTTTACAAACCGATTTCAAATATCTTGTGTGGTTTATTTTGAGAAAAATATTTGTTGAAGGTATTTGAAAGTGTGCTTGAAGATAAACACTATTTTACAAATCAACTTCAAATATCTCTTGTGATTTATTGAGAGAAAAATATTTGTTGAGGATATTTGAAGCATGCTTGAGATCTTTGTTTGTGCACTGTGATTGAAACCATCATTTTGACACAAAGATCATATCATTTACACTCTCACACGCTGATTGCAATATTTGCATAAATATTTGAGAGTAGACACTTAAACTACATTGAGCTTATCAAATCCTATCTTTTGGTAGTGCAGTGATTATACTATGCCTATTGTAGTACATATCTGCTTTGTTGAGAAGCACATTTGTTGTACACAAATTTTATTGAGAAATCTGTTGTATTCCAAGCGTGGCCTCAAGGAGCGGTAATCCAGCTCGGAAGGATTGTGTAGGTTAAGGTCAGCCCTGTATTAATTGACCTGGTTGTAAAGGTTAAGGTTAGCCCTGTGCTAATTGACCTGACTGTTTAGGTGCCACTCCACCCGTTAAGTGAGCCTATAGTGGTAATCCTTATGCTTGTTAGTCAAGGCGGGGACGTAGGCAATTTGGCCGAACCTCGATAACATATTGCGTGTATTGTTTACTTTTCCACACTTTACTTTTACTGCACGTGTATGTTCATTTGTTGATTGCATAAAATGACCCTAGGTTGTGTAATATTGCTATTAAACCAATTGACCTAGGCGATAATTTTTAAATTCCCAATTCACCCCCCCCCCCTTCCTCTTGGGGTTGCACCAAAGCTAACAAAAGTGATGAAAGAAATAGAAGATCTAAGATCCCAATCCTCTATGGAAAAGGAGAAAGATTTATATATATATATGAACTAGAAAACAAAATCAGCAAAATGTCTCAAAATCAAGAAAATGGTAAAAATATACAAAATTTAGATATCTATGATCTTAAAAGAAAAATTGAGGATCAAACCAAAATCATCTACAATTTCACTAAAGGAAAAGAAAATCCTGATAAAATGATTGGCGCACAAAGAACGTCCTTGGATAAAGAAGGTAGAGGATTTAATGGAGTTAAGGATACGACAAAAAAGAACCTCTACGTGGGGTTCTTTGCAAAAGCCTCCAAAAATTATGCTAGCACCTCTTCAAATGCTTACACTCACACCACATGCTTCCTATATAAGAATAAGGGACATATAAAGTTTGAATGACCATTAAAGAGAATGGGTGTGAAAACTAAATAAGTTTGGAAAGTAAAAGAAACATCTCTTGTTAAACCATCCGGACCCAAGAAAGTATGGGTACCAAGATGAATGACTGGTTCATAAACGATTGACTCCATAGATTTTAGGTATAGGTATTCTCTTATTAGGAGTTAAGAAAGCTAAAATTATGCTAAAATGAAATGGATTAGTAATGACTCAACAACCTCCAGAATTTAAGTTAGACAATCCTAAAAGAGATAAAGTGATAATTATAATTATGCACTGATAATAGACATGCTTAACTCATAAAATATTAGCGACCTTGAAGATCTAATGCATAATATGAAATTCTATATTAACTGTGAATATCATGGTAAATATTTTAGCTATAGCCAAAGGGATGAAAAAGCATAACCTTAGTTGAATTGTTATAAATACTTAAGGTTAAAATGTTTAAAAGCACAACATACGTTGTTATATGCTCATACTTGAGATTTAGAAGATCAAACTAAAAGAGACCTAGTTGATTGATCAATCACTGACGAAACTCACAAAGTGAAAAATATGAAATACAGCTGATTAAAGTATTATAGGTGCAATGAAATTATTCTATACTCACAGCATATGGCTGATTCAAGAAGAAAATTCTCCTTGCTCAATCTATCAAAAATCATTTAATAATACAAGGATATTGAACAAGTTGAAATGTGGCATAAGGATAAATTTTCGAGCTTATTGATGCTAATCATATTGAAACAAATGAAAACGAGAATGATATTGCTGGCCACAATCAAAGGATGAATTATACAAGACTTAATTTAGAAAGTACTAAGATTTGGAAAGCCATATAAATTTTGGGTATTCATATGCAAAAGAATTATGTGAAATCAAAAGAAAGAAAATTTGAAGTAAATTGAACTTTTTGCATAAAAATTTTGATTAAGGAATAAGGATAAGTACTTGAAGATAACAGAAAAGTAAAAAACACTAAGTTGGATTGAAATGTTTGACGCTACTATTTTTTGGCTTAATTCTTTTATTTGTCTCCCTTGAACATCTTAGTTCACATGTTGATGTTGGATTAAGTTATATATTTTTTGGCATAATGAATAAATGATCATGTTATGATTGAAATATATGCTGGCTTATGGACCTTGTTATTGCAATCTAAATGTGAATTATTATTATTTTTTGGTCCTTAGTACTTTTGCATAGTATTTATTTCGATCTATCCTTTTGTTGATATAAAAAGAGGGAGAGAGATTGAGTTGTAAAATTGAAATAACTTGCTAAACATGAGCTTGTTACGATATTGATGATATTGGTATTATTCTTGATGTTGGTATCCATGAACACTTACATGAAATTAATTGATATTTGAGCATGGCATGATAAATTTAAAAGCGTGATTGGTAATCTTGACACCTTCATGAATACATAGTTCATACTTCAAGAATGAAATTCTGAATTTATTGAATATGAAATACATTTCATTTAGGGGGAGTTAAACTTGTTAAATAGTGATATCATGATTTATGTTTGTTGCTGAAAATCACTGAAAATTATGATATACAATCTTTCTCGTGCTACTTTGGGAATTTATTGTCTTTCTTTTTATGCATGATAAATGCAAAGTTTCTACTTTGTGCCTTCACTAGATATATACTTTTTCTTATGGTTGTTCTTTGCCTTAGCATTTATATGTTTTTCTTGGTATCTTACTTTTTTTTTACAGATGTCAAAAGGGGGAGAAGTTTTGGGCAAAAATTGAGCATGGTAATTCATCTTGAATTATGACATGATGTGATATTGAGCTAATCTTGATATATGAGCATGATATTGAAATTGATCGTAAAATCTGATATGCTTATTAAAATTGAAAAATATTGTTAAGTTGATGCTTATAGTAAGGGGGCGCCTTTTTAAGGCTTACTCATTTTTTACTCCTTGTTTGTCATCATCAAAAGGGAGAGATTGTTGGCCTTACAAGGCTTAAAACAAATCAGAGGAGATTAACATATTTGGTAAAGTGATAATGTTTCAGGAAAAAAACATATAAGTTTAAGATCGAATGCTCAAAATGCTCACAAGCCTTATTAAAGGAGAAATCTTATATTTCAAAGACAATCAAATGATAGCTTACCAGATATTGAAGCTCGGATTTAAAAAGAGATGAAAGCTCAAATGAATATTGATGCCCGGATTCAAAGATAGACAACTCTAATGAAGCTTGAAGCATATTGAGACATGAAGTCAAGATGGACTCAAAGACATGGAAAAAGCATGAAGACTTAGTACTTAAAGTGTTTACATTTAAGAAGTCATATATAAGTACTTCATTCAATATCAATATGATTATATGAAGCTCTTTAGGATACATATAGACTTAGAGACCAATTTTTGAAAACCCCGAAAAATGATTTTTAAAGTTACTTTTGAGTTTTTCAAAAATTAAGGATTCAAAGTATTGAAAAATTGAAAATTGTGAAAATTTGGCAGCTCAGCCGACTGACCAAAAAGCCCAATCGACTGACATTTTTTTACTGAATTTCTACTTAGACAGAATGGACCCTATCGACTGACCCTCAACCAAAATAGGCCCAGTTGACTGACCTGCGAAATTTCAAATTTTAAATAGCAACGGGAAATTTCCAAAAATAAGTTTTTGAAATCTAAACATTGTTAAAAGTTGGGAAGCACTCCAAGTAACGTGGGAAACAAGGAATTACTTTCTAAAACTTTATAAATACTCCCTAAACCCAAGGATTTTTACTCATCAAGCAATACAATTAGCATTCAAGCATTATATTCCAAATTCTTCTAAAGCCCTCTCTTGCTCAAACTTTTGCTAAAGAATACTACTGATATTCTACTTATCAAAAGCCTACAGTTCTTGATTTGCTACTGCATTTTTCAATTCTAAGAAAGAACCTCCGGTGATATTCATTCTTAAGCTTCATATTGTCTTTACTTCATATTTGATTTGAAGTATATTTAGTGTTGAATGATTGTACTAATCTGCTCTGGTTTAAGAGTGTCTTTGTACATCGATATTTGTTTCTTATTTTGTAGAGGGTTGAGGTTCTTAAATCATTGTTGGACCAAGTGTGGGGTATCGCTTGGAGAGGAAAGCTCTATCCTATTGAAGGAGTGACCGAGTGTGGGGTATCACTTGGAGAGGGGGCTCCATCCTAGAGGAGGGATTGTAAAAGGTTTGTTCCACCCAGAAAGGAAATGTATAATGGAATCCTTAGGTGGTCTTACCTAAGGCGAGGACGTAGGCTGGGTATAAGCCGAACTTAAAAAAAAACTCTCGCCTCACTCTCTTCCCTACTATCTTTAATTTTTTGTTCATATTAACTATGTGGTTGATTGTTTATTTTTCAATTCATATACACTGTGTGGATTGGATTATAAATAAAAAGAAAATTAATTTGCCTTTAGGATTGCAGAAACCAAAAAGGGAGTACGTTGTTTAATCAATACTAATTGCAGAAACCATAAGGGAATACGTTGATTGGTTAACACCCAATACTCATTAATTGAAAGCTTATTTAAAATCTGAGTTTTGGAAGAGGGTTGAAAATTGATATTGTGTTTTATATTGAGAAATCAAGTTCACTAATACAAGGCTACTCTCAACTACATACATACACTCTACTTTGAGTTACTCAAGGTGCTGTAACTTTGAAAGTATTGTTGGAAACATTGTGGATTGTGTTGTAGTCATCTTGATTGAATTGAATTGAATTGAATTGAATTGCTTGAAGGCATATTCAAATTGGTATGCTCATTCATAATGTTTTTAACTAAGTTAATTTTCTACTGAACTTATAATTGTACAAACAACTTTGCTTGCAAGGTTGCTGAACTTCTTAAGATAAGTTGAAAACGAATTATTAAAAGTAAGCATACTCATTCATTAAGGTTGATAACTAATTTAATATTTTGCTGTATTTATTGTTGTTAATCAATTTTACACATGTAATTATTAAAACTAAAGAGGATTAAGAGATAGTTTAATAAAAAGGATTTAAAGAAAATAATAAAAATCCCAATTCACCCCCCCCCCTTCTTGGGAATACACCTTCTTTTTCAATCCCCTAGAGCATAAGTCCAGCCTTTGAGCCGCACAACCCGTACCATGGGGGAAGTAAATGGTGTGTTAGTCCCAGTGAGTGTCTTTTACACATATTTGTTGATTTATGTAAATGGTGTTATTTGTTCACTAAACTGGTTTATACGGAGGAAGCAAATGCATATTTTTCAACTATTAAGGTGTGAGTACATGTATGTGAATTAAAATGCATGAATGTTTATGGTGAAGTAAAACTCTCCGTCTGAGGGCTTATTGAGTAAGGTTAGTGCCCTGATAAGTATTAGTTGTAGCCTCACCCAATTAAAAAGGGTAAGGTTACCAACAATATCAAAGCAAAGGGGCATTATATGTATGGGCGTGTAATCTCCCCTATCCTTGGTCACACACTGATATTAACTTAATCTACCTTATTTAGAAGTGTCTCACCCCAATATTTAAATCATTTTTCAGGACCATCTCGAGATCGAGTTTAGCAAGCTATGGGGTGGGGTGATAGCTAGTTTTTGTGAGTGTCTACAAGAACTCTACGGTGTTTTAGTGATGTCCTTGGATATGTATAATGGTTGTATGGACTGAATTGGTTTTTGTGTTCTATTATGGTCTGTAATATGGTTATATGGAGACCTTTATGTATAAAGGTGGTTTAGAACTCTGGTTATGTATTTTGGAGAATGTATCATTTATTTCCGCTGCATTTATATAATGAATATGGTATCAAGAACACAGACATCACTAAAGTAGCATCCCAGGCCCCACGTGGCGGGTCGGGGTGTTACAGGTGGTATCAAAGCCTAGGTTTGCTAGGTTCTACAGACTTTGATAATGGATGATTATCAGAGTATAGGTTGAGATAAGATGAGGATAAAAGTGGGTAGATTAGGTGAGTCTTGGTCTAGAAGCTTAGAGATAGTGATCCTTTGACGGTCTTCTATGTTTTTCCTAGAATGACTATTTCAGAAAAACCATGGTAAATCCATCGACGGTTTCGTTTCTAGGTTGAGAGACTGGAACTTGGAAACTTAAATAGGAATGTTACGTTAGATGAGCATGTGTTTAGTCCCGATGTTGTGATTAGAGGCCAATACTTAAATATGACTAAGTGCATGCAAGCAATAGAGGGTATTATGGTTTGCATGAGGCAAACCATCAACGATTTTCTTCAAAAAAGGCCTCTGTAATTCAAGTTTTTCGTCGACGATTTTGGGACCCTCTAGAAAAATCATTGACAATTTTGTGGCGGGATTGTGTAAATGATTCTTTTTTACTATGAACTCATATGTTATATTACTTCTTCGTTCAATACTTGCATGGAATTTCTAAGTCGGTTTTTATCCTATCTTCATGATGGATTCTAGGGGAAAGGACCTTCTTGTTGGAGGGGATAATCATGTGGAGACTTCGAATGAGAATGATGTCGATGCCTCGACAGTGTTGCGAAGTATAGCGTGGTAGGCTAGGAAGGAGAAATGGAAAGACTCTAGAGAGCAGGATCAGCCACCAGTTGATCGGGGCTTCACTTTTGTGCAGTTTACCCAGTCGAATCCACCGACATAAATCCTTTCAGCAATTTAGGCAAAGAATTTACTTTTGGAGGGTAGCCAAGGACACCTTGCATTTATAAAAGAAGCACCAAAGCAGGGGCTTAAGCTGGAGGATATGCCAGTGATAAGGGAGTTCTAGGATGTTTTTGATTACGCATCTAAATTATGTAATTAGGTGTTTTCAATCATGCATTAAAGATTTTATTTTTAATTAAATGCTTAATTATGTTCAGTAATTTAACATTGAGCTTGAATTACAATATTTGGATCATTACTCGATATTTTACGAATTTTTGGTAACTTATTATTGTAGGAAAATTTTTAGACAATAAAGCGGAGATTAAAAATGTACGTGCATGTACGTGAGTAAGAGTTCAAATCAAGGTCAAGTGCATGAAGCCAAATATCAAAAACTGGACCATGAGCCACATGCCTGCAAATGACGAGCCATGCACGCAGTTGTTTGAAGTCATGTGTGTGTGTGTGTGTGTAAAAATTGAAGAATCCATGCTATGCAATATGATAATTTTTGAACTTAAAGGAGACATAAAAGAGAATTGGGTTCCATAAGAGAAGACTATGTGGGCTTCATGCACATGAATCTGTGTCATACAATGAAAAGTGGGCAACAATCCAAGTTCAAAATTCGCTAGGAGACAGTTTGAATGTATTTCAGTATTTTAATCGTAACTTTTTCATCTGATATATGATTGATGTGAACCAAGTGTCATTTGAAATCTTACTAAGATATCTACAATTCATTGTGAAATAGCCTTTTGCTAATTCGAACGTTTACTAGATTGAAAGTGGGCTTGAAAGTGAAGTTGTTGCACTGAGTTGTGTGTAGTGTTTAAGGAAGAAAGGAGTCTTAGGCCACCAAAAAAATGGCTCATGCACCTATCTCAAGAGGAGACATGGCTAGGGCAAAATATTAGATGGGGGAATAGGATATTTTATGGAGGAGGAGGGTTTATGGGGGAAAAGAGAGTAGCAAGAGGCGGCGATGCGCAAGATAGCAGAAGACTCTCGGCCTCTCTCAGATTTTCAGCTATCTCTCTCTCTCTTCTCTCTTCTCCCTTACTCTCTCATCTCTCTCTTTCTTTTATTTCAATTTTGTTAAAATTAATTTTATTGTTAAGTTTATTCAAAGTTTGAATTAATTTTTGTTTAAAAATAGTTTGTTTAATTTGAGAACTTTCTTTTTATTAGATAAATTTCTATTTAAATCTCCATCTCTCTCTCTCTTTCTCTCTCTCTCTCTCTCTCTCTCTCTCTCTCTCTCTCTCTCTCTCTCTCTCTCTCTCTCTCTCTCTCTCCTTCTCTCTCTCTTACATTTAAATTCTCGTTTGAGCATTATTATTGTTAGTTTCAATTTGTCTTTAGGTGTTTTTATTATTAAAGTTGGTGTTTTTATTTAAAGTGTATTCTTGCTTGGGTTTACATTTAAAGTTAATATTTTTATTTAGTTGATTGCAGGGTTTAGTTCTTTCATTATTCTGGCATTGAATCTAGTATTTATTTAAGTCATTTCATGCATATTTAATTTTTAGTTAAAATTTAAATTCTATTGCAAAAATCTCTAAAATCTCAATAAACTGAATTTAAACTATGTTTAGTAAATTTTTATTTTCTTAATTTCTTTTGGAATTATACAAGTTTGGAAGTAAAATGCATTCCCTGAGAAGAATGTCAGTTTTTTTGGCGCAGTTGCCAGGGAGTGTCAGTTTTAGTTTCAAATTAATGTTTTTCCCGTCATTTTAATTTTTCTCATGAAAAAAAAAAAAGAATTGAGCTTTGAAGAAAATATGGATGCACTTGCAGCACGCAAGCTTATGGATTTTTCACAACCAACATACACCACTGCACCATCTTACACTGTTTTTCCTAATGACGAACTTAACTTCATAATACAGCGTGGGAGGGCGTCATTGATACCTCAGTTCTACAAGACGGAATCTGAGTGTCCCTATCGGCACCTAATAGAGTTTGAGTTGACTTGCAATATTTTTTTTTCTCTCGTGCTAAAGCTGATGAATTTACTAGACTTCGTTTACTTTTTGCCTCTTTGAAGGATAGGGTAAAGATGTGGTTTAATTCTTTGAAACCTAACTCTATCTCTAATTTGGCTGATATGGAGCATGAATTTCTGCATAAGTTTTTTCCCTCACAGAGAACTCAATTTTTGTAGGAACAGATCATTTAGTTTATGCAGAAGGGGGATGAAACCTTTCGGGCTTGCTGGGAGAGGTTCAAGGATTGCTAAGAACTTGTCCACATCACGAGTTTGAATCATGGAGGTTAGTCAATTATTTCTATACAGCTCTTATTCATGATTGCAAACACTTTGTCCAGACCATGTGCAATGGAGAACTATTCAGCAAAGAACCAGATCAGGCACTATCATTCTTGGATTACTTAGCTGAAAGTGTCCAACAATGGACTACACGATACGATCAGGCACCCATGGCAGTACAACCTATCGGCGCAATTAGTGGTGGAGATAAAAATGAGCCAACATATTATCTAGACACTCTTCCGCCTCAATATCAGCCACAACAGATCCCTTAGAGCTGTGCACCATCAGGATTTCAATCTAATGCAGCACCTGCTCCACCGGAGAAGTCTCTTAAGCATGCTTTCCAGTAGTTCATGCAGATTCAAATCACAACTAACAATCAGTATACTTGGCCTATAAATGAATTGTGACACCTAATGCGATGAGCACGCAGTTGGATATCTTAGAAAAAGGGGAATTTCTAGTAGAACCTCAGCCTAGTCCTTAAGAATACCAACAGCAACAGCAACAAATACATAATGTTTCTCTTGAGATAGCGGAGGCCATTGTCACTTTGAGAAGTGGGATAGAACTTTCCCAACCTGAGATGCCCATCGACAGATAACCAGTTGTCCTTGCACTTGAAGTTACGGCTGAGTCAGAGGAAGTTAATAAAATATCAAATGAAGCGAGTCTAGAAGTGAAGAAGTCCGTTAATGAGGAGAGCAAGACTAGTAAAGAGTACCAACCTATGGTAGCTTACCCTCAGAGATTGATAGCCATAAAACCATCATTCTCTATTGGACTAAATGTCAATGAGCGCAATACTGAAGCAAATCCCCATAGTGGTAAGGTGATGGGTACACCCGATAAGGAGGGTGAGCAGACTTGTGAGAATTTAACTTTTAAGGAACTAGGTAAAATTTTTAATGTTGATGCTTCTGAAGAATCAAAGGTAACTGCTTTGATAACTTTTCCTTAAATACGGGTTCTTAAAGAAGTGAAATTCCTGTAAAATATACTGAATAATGATCCTTTCTTGTTAAAACAAGGAAGGCAGTCTACACATGTTTTTTCTGGTACCTTAGAACGTATTGATTTATTTGAGGCTAACTTTTGTGTAGGTAACAAGACAAATTAGTTGTGGCGACTCAAATTTGGAGACTCGCCGGTTCAATTAATAGATCTGCACCCACTAGATGAAATTCTTCCAGAGCCTCTGCTAGATAGACTGTGATGTTTTTCTTTCCCTTATTTTCATTTTAATTTACCTTATTTTATTTAATTTTCAGGTAGATTTTTCTATAGTTTTAGTTTTTCTTTTCCATTACTTCTCCATTCAGGTATGCTCTACTTCTCTCGTGCACATCTTCCCTATCTCCCATATGCTTTCACATTAAGGACAATGTTCCACTTTAGTCAGGGGGGTGTTGACCTTATAGGTCGCACCCAGTTTTGATAATGACAAATACTCAAGTATTTGATGATTGTCAAGTGTTTGTGAAGGTTTAAATGGATATCCCAAGGAAGGACACTTGAAGCAACTAAAAGACCCTGAAGACCTTTTAAATTTGTAATTGTAAATTCAATATGTGTAATATGGGTTTGTAATAGTAACTTAGGATGTGGTCTATATTTACTTTACCTGCACATCATGCATATAGGATATATGGTAAGTTCAATAAGACCATAGCACGACTCTAGGTACCAAAACTCACACATATCATATAACATATAGGAGTGCTAAATTTTGTGCCTTAAATTTGAACAAATATCAGGATTTTGAGAGAGCTCGGGTGACCAAACCCCTGGAGTTCAAAACTCCTCGAGCACCCAAAATGTTGGCCAGTCAACAATTGACCAGAGCTCTCGGGCGACCGACCTATTATGCGGTTATCTTCCACAGGCGCCTGAACCCCTTCAAAGGGACAGTCCACCAACTCGGATGATTGACTGTTTTAGTTAAAAAAGGACCCCAGGCAATTGAACACATGGATTCGAGCCACCGAATATAGGACCGGGCACCCAAAGTCACGAAGCAATGCTACTGACTTTGATTCGGGTCTCCAAACAAAAAACCGGGCGACTGAACTTAGTTAAATAAAATTTATTACTGGGTTTTGTCGAGTGACTGAACCTCAATTCAGCCACCTAAACCTCATCCAGTTAAAATTAATTTAACCGCAGTAAAATAGGGTTAATTTGGGCTGATTGTATTTTAACCATTTGGGACTTTGTTAATTATTCCCAACATGTCCCAACCGGTTATATTTTTACCCCTGGCTATAAATATGAGTTCATTTGCAAGATTAGCAAATAGATTAGCCAAAATATCCTCTCTTTTGAAAAATACATCTTTTGGCCAAATACTCTCAAATCTCCGTTCATTTGATATCTTCTGAGATTGTGTGAACATTTCTAGAGTGCTTAAGATTGCTATAGTTTGCTAGAAACTCCCATTTGAGTGATTGATTGCTATATTTCTTTTGGGTAGTTTTAGCTTAGGTTTATCCCACAGATTTGCATATTATAAATCTTGTGTGGGGATAAACCAAGTAAGCTTAGGATATTTGCATCTTTTTTGCAAGTGTCCAATAGCTTGATTTTTGTTGTGCAAAGATTTCTCAAACAAGCAAGTATTTTCAAACTAGTGTTGTGTTTTTTCATTGAGGAAAACTCTTTTGAACTAGTTTGATTATCTGATTCGCATCTTTGGAATACTAATTTGCTATTGAACTACTTTTTTTAGATTCCAAGATATTACTTGTGTTGAACACTCTTGAGCATCATACTGATTATATTGTGTTGAGTGTTGATTGCACAAAACTTGCATCACTAAGCTTACACTATATCCATGTTATTGACGTGTATGTAAATGTGCATATTTGGGTATATATCTGCTTTACGTGAAAGCACTACTTCTGTACCATTTATTTGAGAGAATACGGTTGTATTTCCAGGCGTGACCTAAGGGGGCGGTAATCCAACCCGGTAAGGATTGGTTGTAAAGGTTGAGGTCAGCCCTGTACTAATTAACCTAGTTTGTTTAGGTGCCGCTCCACCCGTTTAAGTGAGCAATTATAGTAGTAATCCTTGTGCTTGTTAGCAAAGGTGGGGACGTAGGCAATTGGCTGAACCTCGATAACATTTCTACGTGTCACTCTTATTTTACTACTTTCTGGTGTATGTGTTGTTAATTAAATTGCTTTATTTAATTTCTAGTATATATTTACATTACTTGCACTAGATTGATCATAGGGTTGTAAATATACTGCTGTTAGGAGATTTACCTAGGACATAAATTTTAAAAGTACCAATTCACCCCCCCTTCTTGGGATCACGGTAAAGCTATCAGGGGGTGATAATTTGCATGTGATATTGTGCATGTCTACTCGTCTACTTGCTAGGTTTTGTATTAATTAATAAAAAAATAAAATAAATAAAAAATAAAGAAATAAAGAGTATTGAGGAGTTACACTAACTTATGCCAAGATTAACACTGACTTATACCCTTCACATAATTGCATATAACCTAAGAATTACACACTTAAGTTATTTATGTGTAAAAGTATTCATTACCAGGTTGATTATTTAGCCAACCTTGTAGGAGAAAATTAAAGCCATTTAGATAAGAGATGCGGAGTTGATGAAACTTGTGGAGAAAGTACAAAGTGAGCAGCAACAGGACTTCAATGTTTCTAAGGATGGAGTTCTCAGATTTCATGCTAGATTGTGTGTACCTAATGATGCGGAGAATAAAAAGACATTTCTAGAGGAGGCACATCGCTCTCTCTATACTATTCATCCGAGAAGCGCGAAGATGTATAAAGATTTGTGAGAATCCTTCTGGTGGAGTAACATGAAGAGAGAGATTGCCAGATTTGTATAATAGTGCCTAACATGTCAGCAGGTAAAAGTAGAGCACCAGCAGCAAGTAGAACTACTTCAACCACTTGATATCCCCAAATGGAAGCGGGAGCATATCTCGATAGACTTTGTATCGGGGTTGCCTTTAATGGTGCATTAACAAAATGCCATCTGGGTAATAGTGGATCGGCCAGCGAAGACTGCGCACTTTGTTCTAGTTAGAGTCAGTTATTATATAAATAGGCTACTAGAGCTTTATGTGCAGGACATTGTATGTATTCATAGCGTCCCATTTTTCATTGTTTCAGATCGAGATCCACGGTTCACCTCTTGGTTCTAGAAGAGTTTGCAGGATGCCTTGGGATCTTAACTCACTTTTAGTACCGCGTTTCACCCACATATGGATAGGTAGTCTAAGAGGACCATTCAGATTCTAGAGGATATGTTGCGGGCATGTGTGTTGGATTTTGGGGATAGTTGGATTCCCTATCTATCACTCGTTAAGTTTGCTTATAATAACAGTTATCAGGCCAGTATCGAGATGGCACTAAATAAGGCTTTGTATGGTCACTGGTGCCAATCTTCATTGTACTAGGATGTGGTAGGCGAGCAGAAAATTTTTAATTTTTTTACCGGAACTAATTCAACAGACCTCTACAAAAGGTCGAGCATATTAGGGAGAGGATTAAAATAGCTCGGAGTCAGCAAAAGAGTTATGCAGATACTCACTAACGGGAGTTAGAGTTTGAGATTGGTAATATGATATTTTTAAGGTCTGCTCCGATGAAAGGGGTGATGAGGTTTGGGAAGAAAGGCAAGTTGAGTCCTAAGTACATTGGGCCATTTGAGATCCTGGAAAGCACTAGTCCGGTTGCCTATCGAGTGGCATTACCCCCAGCGTTGTCTAGATTTCATGATGTTTTCCACATGTCGGTGTTGAGGAAATATGTCCTAGATCCTTTGCACATGATAATTTATAAGCCTTTGGAGATTGGGGTTGCTTTTGCATGCGAGGAGGTACCAATTCAGATTTTAGATCGAAAAATACAGGAGCTGCATACTAAGGAAATACTATTAGTGAAGGTGCTATGACGTAATCATGCAGTTGAGGAGACTTCTTGAGAATTAGAAATGGAAATATGCCAGAAGTACCCAGAGCTTTTCAGAGAGACTCAGCACAAGACAGATCAATATGGTGGCACAGGTAAGCATTTATTTTGTATGCAGGTTAGTAAGGTAGGGTTTTATGATTTTATTAGTTGTTTACGGTTTTTGTATATGGATGGTCTTTGGGAGAGTTTTTTATGGTATTGTAATCTCCCAAGATGTTGTGTGTAAGCATGGTATTCCTCCTCTATAAGTGAGGGTAGGCAATAAAATTGGGATAGAGCCGCTATATAGGTGGCTACCGACCCTTCTGTACAGATGGATTGTGAGTTAAGGATGTGATCGGTAACAGTTAGCAAATTTCATGGATGAAATTTTTATAAGGGGGGAGATTGTAGGAACCAAAACCCAAAAAATAAAATAAAATAAATACGAAAGAGAGAAATAAAGGAAAATAAAGGAAAAAGAAGGAAATTGGTTGGCATAACTCAAACTGTCGATGGTTTTATAGAGCTTGGGAAAAATCATCGCTGGTTTCAATCATCAAAGGAGGGTCAACTGCCAAACCGTCGACAATTTTGTAAGGGCAGCGAAAATCGTCGACGGTTTTCCTACGAGTTTACTTACTTAAAGGCTAAGCAATGTATATTTTTTTCACAACTTCAAAATTCTCTCTCTCTCTCTCTCTCTCTCTCTCTCTCTCTCTCTCTCTCTCTCTCTCACACACACACACACACACAGGGTTTTTGGACTAACTCTCTCTCTACTCTCACTCTTTTGTGACCCTCTCTTTCCCGTAGGCTCACCCGGATCCCGTGATCACTCTCTGACGACTCTCCTCTCTTTTCTTAGCTTATCGGTTCATTTTTGGTAGCGGATCGGAAAGCTAGGGTTTTTGGTTTCGGAACATTAGTAGTCTATTTTTCAGGAAAAGGTAAGGGGATTAAGTTAAGTTAGGCTTTTATCAAATTTGAACTGATTACACTACTTTATATATATATATATATATATATATATATATGTATGTATGTATACTTATGATTTCAAAGGTTATTTCGAAAACCAATCATTCAAAATGAACTTTACAAACATAGGATATATGATACAATATTTTGAAGAAAATGAACGGTGGAAAGTTTGGTTTTATCATACGAACTTCATATACAGTGCTTCTTGGTTGTTTAAATGACTATGTTCAAATATGAAAATCGTGTGGCAAGTGAATAATCGGTATGGTTTATTGTGTAACTGAATTTGGGTATTGTTGTGAAAATACTGAATTGTTTGTGAAAATATTGGAACTGCCTTTGCAAAATACTGGGATTTGATATGATGGCTAAGGGCCGGATTTTATTTAACGGCTGTGAGTCGGGTTTTTTTTTACAACCGTGGGCCGGATTTTACTTGACGACCGCGGGCCGGGTTTTATTAAATGGCAGGTTTTGTACGAAATGAGTTTATAATACATTTTTTATTACCGAAATTGTATGATATAATTTAAGAACCTTGAGGACTAGCTGTATTGTGAGCACGGTATCGTTGCTAGGGAATTATTATTTGACCTTGTGCGCCCTTAATGTATTGACAGGTGTAGGGTGGTTTTAGCCGATTGGCCTGCGTAACGATGAAGCACCTTTCCTGGGTTCCGGATCAGGAAGTGATAACACGATCAGACCTGCAACCGGGTTGTGGAATCATGTAGATGCACTTGTAGATGGTTACTTTGACTGTGTCTAGGTTGATCCCCCAGGGCATATGTCCAACCTTCGGGCCGCACAATCGGTGTGTTAGTCCCAGGGAGTGTCTTTTACACATATTTGTTGATTTATGTAAATGGTGTTATTTTTTCATTGAACTGGTTTATATGGAGGAAGCAAATGCATATTTTTCAACTATAAAGGTGTGAGTACATCTATGTGAATTAAAATACATGGATGTTTATGGCGAAGTAAAACTCTCTGTCCGAGGGCTTACTGAGTAAGGTGAGTGCCCTGATAAGTATTAGCTATAGCCTCACCCAATATAAAAGGGAAAGGTTACCAACAGTATCAGAGCAAAGGGGCGTTATATGTATGGGCGTGTAATCTCCCCTATCCTCAAGAACTCTTGCTTATAAATGTTTATGTGTATGTAAATATATAATCTGCATGTGTTTTCTCAATTGATGTTGATTTACAAAAAGCTATATTTTGTATACATTAAAACTCATGCTGGTCACACACTGATATTAACTTAATCTGCCTTACTGAGAAGTGTCTTATCCCAATATACAAATCATTTTTTAGGACCATCTCGAGATTGAGTTTAGCAAGCTCTGGGGCAGGGTGATAGCTAGTTTTTGTGAGTGTCTGCAAGAACTCTAAGGTGTTTCAGTTAGGTCTGAAGTCCTCGGATGTGCATAATGGTTGTATGGACCGAGTTGGTTTTTGTGTTGTATTATGGTCTATAATATGGATATTTGCAGACCTTTGTGTATAAAGGTTTTTTAGAACTCTAATAATGTATTTTGGAAAACGTATCATTTATTTTTATTATATTTATATAATGAATATGGTATCAGGAACACAGACGTCACTAAAGTAGCACCCCAGGCCCCATGTGGTGGGTTGGGGCGTTACAGAGGAAGTTTGGATAAATCAAGAGGTTGACTAGCCTACATTAAGGATGTTTGGTTGTCTATCTTATGCTCACATTCCTCGGGAGCTTCAATCGAAGTTTGACCCTAAATCCAAGCTAGAGGTGTATTTTAATTAGCTATGAAAAGGGGTTAGAGGGTTCAAGTTATAGAATCTGGAGAATAATAAGGCATTTATGAGCAAAGATGTAGTGTTCGATGAGGCATCAATGTTGAGATACAAACAATATGGACAAGGTAGTAAAGTTGACAAGAAGGAGCTAGAGGTGTAGGTCCATCTTGGTAAACTTCAGGAATAGCAACCAAAGGTGCCCTTGGTTAAGTGACATGATCAGCGGCAAATAGATAATCACGATGTAGCTACAAATGAATCCAAACACATTTCCCATGCATAAAAGAGATATGGTTTTGAGGATATATTCTCCTTTGCTCTGGTTAGTGGCAGTGGAGAACCATATTCTTTCTAGGATGCAGTTTTTAGCCTAGAAATAAATAGATAGATGTAAGATATGATGGAAGAGGTTGAGTCTTTACATCAAAAATGGACTTGGGAGTTGGTGGAACTTCCTAAGGGGAAGAAGAAGTCTGATGCAAATATGTATTTAGGAAGAAAGATGATATTTCAAAAAGATTCTGTAAATGATTCAAGGCTAGACTAGTAAAAAAAGGATACTTTTGGAGGAAAGGGATAGAATTTGATTAGGTATTTTCTCCAATTTTCTGGCATGCCACCATTCGGGTTTTATTGGCCATGGCAACTCAATTTGGTTTGGAGTTAGAGCAGTTGAATGTTAAAACAACATTTCTTTATGGTGACTTAGAAGAGCAAATTTTTATGGAGCATCTAGAAGGTTTGACGAAACCTAGGAAGGAGAAGTATGTTTTCATATTGAAGAAATCATTATATGTCTTGAAGCAATCACTAAGGTAGTGGTACAATCACTTTGATTCATACATTATAAGTGTTGGATATACCCGTTGTGTGTATCATTGTTGTGTTTACTTTAGAAGTCTATTTTATGATTCATTTATCTTTCTACTATTATATGTTGATGATATGTTGATTCTACAAAGAATATCTATGATGTCAATGGTTTAAATTCCTTATTTAGTAAGGAATTTGAGATTAAATATCTTGGTGCTGAAAATAAGATCCTTAGGATGGAAATACAGATGGACTGGAAATGTCAAAAGCTTTGGGTCTCTCAAAATAATTACATAGAGAAGATGTTGGAAAGATTTAACATGAGCGATGCTACGCCAATGCCTACCCCTTTGGCAAATCATTTCAAACTATCTTTAATACAATGTCCACAATCATAGGAGGATATAAAGGAGATGTCAAGGATACCATACGTCAGTTTAGTGGGTTGCTTGATGTATGCTAAGGTTTTTACATGTCTAGATTTTATACATGCAGTTAGTATGGTGAGTAAGTTTGTGGCAAATCTAGGAAAGGAACATTGGAGTGCTTTGAAATGGGTCCTCAGGTACTTCAAAGGCACTGCAAAAATTTTGTACAGAACATGATTCATCTTTAGTACAAGGATTCATTGATGCAAATTATGTAGGAGATTTGGATGATAGGAGGTCCACTACAAGTTATGTATTCACAATAGCAAGTGGACCTATTTGTTGGAAATTCATGTTACAATCAGTTGTTTCATTATCTATCGCTAAGGTAGAGTACATGGTAATGGCAGAGGCTACAAAAAGGCTATGCAGTTGAAGGAATTGGTAACTGAAATTGGCATAGAGCAACAAACTATTCATTTGCATTGTGACAATCAAAGTGATATTTACTTAGTAATGAATCAAGTCCATGATGCCAAAACAAAGTACACTGTAGGTAGATATCACAAGACATGTGAGTTGATTGGTACCAATGAGATTCAATTGGTTAAGGTGGCTACACAAAAAAAAAAAAATGCAATTGAATGTTAACAAAGCTTGTTACTAAGGAGAAGTTCTTGTATTGCTTGAACTTACTCCATATTGCTAGTTGTTGAATCAATATATGCAATTTCATATGAAGGTACAGGTCTGAAAGCTCCAAGAGGGTGAATATTTGTCAAGGTAGAGATTATTAAGTTATGACTCATATCCAGAGGGGTTATCAACTTGAAGTCAGTTACAAATGGGAGGGATTAGGGCCCCTTATGCCTCAATGCACATAGCCTCCTTATCTACTTAAACTAGGCCCAATGGGGGATGCCCCACCCTCGGTGGTACGATATAGTACGTAAGAGCCAAGGCGCAATGTAATTTTATTATTAGATGAGAGTATTTGAGGTTTTCATACAAGGCAATATATACATACTATAGCCAAGTGTTGAAACCCTATGGACAATTTTCATTTGACAATAGTAGGAATTACATATGGGATCCATGGACATAGGCACATTGTCGAACCACATAATTTTATTGTTCTTCTTCTCTCTTTTGATTTTCTCTATTTTCTATATTGTTGTGTGTGTGTGTGTGCATAATCTTAAAGCATGATTACACAATAGAAAGAGAAACAAAAGTAAATATTTTAAGAGTAAAAATCTCAAAATAGGGTACACATAAGATATGCATGAAGAGCACAATGAATAAAGTTTGAAAACTCACTCAAATGGTAGATATGGATTAGAAAGGCATAAAAAAAATTGTTAGAACTAATAGGTACTAATATTGGCAAGAGGTTGTACAAACTAGGAATCTAAGTACAGTGGTAGCTAGCAAGGTTTGTGGAGATGCTCATGAGCTTAAAAAATGTAACAATGGTGGTTTTGGACCAAAAAGTTTTCAGTTTTTTAGATATCATGGCATGTTAATTACCCCCCCTAATTGACATTAAGGGATGAATTGATTTCACAATGATCAAGAATTAACATGTATTGTTAAACACAAATTCATTGAAGGGAAATTAATGAAGACAACTCCTCGATTGCTTTTAAAACTCAAATAAGAAATTAAATAGCTATAGAATTATTTATCACAAAATTATGCACAAAGGATTACATCATCGACCATGACTAAATAGGAGTTGGCCAAGTAAATGGGACTTAACCTGTTAAAGAAAATTTAATAAATAAATAAAGACTGACTAAAGCATAATATTACAAACCAACATGTATCGATTATTAATCAACAAAGCAAAATTAGTCCACAACAATTTTTTATTAGGTCGGCTCAATCCTCTAAAAAGTTTGATCTTTATCTTTGAAAGAGTCTTAAACTCAAACAATTCATTAAAGATGAGATATTAATTAGAATCATTACCCCCAACAAATAAATATAAATTTACCCTCACTTTACCTTAATTAACTAATATTTTCTCTTGCCCCTTTACATTTCTTTCTTTCTCTTTCTATATCTCTAGACACCTCTCTTTCTCTCTATATCCTTCTTTCTGGTCTAATCTCTATTCTCTAATATTATAAAAGAGAATTTTTTTGGTGTCACTTTTCCAATAAATAAATATATATATATATATATATCCTATATAATTAAATATTTTATTTAAAAAAAAATATTTATGATTGAGTATATAAATATAAAAAAAAAAATAACCCCTTCAAAAAGAGACATTATTTGAATTTTTAATATTTACCTAAAATTTTCCTATCATTGCCCGTAACTATCTAAAATACCCTTATGATTTATCATAATTACTCTTTTAAATAAATTTAAATACCATTCAACTTTTAACAATTTTTACATGCTCTCATACCACTTGTTAGGACTAGAGTGGATCATGGGTGCTTATACACATGGTTGGGCCCAAGACCCAATAGGCTTAAACTTTTGGGTCAAGTTGGTGCTCACTCATATGTATCAAGCCTACCTATGGGCTCCTTCGGTCCTAACAAGTGGTATCAGAGTTTGGCTTTGTGATGGGAACTGCCAAGTTTGAGAAAGAAAAATTCATCGGGAAAAATGACTTTGAGTTATGGAGGATTAAGATGCATTCCATCTTGGTACAGCAAGGGCTTGAGGAGGCCCTTCTTGGAGAAAAGAAGGGGGCTTCCACTTCACAAGAGGGGAAACCAAGTTTACCTTCCACCAATAAAGTGGAGCCCGAAATTCTCCAAAAGACACACAGTGTCATTATCTTGTCCCTAGGAGACAAAGTACTTAGAGAAGTTGCCAATAAGGATACAGCAGCTGGGGTTTGGATAAAGTTAGAAAGTTTGTACATGACAAAGTCCCTAGCAAACTGACTCCATAAGAAGATCAGACTTTATACCTTTAAAATGAACCCTGCAACATCTATGGATGAACATTTAGATAAGTTTAATAAAATTATTTTTGGATCTTGCTAAACTTGGTGTACAATTACCTTTAAAATGACTCCAAGCAATTCTTTTATTAAGTTCTCTTGATTTTATCTATGATAATCTTAAAAAAAACTATGATGTATGGGAGAGATGGCCTAACTTTAGAAGATGTGCAAACTGTTTTGCACTCTAGGGAATTGTATACCAAGTTTGAGTCCGAAACAGGGTCAGGGGAAGGGCTAAATGTGAGAGGTAGGTCTGAAAATAGGGACAAGAAAGGAAAAGGCAAGAAGTCTAGATCAAACTCTAAAAGCAAAACACTAAAGTGTTTTGCCTGCCATAAGGAAAGGCATTATAAGAAGGACTGCCTTGAAAGAAAAAAAGGCTGCCAATGCCACCACCTCTAAATCAAAGGATAAGACAGCTGTAATTTTAAATGGATATGATAGTGCAGAAGTGTTGAACATCTCTAAGAAAGATTCGGAAAAATATTGGATATTAGATTCAGGATGTTCATTCCACATGTGTCCATTGAAAATTGGTTTGAGTCATTTACATGCTTAGAAGAAGATCATGTTTTCCTAGGAAACAATAAGTCATGTAAAATACAGGGTATTAGGACGGTGAAATTTCTAATGCATGATGGGATTGAAAGAGTGCTAAGAGAATTGGGCTTACTCTCATAAGGGAGATGGTTTCTGTTCAAGGGGGAGCGGTTGGAACTCACAAGTAAGGGTGAGATTGTTGAGAATTCCACTTGTGAGTTTTCTCCACATTAAAAAATTAGAGTGGATCATGTGTGCTTATATACATGCTTGAGCCCAAACCCAGCAAGCTTAAGCTTTTGGATCAAGTTATTGTTCATCCATGTGTATCAAACTCACCCATAGACTCCTCCCATCTTAACAATATATATATATATACATAAACAATACGCTTATGATGCATGACCATGGTTCGCTCATTAAATTTTCGTCCCTCCATTCTGTCTTCCTCCTGAAAACTATACGTGAGTCTTTGGGAACCACAAATTAAATGGCGCAGACAGGTTTCCGTCAGTGTCAAGGAAGAGGGCCTACGCAGCTCTGATTACGCCAATGGGTATGGAGTGGTGTATTGTGAGCACTCACTCTGTGATAAAGATATTAAACGATGAGTGCGACGTTGACACTTCCATTCAGCCTAATTGGCTGACCGCCATTGCAATGGCAGAGGATGATTAGTTCTCTCATGTGTTTACACAATTTAACTTGTTTATGGTGGAAAGGAAATGAATGCTTTTCAAAAATCTCATTTCCATAATTGATTTTTTCTTTGTCCATTTCCTCTTCCACCCCACTTGGCTGAGGTAGTACAATTTTCGTACATAGATAATATATAATAAAAAATTAATCTTTATTACTTTCCAATATTTTTCTTTAAAAAATAGTATATTCAAAGATGTGAGACTCGCAATGTACCCCATAAGAAAATTTAAATCAAATTTTATAACTTCTCATTATTTTTTTAAGTGTCCCCTATTTAATTTATAAAAAATTAAATTTAAAAATGTGAGGCACACATTTGGTAAGTGCCCACAACTAAAGGATCTCCAATACTTTTACTAGAGGAGCAACCATTGGCTCGGCAAACCCTCAATCCATGCCAGTGAGTCGCATATTCTCCATTTATCCATCCCTACGAGGCAAGGGAGCAAGTATACTCTTATGGTATAATCACTAGCACGAGAATGAAATGGCGCCCTAGCAGAGTAGTGGTTAAGATACAACTCGCACTAACGCTAAGCATCCTAAGATTGATGGAAAAGGTAGCCCAACTAACCCATCCTTTTAGTGATTGTGATAAAGAGCAAACTCACTGGACCTAACCCACCAATCATCATCTCATCTAAAGCAAAGGAAAAAGAAATGTCTTTCCTTCCCAACTCGTTGCCCCAACTGCCTATCTACTCGCACTTATAGCTTTTGATCGAAGGTTAAGAGCGTGCTCCACCAAAAAAAAAAAGTAGTCTCCCATGTCAATGGAAATGTGAATTTCCTTGTTGTCTTTAAATTTAGAATAAGGTTAAGAAAGAACAATACATGCTTTTGGAGTTACTACTAATTCCAACTACTAGTTGTGAGCACATACCGAAATGCGTGTCATATATTTTTAAATTTATAACTCTCGTTTAGAAAATAATGGAAACTTAAAGAGATTCGTCTAAATCTTTTTACATATTTTTTATTTTTAAGAGATAATGAGAAGTACAAAAGAAAAAGAAAATTTATTAAAATTTATTAAAATTTTAAATTTTAAATAATTAATTAAATTACTTATATATCCATTAAATATTGTAATTATAAGATAACTTATAAACAATATTTTTGAAAGGTAATTTTAAAAAATTGAAAATCACATATAGTTCTCTTAATTAATAGTAGAGATATCAAATAGTTTAGTCTTAAAAGTTTATTGCCATTCACAAATAGACAACTAATAATAATATTTTTGAAACACGGATACATAAAATTTTGACAAATTGATTTTAATTTTAAAATCTTAAAATGTATCCATAACTCTTCATATCTCTTTAAAAAAAAATTGATAAATTAATTATAATTTTGAATTCCTAAAATATTTCCACATACAACTTGGTGTCTCGTCAAGGGTCTCAAAGCATGACATGATTAATGCCCCTATTTAGTATATTATTAATTAAAGCAGGAAATATAATTTCCAATTAACATTTTGTATTATTTTTAAAATTCTCTCATTGATACATAAGCAATTTAACAAAATATTTCTAATTTTAAATTACAAAACAAAAATGTTTATAACTAATTCCCAATATCTTTATAATTTTCCACTATCTCTATAACTTTTCTTTCCTTAAAAACTAATAATTTTAAGATTATAGAATAGTCTCTGCAATTAACAAGTATATATAACATAAAGTGACAGTCTCTAAAACATTTCTTGAAAAAAATTAAAGAGTCAATTTTTTAGCATCAACAAACTTTAAAATTTTCAAGTGTTAGTATTCTTTTAAGTCCATCGAGAGGCTCATTAATCTTCAATTAGATAATAAAAGTCAGAAAGTGTTGCGGTGATCAAGTTGCTTGGTTTACTAATGTCGTTAGTATGCATCTTGGGATTTCCCAAGAAGCTTATGTGAGACTGGTGGGGTCATAGTTAGTGAATATTGATTGATCACAAAATTTCTAGTTTTGGTCGTCATCAATGAGCATTCACAAGAGAATTAGTATCTACCATTGCTTTCCAACTAAGTTTATAAACAAACATATTCTTCATTAGCAGCTTAAATTCCACAAAGTCTATATGAATTGACTAGTCCATGATTATAACCTTTCGAAAAAATTAATAATTAACCGAAAGGTCAACCCATTGTTATGATTACAAGCAAACCATGCTACAAGTACTTATGATGGCTTAATTATTTTTCAACATTAATTCCATCTATTACCCACAAAATAAACTATCAACTAGTTAATTTTGTAGTATTGTTAAGGATAAGATTTGTGCATGATTTTTTTAGTGTAATAGGAAAATAAAAAAGAATTATATGCAGACGTCTATTAAGATATGATTTATCAAATCTTATTGTACTTCACACTTGTGTATAAAATAATAGATACAAAATGATATACTTATTGTTCATGTCACATTTCACATGAAGGATAATTTACACCTTTTTCATGGACCCAAGGCAGGTGTATCTCTAGATTCATTTGCCCTAAAAAATAATAGGAAAAGTCAATTGGAAATTAAGGAAAGGCAACAACTTAGGAAACAAATATGCTAGAATGAATGCAAGGAGCTATGCCTTTATAGTATATTTAGTAGGGTTTAGGCCCTCAACAAGTAGGGGTTGGCTTCTCTCCTCTATAGGGTTCAAAAGACCATCCTCCACTACACTCTTAGACTCTTGACATGTAGCCAATCTAAAAATCAATGGACAAAAAATTAGGTTTACCTTCACTCATTGAAACGGTTATGTTTTGGATCTTATTTAGTAGCTAACACTATTTGTGAAGAGAAGGGGACATTACTCACATGATCTACCTCTACCAAAGTAGGCATGATTTCCGTTTGTTAGAAAAATATGGAACATGTTGATTGAGCCCGCAAATTTTATGTACAAGTTTTTGCAGACTCATTAAGAAACATATGATACAACTGGAGGGCAATTCACTATGGACGATAGACAGCACGATGTGGGTCATGGTGGTGAGGTTTGACATTAGTAGTGTTGTAATATGTGAATCATATGTTGAGTAGGATGCATGTACAAAGAGAAAATATGGTAGAAAACAACAGATGTTGTTTTGCACGAGCAAACCACTCACGGTTTTCCTAAAATCATCGACAATTTTTCCAAATACAGAGAAACAATCAACTGTTTTTGGTGTTGTTACATCGACTATTTGGTCTCGACTTCAAACTGTCGAAAGTATGTTTGAAACCGTCAATGGTTTGGCTTGGTTACTTAGGGTTGGTTTTTCAAATTTTGAATTGAGAAGTTGGATAGGTTGGGTTTTAGAGGGAAAACCTCTGGGAAAGTTATATATACATGTTTTATGATGTAACTCAGTGTCTTTTGACATAAGCTGGTGAAAATCCATTGCCATTTGCTCCCGTGGATGTAGGTACTGTCAAACCACGTAATTCTTCATGTTATTGTTTTATTGCTTTCATTAAAATCTTAGTGATTGTGTTTTCTGTATATTTCACTATTAAGTGCTACATAGTTTGATATTGTTAAGTTCGATGGAATAGAAAACTTCGGACTATGGCAAAGAAGGGTTAAAGATTTTATAGTATAGTAAGGTATGGTGAAGGCATTATATGGAGGTCAACCGGAAGGCATGAATGAAACAAGTTGGAAGGAATTGGAAGCAAAGGCTGCGGTAACTATCAAACTTTGTCTATCCGATGACGTGTTGTATAACGCAATGGATGAGGAATCTCCTGCAACTATTTGGTAGAAACTTGAAAGCCGGTATATGTCTAAGTCTCTAACGAACAAATTTTATCTTAAGCAGAAGTTGTATTGGCTTAAGATGGCAAAGAGTTTGGATTTGAACCAATACATCAATGCATTCAATCAGATTGTAAGTGATTTGATGCACGTTGATGTGAAGTTCGAGGAAGAATACAAGGCAATAATGCTATTGAATTCCTTACCTGCATCTCATATGTATGAAAATCTGGTTACTACTCTAACATGGGGCAAAGAAATCCTGAATTTGGAAGAGGTAACAAGTGCTCTGTTGGGTTTTCATCAAAGGAAGAAAGCTAGTGATGAAATTTCACAAGGTGAAGGGCTTGTGATAAAGGGTAACCAGGAAAGTTGGAGAAGCAAGCTCCAGAACGAATCGAGTGGTAATAAGTCCCAATCGTGGTCCAAGAGGAAGAAGGACATAAGGTGTTTTAGGTGTGGAAAAAAAAGGGCACATAAAATTGGAGTGTTCGATTTTCATCGCCGGTTTTCATCAAAATCAACGAATGTAGTTAAAGAAAGAAACTCAAAGAGCAGTGATGGTGATATGTTTTTTATTTCATTAGGGTCAGATCGCCTTACGGATTCTTGGATCCTAGATTCGGTGTGTTCTTATCATATGACACCAAATAAAGAATGGTTCAGCACCTACAAGTCAGTTAATTCTAGTTATGTTCTAATTGAAAATGATGCTTCATACAAAATAGTTGGAATAGGAAACATAAAAATTAAAATGTATGATGGTGTTGTTAGAATATTATGTGATGTAAGACACATACCAGATCTACGAAAGAATTTAATTTCATTAGACTCTTTGGATTGTAACAGGTTTAGTTATAAGTCTGAGAATGGGTTTATGAAGGTGTGTAAAGGCATTCTAATGGCGATGAAGGGGTAGAAGTTAGCGGGAAATATCTATGCACTATTAGGTACTACAGTTGTAGGCGGAGCTACAACCGTAGATTCTAAGTTAGATAATACTATTTTGTGGCATATGTAGTTAAGGCATATGAGCGAGCATGGGATAAAGGAACTTCATAAAAGGAATCTTCTGAAGGCTATTAAAACATGTAAACTAAATTTTTGCAAATATTGTTTTCTTGGGAAACAAAATAAGGTGCAAATCAAAACAGTCACTCACAAGATCGACGGTATTCTTGACTACATTCATGCAGATGTTTGGGGGCCGGTGAGAGTAGCATAGTAGCATAGAAATATGTACTTCATGATTTTTATCGATGATTACTCATAAAAGGTTTAATTATACTTCATGCAGCACAAGTCAGATATGTTTATCAAGTTTAAATCATGGAAAGTTGAGTTGGAAAACTAGACCGGGAGGAGAATTAAATGCCTCATGTCATATAATGGAACCGAGTACACTGATTCATGGTTCATGGAGTTTTGCAAACAGCATAACATAAGGAGACATTTCACAATTCGCCGGACACTACAACAAAATAGTGTGACAGAAAGGATGAACCAAACTCTAGCAGAGAGAGCTTGGTATCTCAGGTTGAATACAATGCTAGCAAAGAACTTTTGGGTCAAGGTAGTGAGTATGACATTTTTCTTGGTTAACCGATCGCCAAGGGGGTCAATAGAGGTGAAAGTTGTAGAGGAGGTATGGACAAGTAATGCGATAGACTATTCCAGTTTGAGAGTATTTGGTTATCCAGCCTATGTGCACATTTCTAGTGATAAGAGATCCAAGCTTGATGTAAAGTCCAGACATTGCAGTTTTCTAGGATATCAAAAGGTATGAAAACGTTCAAGTTGTGGGATCCAATGGCAAACAAGGTCATGATCAGTAGAGACGTGATTTTCAATGAGAAATTCATGGTAAAACGTACACAAGAGGAAGATGAAGAGAAACAAGTACAAAAAAAATGGAGGAGAAATGAGCATGTTGTGCATGTGGAGTTAGAGACTGAGGGCAATGATGATGGTGTTCAGTATGCAATGCATTCTAGCTTGGGAAACAGCAGGATGATAGTATTGATATACACAAACCCAGACGCACTATCAGACCGCCACCTATGTATGGATTTGATGATCTGGTGTCTTATGCCCTAATTACCAATTGCAAGGATCCAACTACTTTTCAAGAGGCGGTGCACATCCAATAGAAAAATGGATGGATGGGTGCTATGGTGGAGGAAGTGGAGTCATTGTATAAGAATTAGATGTGGGATTTGGTAGAGCTTCTAGAAGGGAAAAGGGTGATAGGTTGCAAATGGGTGTATAGGAAGAGGAAATAGTATCAGAAAAGGAAGCAAAGAAGTTTTAAGGCACGGTTAGTACCAAAGGGATACTCACAAAAGAAAAGAGTTGATTATGATGAAATCTTCTCCCCTGTAGTCAGGCACATTTCCATCAGGGTAGTCTTGGGATTGGTGGCGCATTACGTTATGCAATTAGAGAAAATGGACGTAAAAGAAGCTTTTCTCCATGGTGATTTCGAGGAGCATTTTTATATGGTATATCCAAAAGGGTTCATTCAATCTAGACAGGAGCATTTGGTTTGTAAAAAAAAAGAAGTCACTTTACATAAATACAAGAGTTTTAATGTAACCAAAAATACACATATACATCCCAAAAAGGACTATAAATATCCTAGGGTTATACCCCAAAAATCCATCCTGATCTCAACCCAACTACTTACCCTTTAGCCGGGGTAGCACTAACAGCCACCTCTATCTCGGAGCTCGCTCCACTCGTCTGTCTGTGTTTCCTAAAATGTTTGTATTACTAGGGTGAGACACCTCCCAGTAAGGGAGATAAACTAATATTAGTTTCTGGAAACATGAGTATTATTGTGTTATAAATATATATCATTCGTGAAAAATTATATCTGATAAGTAAGGAAAATTTGTACATAGTTTAACCACAGTTGACAAGTAAGGTAAAATTGTTCTGTATAAATCTGAATAAATCGTAAATCAACATAACATATTGTATCATACTAAATTTCTATATACATATATATCATATGTTATATCTGTATATTACTAAAATTATACCTTGGATGGAAGGTTGAGTCATGAATTAACCCCACATGATTCAGATTGTGCAGCCCGTGGGTTGGACTTAACTCTGGTTGGCCTACCAAGCTAAGTCAAACATGGTATAACTACGCATGATTGCCCACCCAACCTGGTCTGCCCATCCTACTCTCGACAACACTTCTCGGGTTGGCACATAGTGAATATACTACTCTTCGCAACACTTCGGGGCTAATCGGCCTCCGATCCAACACTTTCTGAATAGTGTGATTTCATTATCGGCTAACACCAAACTGGTCTGCCCATCCTACTCTCTGTAATGCTTCTCGGGTCGGTATACAGGGGTTACATTGTCGGCTAACACCAAACTGGTCCACCCATCCTACTCTCTGCAACACTTCTCGGTTCGGCACACATGGGTTACATTGTCTGATTTGGCTAGCTAGCTATGGTACCATGCTCATAACATATTTAGTCCATTAAGGTTCTGCTATCATATAGTATATTTCATAAATAGCTATAATAACATTGTTTCATAATTATGTATAAAATCTATCATAATAATAGTATTTCTTAATTTTTGTTATAAATATATCTAGTCACGACATCTGCGCTGGCTTAATATCATTGCATCAGTGTCAGCTGAATATCACGACATCTGCACCGGTTGAATGTCACGACATCTGCGCCTTCTGAATATCACAATATACTGAAAATATAATTTATGTACTGTTTATAGTTTTTCTAAAAACTATCATCAAATCATGCTTGTACTGTGAATTCATAAAATATTTTGACATACCATTATTTACAGTAAAATTTATACTCATGCCACACACAAGTGAGTACTACTCTATAATAAATTATCTGGCCTAGGAAAACATATTTTGCTAAATAATAATATTAAATCTGTTTTCAAAGTTTCCTTAGTTCAACATTAGTATTCCCAAAAACTATACTAATTCCTATATACCTTTCTGAATCAAATATTATATATCCAATGATTAATTTACTTAAAATACCTGACTTAATCTCTCCCCTTACATGTTTCCTAAGAAGCCTGCTGAAAACCCTTAACCACGCCTGCGATGTTCAGAACTCCAAACCCTAAAATCACATTATCCCCAGTTCAATCAACTCAACCCCAATATATTTATCATCTAAGACATTTACTGGTTCTACATATTCCGAATAATCATTTAAACCCTAAAATAACTCACTTACCCTGATTTTGGAGTGGTGCCTAAGGACTCCAAATCAATAATCTTCTCTTATCAACTTGCAGAGAATCACCATTAGATCATCATGGCAGTTCTTGATCATTGAAACGGGCTAAAACAAAGTCAAAATCGAAGAGAGAAGGGTGAGGAGCTGAGATCTAAAGAGAGAAAGTGAAGAGAGAAATTTTCTCCCTCTAAAATGTGATTCTACCCTATATATAGAGAGTCGTCCACGTGGCCTCGTCAACGAGACACATGTACTCATCGACAAACCATAGAAGGGTGTTCGTAAAGGAAAATAAAGGGTTCGTCGACATACCCTTAATGGCCTAAAATTCTCTACTCTTGGTATGCGCTCGTCAATGAGTCCCTGCCGATGCCCCTTTTAAAATTCCTTTTCCTTCTTTTTCTTTATCTTTCTTTTCTTTTCTTTTCCCTTTATCATATTCATTATTATTATTTTTCAGGGTCTCTACAGGTTTGACATTGGTAGTGTTGTAATATGTGACTCATATGTTGAGTGGGATGCATGTACAAAGACAAAATATAGTAGAAAACAACAGATGTCGTTTTGCACGAGCAAACTATTGATGGTTTCCCTAAAATCATTGATGATTTTTCAAAGTATAGAGAAACAATTGACTATTTTTGGTGCTCTTACATCAACTGATTGGTCTCGGCTTCAAACTGTCGATAGTATGTTTGAAACCGTCAATGGTTTGGCTTGGTTACTTAGGGTTGGCTTTTCAAATTTTGAATTGAGAAGCTGGATATGTTAGGTTTTATAGGGAAAACCTCCGAGAAAGTTATATATACATGTTTTATGACAGAACTCAACTCAGCGTCTGCGGACACAAGATAGCAAAAAATTCATTGCCATTTACACCTGTGGATGTAGGTATTGTCAAAGAGGAGTGATGGCGATATGTTTTTTGTTTCATTAGGGTTAGATCTCCGTACGGATTCTTGGATTCTAGATTCAACTTGTTCTTATCACATGACACCAAAAAAAGAATGGTTTAGCACCTATAGGTCAGTTAATTCAAGTTATTTTCTAATTGAAAATGATGTTTCATACAAAATAGTTGGAATAGGAAATGTCAAAATTAAAATATATGATGGTGTTGTAAGAACATTATGTGATGTAAGGCACATACCAGATCTACAAAAGAATTTACTTTCATTAAGCACTTTGGATTGCAACAGGCTTAGTTACAAGTCTAAAAGTGGGTTTATGAAGGTGTGTAAAGGCATTCTAATGGTGATGAACGGGCTAAAGTTAGCAGGAAATATCTATGCACTTCTAGGTACTACAGTTGTAGGTAGAGCTACAGCCATAGATTTTGAGTTAGATAATACGTTTTTGTGGTATATGCAGTTATGGCATATGGGTGAGCATGGGATGAAGGAATGTCATAAGGGGAATCTTCTAAAGGCAATTAAAACATGTAGACCGAAGTTTAGCAAATTTTTTTTTCTTGGAAAGCAAAATACGGTGCAAATCAAAACAGTCACTCATAAGACGGAGGGTATTATTAACTACATTCATTCATATGTTTGGGGACCGGTGAGAGTAGCATCACAGCATAGACATATGTACTTCATGAGTTTTATTGATGATTACTCACAAAAGGTTTAGCTATACTTCATGCGGCACAAGTTAAAGATGTTTGTCTGGTTTTAATTGTGGAAAGTTGAGTTAGAAAACCAGGCTGGGAGGAGAATTAAATGCCTCATGTCATATAATGGAACCGAGTACGCTGATTCAAGGTTCATGGAGTTTTGCGAGCAGCATAGCATAAGGATACATTTCACTGTTTGTCGGACACCACAACCAAATGGTGTTGCGGAAAGGATGAACCGAACTCTGGCTAAGAGAGCTTAGTATCTCAAGTTGAATGTACGGCTAGCAAAGAACTTTTGGACTGAGGTAGTGAGTATGGCATGTTTCTTGGTTAACCGATCACCAAGGGGGTCAATAGAGGGGAAAGTTGTAAAGGAGGTATGGATAGGTAATGCTGTTGACTATTCCAATTTGAGAGTATTTGGTTGTCCAACCTATGTGCACATTTCTAGTGAGAAGAGATCTAAGTTATGCAAAGTCCATACATTGCAGTTTTCTAGGATATCAAAAAGGTGTGAAAGGGTTCAAGTTGTGGGATCCAATGGCAAACAAGGTCGTGGTCAGTAGAGACGTGATTTTCAATGAGAAAGCCACGGTAAATCATACATAGGAGGAAGATAAAAAGAAACAAGTGCCAAAAAAATGGAGGAGAAATGAGCATATTGTGCATGTGGAGTTAGAGACTCAGGGAAATGATGATGGTGTTCAGAATGCAAGGCGTTCAAGCTCGGGAAACCAGCAAGATGACAGTATCGATATGCACATACCCAGATGCACTATCACGCCACCACCTACGTATGGATTTGATGATCTGGTATCTTATGCTCTAATTACCAATTGCAAGGATCACACTACTTTTCAAGAGGTGGTGCACATCCAATAAAAAAATGGATGGATGGGTGTTATGGTGGAGGAAATGGAGTCATTGCATAAGAATTAGATGTGGGATTTGCTAAAGCTTCTAGAAGGGAAGAGGGTGATAGGTTGTAAGTGGGTGTATAGGAAGAAGGAAATAGTATTAGAAAAGGAAGCAAAGAAGTTTAAGGCATGGTTAGTACCAAAGGGATACTCACAAAAGAAAGTAGTTGATTATTATGAAATTTTTTCTCCTGTAGTTAGGCACACTTCCATCGGGGTAGTGCTGGAATTGGTATCGCATTACATTATGCAATTAGAGCAAATGGATGTAAAAGCAGTGTTTCTCCATTGTGATTTGGAGGGACACTTTTATATGGTATAGCCAAAAGGGTTCATTCAACCTGGATAGGAGCATTTGGTTTGTAAACTAAAGAAGTCACTTTATGAACTGAAACATTCTTCGAGGCAATGGTACAAACATTTTGACTCATATATGATCCGGCTAGGCTACGGGAGGTGTAAGTATGATTGTTGTGTGTATGTTAAGAGTCTTGATGATGGTTCCCTTGTTTTTCTATTACTTTATGATGATGACATGCTAATTGCTACAAAGGATTAAGTGAGGTAAATAAGTTGAAGACCTTTTTGAAGAAAGAGTTTGATCTAAAAGATCTGGGCACAGCTAAGATAATTCTTAGGATGGAGATTCGCAAGTACAGAACTGTAGGATGATTGTGGTTATCTCAAGGTGGTTATGTGGAGAAGGCGTTGGAGAGGTTTAGTATGGTTAATTTGAATTCGGTAAGTAAACCGTTAGAGAATCACTTTAAATTATTTACCGCTCCATGCCCAAGGATGGATGATGATATCAATGACATGTCAAAGGGCCCCTATACTAATGCAATGGGGGGTTTTAATATATGTTATGGTATGTAAAAGGCCAAACTTGGCAAAAGCTATCAGCATGGTGAGTAAGTTTCTTTCAAATCTAGGTAGACATCATTGGGATGTCATCAAATGGATTTTCATATACTTACAGGGTACTTCTCACTAAGGCATCATATTCGACGGGCAACAAAGTGATCCGTCAGTTATGGGATGTGTTGATGCAGATTATGCAGGGGATCTGAACGACAGAAGGTCTACACAAGGGTATATGTTCACCCTTGTGGGAAGGCCTGTTTGTTGGAGGTCCATGATATAATCTCTGGTTGCATTATCAACAATTGAGTCAGAGTACATAGCAGACATCGAAGCAGCCAAGGAGGCATTGTGGCTTACAGGTTTAGTTAAGGAGTTAAGTATATAGTAAGGTAGAGTTTTGCTGCATTATGATAGTTAGAGTATCATCTATGTTGCGAAGAACCAAGTGTATCATATAAGAACCAAACATACATATTTGAGGTTCCACGGGATCTAGGATTTGGTTTCTTCAAGTGAACTTGTACTTGAGGAAGTTCACACTTCTGAGAACACAATAGATATCTTGACAAAACCAATTAGCATAGATAAATTCAAGTATTGCTTGGACTTGCTGAATGTCTCTAGTTGCTAGACGAGGGTGATCCAAACCTATTGTCCTAAGGTGGAGCAGTGGATTTGTGTTTTTGATTTTCTCCGAAGGGGAGTATATTCGCCAAGGAGGAGATTGTCGTAATAAATGGCTTAATATTGAGTGGGATACATAACAAATAGAAAACAAGGTAGAAAACAATAGATCCTGCTTTGCAGGAGCAAACTATAGACGATATTTCTAGGTACAAATAAAATTTTGACTATTTTTTGTGTTGTTACATCGTCTCGTTGGTCTCGGCTTCAAACCAGTGATGGTTTGGCTCGGTTACTCTGCGTTGGTTTTCAAATTTTGAATTGCAAAGGTGGATAAGGTTTTGGAGGGAAAACCTACAAGAAAGTTATATTTACATGTTATATGATGTAACTCAGTGTCTTTGGACACAAGATAGTGAAAATCACTAGTTGTTTTCTCTCATGGATGTAGGCATCACCGAACCACATAATTCTTCATGTCATTGTTTTATTGCTTTCATTATAATCTACGTGATTATGTTTTCTGTATATTTCACTATTAAGTACTACTTTATGAGATTTTTTGTCCCTACTGCACATTGATTTGCACAACAAGTAGCTTCATCCTCATTATAGGGAGCTGGTGGTTTCAGGAAACTATGCACATTGAAAAGCAAGAAACACAGCCATGTAAGCTAATAGTATTATGAAAACTGAACTTCATAATGGTAGGACATACTGGAGTGCATGCTCATGAGAACCTCGAGGAAGCCAAAGGAAGATTATCTAAAAAAGACCTCTTGGACACCAACGATTAAGAAAAATCTACAAAGAAATCCTTCCTAAAACTAAGAAATAGAAATCATGGGTTGTAAAAGTTTGTGGCAAAGATCGTAAACATGAGTCACTTTTGTAGACACCTTACTTTTTCTAGACATTTTATAGCAAAACTTTTACCCCATTAAATTTTTGTTTTTAAAATTTCATAAAAAATAATTAGTAATTTTTTATTTTTAATTTTGGTTGAAATTTCCATGGGATGTCATCTAAGGTCTTTTCCTATCATAGTAGCCCTCAATTAGGACTTTAATTCACTCACTCTCCCCACACTTCCATAATAAAATGCACATATAGTCATTTCCATTACATTATCTTTGCATCATTCACATCAATTTGCACAAATATGTACAAAATTTATTTATACCAAAATCAAGAGTGTTTTTGCAAGTCCACATCTTCTAGTCCGAAGTCGAGCCATTTTGGTTGCCTCCACCTGCACACCACCGACATACATTTTAACATTAGAAGGTGACCTTTGATAGTTAACTCAAGTTCAAATCCAAGTCAAGGCCTAAACAAGCTTAGTCTTGGTTAAGGACCTAGTGTTGGCCTAGATTCAGCTTAAGGCCCTTTTGGAGTGTATCTCATTAAAGGCCTTACAAGGGCTTGTAAGTTGGTTGGAAGATCAATTGAAAGTTTAGTTCATAGCCTAAGATCCCTTCTGGTCTACCTTCCTATTCAAGGCCCACGTGACTACTCTCTCTACAACTTAGGCCAAGTTGCCCAAATCCATGCTGGAGTGAATCCAATTGAAGCCCAAAGTAGTCAATTTTTCCAACCCAAATCACCTACGTAAATCATGAATCTATTCCATTCTATCCCACATGTAGAAGAGATGTTGTCCCTAAAACCAACCCATATGTGAGTTAACACCTCCATATTCCCTCTAAACTGCCTAAGCAAATGGTGGTCTCTTAAAATTTTCAAGGATTAAAATTGAAATGAAATGAAAATTTGGAGATTCTTTCCCAATGAATTGCATAAAGGAGGTTACTCGAGGATTAGCCTATAAGAGAGAGTTTAGAGAATTAGAAAGAGGGAACCATTTGAATAGGGATCACTTAACTTTACAATATAGAAGGTGAAAAAGTAGAATTATAAAGCGAAAGAATTATAGAATAATTCATCTATAGCAATGGAACAAGGACTTGAGATTGTGAGAGAGAGAGAGGGAGAGAGAGAGAGAGAGAGAGAGAGAGAAGGCTATTCAAGTAGTAGAGAGATAGAGAGCATCCTTGGAGAGAAAAAGAAGATTGAAAGAAAAGAAAACAAAAGAAATAAATAACAAAGAAGATAAGAGGCTAGGAGAGAGTGTGTGTTCTTATCTGAATAAAAAGATGTTGCATGATCCTTACTGGCATGTGATCTAGGAGGGCTAGCAGAGGGCTCTAAGGGCAAAAGGTTGGAGCATCCATTGTCGCAAGCTAGATGTTGGTTCAAAAGGAGGAGCTAGAGAGAAGACAAGGACAAAAAAATGAAATAAATAATAGGTAAAAAAGGAAATAACATTAATTTTTCAAATAATAAAGAAACAACTTTTCAGTCATTTCAGTAGGCTACAACTATAACACATGTCCTCCAACTTGTGTGACATGTGGTAGAATACCTCGTTGTAGGTCCCTTGTGTTTCTTTGGAGGGTTTTTGAATGGTAGCCATGCATCATGATCCAGTGTCAAATGTGAAATGGGCAGTGAATCGAATAGTGCACATGGTGGCTTGATGTGAACCCGATGGGGTGAAGTCATCATATCTCCCCACCATGGGACGTGCCCACCGCACATTCTTTTTCTAGCATAATCACTTTTTCCTGACTGGGTTTTACCTAGTTTTGACTCGAGTCAACCTAGTCTCCTGTTGGCCTAACATAGCTTTTGAAATCTCGTTTTAATGATAGCAAATAAAGGTTTATTTAAATCCATGTTGTGTTTAAGTGAAATGATATTTTTGTAGGAAAAGCGTGAATGACAAGTTCAAAATCCAAAAGAAATGCACGTTCAAGATCATTTCGTTCTACGTAAGTACTATACAAGTCAAAGTCCCATCTCACATCTTCCCCCCAAAGTTGATCAAAGAAAGCTCAATGAAACCAATGTCACAGCATATGGAAGCCTAAAAAGACACTCATCAAGCTCCAATCAGTACTAGAGGATTCCAAAAGAAAGAACACATATCAAGACTTCAAGCTTAGAGGGTGTTTTAAGGCTTTATGACCTGAATTATGTGTAAGTACTTTCATACTAAATTCAAAATATGTTTCATTTGAAATACGTTTGAAAGCTTCATTTGGGTTGTCATGGGCTTAGAAAAACCTTTTTTTTTAAATATGCCCCGTAAAAAATATTCTTTTAAAGTAATAAGCGAGAAGATGGACTAAGTTAGAGTGGGGAAAGAGTGAAAACCTGAAACCAACATGAAATCAATCACTATTATACTAAGACTTTTCAGGCGACTAAGATTAAACCTCAGGCACCTAAAGAATTTTCTAAGCATTTTTGAAGAGGCATTGTAGGCTCAGGGCGACTGACCCTAGTAGGCTTAGGTACCTATAACCCTGTTTTAAAGCTAAAAAATACACAGTTTTCTAAAACCTCAAGTGACTAACCCCGAGACCTCAAGCGCCTGAACACTATTAACGACAATATTTTTTAAAAAAAAATTTTAAAAATAAAATTTATGTTTTTGTTCCCCAAATTTTGCCTAAACGTGGGCAACACTCCAAGTAAGCTTGGGCAACACGAATTAAACCTTTTGAGCCTATAAATACATGATGTCTCTAATCAAATTCACACCCAAGGCATTGAAAATTTGCTCAAATTGCACAAAGAAATCCTTTCTTGTTTCTGTTTCTTTGACGGTTCAGGTCATTGGATCATTGTAACCAAGCGTGGGGTATCACTTGGAGAGGAAACTCCACCCTAAAATAGAGATTGTAAACGGGTTGTTCCACCTGCAAAGGAACGATTTAGTAGAATCTTTAGGTGGTCTTGCTTAAGGTGAGGACATAGGCTAGGGATAAACCGAACCTTGTAAAAAAATCTCGGTCTTACTCTTAACCTTTACTCTTTAAATTTTAGGCATATATAAATTGTGTTCAAAGTGCAGCTTGCAGAAAATTAAGATTGAAGAAGACCTTTTAATTTAAGAAAGTACGTTGGTTAATCTTTGTAAAAACCTTAAAGGGAGTACATTGATTAATTGTTTGCGTAAATCTTGATTAAAAGACGCACAAATATTCATTCATACAAGGCTATAGCTGAGATTTGCAAAGGCTGAAATAAGGAAGTTTTGCAGCTCTTAAAATTGGCTTACTTGTCGTTGTTTGAATAATTAGTTGATTGGTTGATTGTTTTTTGCATGTGTTTGGATTGTGGTTGATTTAAAATCAAAACAATCTTGTGTGTTGCTAAGTATACAAAAGTGAAAGTGAAGTAGTTATCCCAAAAGGGGAGGTGAATTAGATTAATAAGATTTTAATCTTTGGTAGTGGATTCTTGACTTACGTGTTCAATACACAGCAAAGCTTTTAATTAATTCAAATCATTCCACAACAACATAAACACTAAACACACCACAAAACACTTAAGCAAACAAACAATCATCAATAACTCAAAATAAACCAATCACTAAATACCCAATCAACCACAATTTTGCAGAGTACCTTTTGTGAAATTTTAACTTTTGATATTTTTGCTTGTGATAGGGCATCCTTTTTGGATTAATTGGCAAGTCCTGTGTTGATGACATTATTTGCTTATCTTAATAAGATTTTCGCAAACAATTAACCAATGTACTCTTCTTGTGGGTTTCCACAAAATGTTAATTAAAACATACTTTCTTTTTATTAAGAGTTCCTTTTTTAATAGGTTTCTGATCCTTGTCAGCCCTGCACTTAGCATACACACAGTAATATATTATGTGCTAAAATTTAGAAATATAGGAAAAATAAGAACACCTAGGAGTTTACAAGGTTCGGCTTATCCCAGCCTACGTCCTCGCATTTGGCCAATACCACCAAATGATTGCCACTATTTGCACTCCTTATCTGGGGGGAATAAATCTTTTACAAATCCCTTCTTTTTAGGTAGAGATACCTCTCTAAGCGATCCCCCACGCTTGTTCCGATGATCCAAATCAAGCCTTAAACTGTCAAAGAACTGCAAAAATAGGAGCAAAGAATGGGTGTACAAAGACACTCTCGCAACAAAGCAAGTTAGTACAAATCAGAGCACTATATATTTCAATCAAATACTAAATGGACAATATGAAGCTCAAATTTTGATATCACCAAAGGTTCTTTCTTAGGATTGGAGAAATCCTCAGTAGCAAACTTAGAACCGTAGGCTTTTGATCAGCAAAAAATTAGTGGTATTCTTCTAGCAAGAATGTGAGCAAGAGTGAGCTTTAGAAGAGTTAGAAAGTAGAGTGCTTGAATGTTGATTGTTTGCTTGGGGTTCTCTAATTCATTGAGTTAAATGAGTATTTATAGAGTTTTTAGAGTGAGTTTCCTTGTTGCCTCTAGGTGCTTGGAGTGTCCTCCAAAATTTAAATTTGAAAAACCAAATTTTTCAGAATTTTCCCGTTGAAGTTCGAATTTAAATTCTTCGTGGGTCAATCGGCTGAGTCACTCGACTAGACTTGTTTTTGTATAGGTCATTCGGCTGGACAGTCGCTGAGACCATTCTATCTATCTAGGAATTTAAGAATTAATGCTCAGCCAGCTGAGTGAACACAATTCAAATTGATGCAGTCAGCCGGATAGTCGCAATTGTTAGTTGGCTGAGTAAAACATAGTTCATTCAGGTCAAATTGGACTAGACAGTTTTAATTGTCAGTCGGCTGAGCAAGTGCAGTTCATTTAGGTCAATTGGCTGAACAGTTTAATTGAAAACTTTAATTGTTAGTCGGACTGAGCAGTGTAGTTCATTTAGGTCAGTCGGATGAACTGTTTCAAACTTTTCAAAAACTTTCTTTTTTAAGACTTTGATCCCTTGTTGTTTGAAAAACTCAAATGTGACTTTTAAAAGCATTTTTCCAGGGTTTTCATAATATTTGGTCTCTAAGTCTATATGTCATCCTAAAGAGCTTCATACATCTAGATAATATTGAATTGAAGTACTAGTACAATATGACTTTCTAACTATGACACACGTTAAGCACTAGAGTCTTCAAACTTACTTTGCCATCTCTTGAGATCTAGCTTGACTTCAAGTCCAATGAGCTTTAAGCTTTTTCTTGTATTCTTCTATTGAATGCTTATATTTCGATAAGCTTTATTTGATTGGGCTTTATTGTAAGCTTTCTCCCATGATAACGCAAGTTAGCATTTTGATCCTGAGAACATCGTCACTTAACAACACATGTTAAAGTATCCTTCATTTGTTATTATCAAAATAAGATTGAAAGTCATGCTAGGCCAACAAAAAGAATTGTGAATTTGTTAAAAAAGACTTAAAAGAATTTTTAAACCCAATTTCACCCCCCCTCCCCTCTTGGGACTACACACTTAACTATTCAATTGGTATCAGAGTTAAGTTATTAGCAAAATCTTAATATGAAGCTATATAAAGGTCTAAATGGCATACCTAGAGTGTATCCCCTTTTCTGAAGGGCCAATCCTCACGAGACCGCCTATTTTTTTGTGGTTTAAACTATTCGTTTGGAAACAACAAATGAGAATATAACCGTATCCACAAGTACAAAACAAACCCTACTAAGCGATAGGAAAATACTATACCCAAACAACATGCAAAAACAACAGTACAACAAACATTGATGTTGAAAGAAAATTTTGTTTTAATTGATATGAAAAACTATTGATTCGAAAGTCATGGCAAGTTGTTCACACTGGTGATCTAGTATTCCTACTAATTAGTAGATGGTAAAGAGTTCCTAAGAAGAAGAGACTTGACCGTAATGACTATATAATGATGCAAGTAAAGCTCAAGTGCCATGAATGTACTTATTGTGCTTTAATACGTAAATCAGTTTCAAATAGGGTCATGCATGTAAGTCAACTAAATAATTTGGGACAAATTAAAGTAACCTATAAGGAACTCATGAGATTTTAGCATATAATAGAATGGACATGGCTCATCTTAGCAATATAAGGCGCTTTAAGATGAATCTGCGGAAGAAACTATTACTAGTATGTATATCGAGGTTACTCACATAATAAATATCTTTAAATGTTGTAGGGAAAAATTATCAATAATCTGGACATTGATTGAAAAAATCCTTAGAGGACATTCCTTAATTATTGGGAACCAAGGCCACAGAAATAACGAAAGGTAGAAAGCCTGAAAATACCTCTCTTGATGAGTTAATCGGATCCCTCTCACATATGCATGGCAATGTAAAGAAGATGTAGACAACCCACATTTTGCCCCAAAGCCCAATATAATTATTAGCATTATTATTATTATATATTATTTTTATTATTATTAGTATTTTTATTATTTATTGTTATTTTCATATCTTATTATTTATTATTATTTTCACTAGTATTATCTTATTAATTATTTTTCCTATATTGATATAAGAATTTTAGTATTTATACTATTATTTTTTATATTATTATTTTTATTGTTTCCTTATAATTTTTACCAAAGGGGTTATTATTATTATTATTTAATTATTTTTATTATCTTATTATTAATATTTTTTATTATTATTATTATTATTATTATTATTATTATTATTAGTTTACTATTATTTACTATATTGTATTAACCCATTGTATTATATTATTTATTATTATTATTATTAATTATTGCATTAATATTTATTTTTGTTTCTATTATTCTTATTGTTTTTTAATTAGTATTACTATTATTATTCTTATTATTATTATTATTTTTGCTTATTATTATTATTATTTATTTTTAATATAGTTTAGGGTTTAGGGTGATAGCCTTTTATAGGCTCTTTCAGCCCAGCCAAAAGGGGGGGTCCAAGCACGGGCGCACAGAGGACCAGGAAAATTTTTGTGCTCCTCTTCGTCTCCTTCTTCTTCCTAATAGTCTCTCTGCTACAGAAGATCCCCGGCCAATCTCCACCTTCCCCATGGCACTCTCTTCCTCTCTCTTTCATTCTTCACGACCACCCACCAGTCCACTAACTCTCACTTCTCCCAGCCACGACAGTAGGTCTCGATCACGATCAGCAACCCACACACATCCAACGTCGACTGCGCCCTCCGCCTGCTCCGGCCGCCCTCGACTTCGAGCAACCTCGGCCACACTAGGCACACCTTCGAGGAGCCCCCTTGCTGCCATGAGTCACGGTCACACCAGAAACGCTTGTAGTATCTCCGCCAGCTGCTCATCGTGCAGCCTGCTGCAACCATAGCAGCCAGAATTTCTGCTCTGCTCCGCCTCCAGCCGTCTCCAGCAATCTTTCCTGAAACGTCACCAGTTCACTAGTCACAAGCTCATTCTCCGTCTCTTCTACCACCATAGCCGCACGCTGCGTTTTGTCGGCCGGGGAGGTTTGTCGTCGCCTCCATACAACTCTCATCAGTTCGGTCGGCCACTCTCTGCGCATCCTTTACCCGCGCACTGGCGTCACCCGTCGCCGTCACCTGTGTATCCAACCCGAACTCTCCTGCAGTACCCTCGACAGTTTCAGCTCCTGCAATCCAGGCATATCACCGAAGAACCCTCCCGAATCTGTAAGTCCCCGTCCTGCGGGCAGACCACCAACATTCCTGTCACTACTCATCAACTATCTGGTCACACACACATGAACTACCAGTCACAGCCACGTAGTGATACAACCACACATATATGCTTATACCTAGAATTGTTTATATTAGGTTATATTTTGTATATATGGGGTGATTGTATATTTATCGTTTTTATGTGCTCTGTAGGTCCGCTAATAATTGTTGTATTTTATTATTGTTATTTTATTTTGTAGGATCGAAACTACCAGCAGTAATGTTACAACATATTTGGGATTTCATTTTGTATTACTTAGGTTGGTCCTTGTATTGCTCCCCACCACACATCTCTTTATTAGTTTTATTACGTATCATGTTCATTATTATCATGTATGCAAGGTTGTATTTTTATGTCGCATATTTTAGTATTAGGGTTTTACTTATTCCCATATTTAATATTGTGGTCATAATATTTTAGGATTGGTTTATGTCATATTGCTATTATTGCTTGAATACTGCATATTATTTATTAGTTTTTCGGATTGGTTGATTGGGTTTCATGTGATTTTGTTTAACATTATCTTAGGGTTTTTAATTATTTATTTTCATGTTATTAGAGTATATTATTGCTCGTTTAGAGGGTTTTCCGGGTCATAGATTGCTTACCAGTAAGTTTGATCATTGTTATTTTAATTGCTTTCTTATTTTTGCATGGCATATTTGGGGAATTTTTCAGCCTTAACGTACTGTAGGGTTTTGTAGTGCGTATGGCTATTTTTAAGGGTTTCCTTATTACATGTGATTGATTATGGTGTTATAAGTTATTTATTGTGATATATTATATTTAGCTAAAATATTAGTACGATATTTTAGTATCCTTAATATATTTACTATTAGTTATTTTTATATCTTAATACATTTTAATATAATCATTTTTGGTATTATATGTATTTAGTATCAGTTATTTTCGGATCTAATTATTTAGTATTAATTATTTTTAGTATCATTCATATATTTGTGGTTAATTATTTTTGGTATCTTTAATATATTTAATATTAACGATTTTTTTAGTATCTCGATAATATTTAGTAGTAGTTATATTATTATATTTTTTTTTATAGTATCTATATAGTCTTTTATGTCTTAATAATATAGTATCCTAATATTGTCATTACTTACTTTGAAAGTTGTAATTTTTAGCATATATGTATCGCCATTATATTAAATGTATTATGTAATTTAATTTCTTAGTTTACTATCCTTACAATATACAATGAAACAGCTAGCTTGCTACTATCTGTTATTAATAAGGACAATAAATGTTTATATTGGTGCCACACTAAAAAAAGTAAGTATGTCAAAAATCAAGCATGAATGGAAAGTAACCATAAAACTAGGTGTGACTTAAAAAGAATTAAAAGGTTGGGGTGCGGCAAAGTAGCATCGGAATCTGTTCCTTGTAGGTATGGCATTTAGGACTAGCTCCATTAAAGAAAAATGGTGCTTTGTTGGACACGAGGCGGGTGTTCAAGATCAGATGAGCGCAAGAGGCTATTGAACAAAGTTCCACACCTTCCTAGTTCAAAAGATGGAGGGTCTATTGTGACCTTCAAGTTATTAACGCGAAAGGTAAAATTGTCAAAAAATTGGTAAAATTGGTCAAAATCCTCACTATATCAATGATGATGTTTGTTAGTTTATGGATTAAAGCATAATCCTTTTAAGCATAAGTCAGCATTAGTGACAAAGGGTTGACATAATTTTAAAGTAAGATAATTGCATATGTTGAAAATCCAAGAAAACATGAATGCTATTCACAACTATTGAGTAAATACTGGCATATTGTATAAACCGTGCGAAAACATTAATCTTCGTCAAGATGTAACAAATGCTTTGGCTATCGATAAGATGAAGCTAGTTGGCTTTGGCATAGTATAGACTAGGACATTCAGTATGGATCTATTATTCAAACCATATCTTAGAAAGAAGTTAGTCAAAAGAGATACCAAATACGAAAATTCATAACAGATAAAATTGTGATGCTTGCTGCAACTTGGAAAGACAATTTAAGACAAGCTTTGAAATAGAAGAAAGCATATCTCTACTATTACACCCTTACAGAAACTTTTTCATTTTAGATTGTTTGGTCCTATCTAGAACTCAAAGTTATAGGAGGCTAAGGCATATGCCTTGTTATAGCTATGAACTACTCTAAGTTTACTGTTCGGGTTATTGTTTTAGCCTCCGCAAGGATGAGCATTGTAATCATGCTAATATTTATACAAGTAAACTTCAAAATGAAAAGGATGATAATGTTTCAAATATAAGGAGTATTCAGAGGAAGAGAATTCGAACAACAAAGAATTTAAAAAAATTTGGCAATGATATGGAATTAATCATAATTTTTTAGGCACGGCTAGACTCCAGCAAGCCAAATGAATTATTGAAAGTAAAGAATAGAAGCTCATCAAGAGAATGGGGCAGATACAATGTTGAAATGACTAATCTAAGACAAAATACTTTAGGCTGGATCACCGGTACAACATAGCTCAGCTATGGCATGTGATAAATATAGTTCAATAAGATCAAAGTTTGAATAAAAGACCTCTCTGAGAAGCTCTGGAGAAGGTAGAATGCTCTAACATTTCTTTACTTCTGCATTGTTTTTGGTTTGTCTAAATGTTTTGTATTGTAATGGATAAAAATGATTTAGGTAAATTTGATACAAAGCCGATGAGCATATTCTAGGTATTCTGTAAAGGTAAGCTTTTAGATAATATACTATAAGAGAAGCACTTACAAACCTGAAATCAATTCATGTAAGCATTTGATGAAAACGATCCATTCATAAATCAATAAAAGGTGAAGAATTTCAAACTACTCAAATCAGAAGACTTGGACATAGTAGTAAGGGTGCAAAGAAGAAGAAATGAAGATAAAAATCAATAATGATGTCTGTCGAAAAATATGAATTACCAAAAGAAATGGAAATTATGTAAGGAAATCACCGTCAAAAGATCAATGCAATAGGAGAAGGCCGGGCCGCCCATGCCGAGTATGAACTACTAAGATCTATTTTTTGGTAAAAATCTATGCAATGTCACTGATACTTTCTTATTCTTCAGTATGAAGGCCATAAGAATATTGACAAGCTTTAAATGATGACTCATGGATATATAGCTCACGCAAGTAAGAATTAAATCATTTGAAAATAATAAAGTATGGAAGAATTTAGTTCCCAAACAAACGCCAGACAAACCGGATACGCTCATTCAATCATTGGTAACTAGAAGTGGGTATTTAGAAATAAAAATGAGAAAATGAAGATTGAGTAGATAATAAATGTAGACTAGCAACTCAAGGCTATCAACCAGAAGAAGGTATATAGATTATGATAGATATTTGTCCTCTGTAAGTTGTAACGAGCAATAGAATGCTTTTAGTGTAAACTAAGATGTAATCCTCAGGAGAGGGGGGGTGACTGATTTTTAAAAATTTCTCTTATTCCTTTTAAGATTTCTTAACCTCTTTTATTTCTTTTAACCAATCTTGACTTGTTTGTTTAAATTTCTGAAATCAGGCACAGAACTTAGTTTTCTTTTATAACAATCAACACACAACTACTTTAAACAAACCAGTAACAATCAATCCCAACCCTAAACCATTATCCAAAATCATCAATATTTCAACCAGATATCTAAGATACAAGATATCTAAGCTCCTTGTTATTCACAAGCGGCCTGAAGATAGAAAGTTTAATGCAACCGCTTTAGGGGAGAATGAAATTTGTTTCTAATTTTAATATTCAACAAAACATCACAAACCCTTGCCGGGGCAAATTCAGAATTCAAAAAAACTCTAGCTTAATTTATCTTTGGGATGTTAACCAAGTAACATACTCCTGTTGGTTTCCGAAAAGTATGGTTTTAACCAATGTTTCCCTTTGATTTGCGCGCATACCGCTAATATCAAAATTAGACTTTAAGTTACTTTATTTCCATATATACTATGTATATATTTTTAGGAATTTAAGAGCGATCCTACTTCAACTTATGTTGGCTAAAAATAAAGACTAAGGATGAAATGGAGTGAGACGGTCGGTATTTTTGTAAGTTCGGCTTATCGTCCCCACCTAACATCCTCGGCCCATGTGGCAAACACGCAAAGCATTCATCGATAAGCGTGCAGTTCGCGTTTACGCGTAGTGGAACAAGCATTCGTTTAGCAACACTGCCTTTCAGTAGGCTATAGTTGCTAATCTATCCTTCCAACCGATGCACCCATCAGTTCGGTTCATCGAGCGTGCCTCTCAATAGGCTAGTTGCGCACCTTTCTAAGAGATATCTCCCTATGGCTTAGCCAACGATGCCAAACAATTCGCTTGGAATCATGCAAAGAGAACTACAGAAAACAAAGATACCATATTGTGTGCTAAGTATCTCTCACAAAGTAGTAAGTTGTACAATTTTAGGCATTTTTTTTACGATATATACTTCAATGTTAAAAATATCAATATAAAATTGAATGACGTTCATCATTGTGTATTGTATATCAGCTGCAATATCGGCCTCTTCGGTGAGGATTTATAGTAGGATTCAACGGTAGGATAGGAGGCAGGTGCACTTTCAAAATATCATTACAGTAAAAGTATTTGCTAATGATTGGGAAGAGATCTTTGTAAAGTAACAAGAGTGCTTGCATTCGCTTATGCAATCTGAGATTTTTCAATTCGTTGGTGTCTCTTTGAGTTTGCAAAACGTGGCATGTATTATAGGCTCGAAATGGTTTTTGTGTTGCTCCAAGTTACTTGGTAGTATTTGCGCTAAGTTCATAGAAATTTGGTGGGCATCAAGCACTGATATTTAAAAATTAAAACTTTTAATCATCTTTCCTGTAATGTGCTTGCAAACGACTAAGCCTTTGGAGGTCAATCTTTGGACTGAAGTTTGCCTAGGGCCTTGAAAATTTCACTAATATAGGGTCAGAGCGACCAGGTCGAAAGGGTCAAACAATTGAGATGTCGATTTCAGACGACTGAAGTCTGAGTTTAGCTTGCTGAGTGTGCTTCTACTAGTTAATTGTCCCATTTGCGACAGCCACTATTGCTTCAGATAGTCAAGCTTAACTTATCTTGCAGACATCTAAAGTAATTTCTTTAGATGACGGCTGAACCTTGAGTTCATTTCTTCTATAAGTGGGGCGGCACTTCATAGGGCTTCTGGTCTCAGAGAAAGCTTGTCAGTCTTCTAGAGGTAGCTTGTTTTCTGATTTTATCAATTCGCCATTGCGAAATATTTGTTTGTTTCTGGGCTTATTTATTGCATTTTAGGGGCAAAAAAATTTTTGAGGTTTTAAAATAGGAGGGTCTCTAGAGTCCAGATAGAATTTGCCGCTTAAAGAGCTTGCAAAGCTAGTTGCAAAGGGCAATATTAAAGCATTAAAGTTAGCTAGCTTACATAAAGACTTCTAAGAAGGACTTTTGCAGTACATTCTAGGGGGGGGATAGGTAGGGCTTGAGTCTTCATGGGCTTTGTTCTCGTTTAAGAGGGGGGGCTCAATGCCTTTCACTTGGGGGCATTTCTTTGGGCATCTTTAACTTCTTAACCTTTTCATTTGGCTTTTAACAATCATCGCATGTCCTGCATTTTCTTCACAACTTTAAAAGATCATCTTTAAAAAGAATATCCATGCTTTGAGTCGCTTTTAAGCTTTGCATTTATTTCCTGATAGGCAGCTTTGATCCTTGCTTTTTCTATCTATTAATGGCCCATCAATGACCTGGTAGGCATTACATCACAAAAGCAATATGTTATAGTTTCGGCACTTGTTATGTTAGCATGGCAAAAGTCAAGATTTTAGGCTTGTAAAGACAATAATCTCTCTCCGCTTTTTAATGTGAAGATTAAAGCGATGTGGCGAATTAATATTTGAGTAAGGCATTAATAAAGGCTCTCGGGCCTTATCAATAAGCAATCATCTATTGATAATATTAAGTCAACACATGATGTCAATTTGCAAAATGGCTTTTTTAGCTAACTATCATGCTGCATCACATTATTGCGAATTAATCAATATCAATCAATACGATTACTTATCATCCTTATTAATATATATAATAACTATATATCATGCTCATCTGGCTCATATAATTTTATATATGGGCATGGCTCAATTTTGGCTGGGTGGCCAAAGAGCTTCTTTCTCGCGCCGGCTTTTGACATCAATAAAAAAGAGTAAGACTTTAATTATTAAAGTTACTAGTGTAACGAGTTCCTTCTGAAATTAGAGAACTGGTGGGGTTTTTTTATAATTATTTTGAAATTACCTTTCTGCTGATAGAGCCTTCTCTTATATAAATTAGCTCATGTCCACCTAAGCAGTAGTAAGGCTAAAATCACATGCTAAGCAAGCGCACTGGGCATATATAAATATGTACAATACCATAGAGTTACTAATGTTCCGCATAACTATACATATATGACCTATTTGGCGGGCCAAATAGTGCGCCTCATTGGCGCAATAGTAGTTTATAGGGCAAAAATAAATACTGTCATAATATAGTCTCACTTGCTACTAGACAGGTGCGTGGTAACTGAAGCCGGTGTCTGGTCGACTAACAAGATTTAAGTGTCCTGATCTTCTTCGGGCTCTGGCTGATTATCTGAAAATTATTAATTTAATATAGGTTTAGGATTACGCTGCATAAGACGAAATATGTTATTTTCTAGATGTGTGGGGGGCAAATTAGCTTACAACAGCTCTGGATGAAAATATGTTTGGCTTTCTATATAATTATGTATAACTGAATCTGTAATATTGGCAGTACAAGTATATTGTATCATCCTAGGGTCGGACAGCGGCTTCTGCCATATTAGCTTAACTATATCTATTATTTTAGGTTTCGTACACAGATAATTTTTAATATATATAGTATATAATATATATGAAATTATGTTTCTATCTAAAATTATGTTAATGCGAAGCTGTAAATGCTGTACAAGTAGATCATAAACCAGGACGGCAGTCCACCTTCGTTCTCTCATATTGTTTCACATATCTTTATTTTAGGTTTTTACCATAATACTTTTCTAAGATATGATGTAATATCTCGCGCTGGGTTTGCTTTGAAGGCCTATACATAAGATAATAAAATAATTAAAAACTTGGCGGCGCTGGATCAGATAACTATATTCTATGATATTAATCCCATCGTTACAGGGTTTGGCGGTCCCGTAACGGGATCTATCTGCTAGCTAGCCTATGCAGGATACACACTCTATCATCCTAACAGTATCGAACAGATGCGGGGGCCGCTCGCTCAGCTAATTCAAGGGCGCCTATATCCACTGTATGGGATGCCTGTCCCGCATTATCGTGGGCATCGATCAAGGTCTATTATCTACGCAATCTATTTATCTAAATAGGGTGGTTGGGAGCAGGGGCCTAGCTCTATGCTTGTATATAGAATGGTACTGTCTCTGTAAATTGTATCTGTAATGGTCATCAGGGTTAATCACATAATAATATAGCATTCTCTTTATATCCTATCTGTTTTACTCATGATTCTTATAATAATTGTATTAAGGCCATGTATCGTTGTAGTAATACTATATCTATATCGACTGTGTTGCTGAGATTTAACTGTAAATTTGTACTTCATGGTATTGTAAAATTGTATAAATCATAGTATTATAATATGGCTCAGTAAACATATTCACTGTCCAATATTATTCTTGTATAACTATAAGCTCTAAAAAATTAGCTAGAAAACATGTTTTTGTACTATACTATGAGTCCGGCAG